>NW_024081431.1:0-452500 GCF_003009895.1 Hyaena hyaena
GTGGATTCTGCGTCTTTTTTCTCCCAATCTCTCAGGTTTTGTAAGGTTTCCAATGGCTTCAGATCTTTTCTGTGTGATGTATGGGCGCGAGTGCAAGTACGGAGCTCCTTACTTCTCCACCATCTTGCCCTCTCTCCCTCAATATAAGCACAATTCTAATAAAGTTGGAAAGATGATTTTTTAGTATTTGTTTTAAAGTTTATTTTGTTAGTTTGTAGAGTATGTGAGCATTCAAAAAGGAGAATAGTGTATTCATCTACTTATATATGATTTATCAGGTTTTCATATTTTTTTAAATGTCTTGGAGATGTAATTCCTTCACTTTGTTATTTTTGTTAGAAGTTTTTTGTTTAACATACTTCATTGCTTGTAATATTTGGAATTTTTACACCAACACTCTTTATAATCATTTCAGTGGAAATTATACTATTGATAGAGATGATATATAAAAATAATTAAAGTGTTACTTTTAAAGAACAGACTTCATTTATTCATAATTTTATGCAAATGACAAGGTTTTAGAAAATTTACTGATATGTTTCAAGTTTTCTATAATCTATCACTTCAATTTCTCTATGCTTCTTTAGTATCTTATTATGTTGTACATAAAATTAGTATCTGTACATCTTTAAATGACTTTCAAATACAATGAATAAAATAGAAACATATTTTTCCCTAAGAATCTCATTATTATGGTTTGTAAAATAGTTTTTCATTATTAAAGGCAATTAATAAAGGAGGATGCAAGATGGTACTGGCTGGAGATTCAGCTTCCAAAATATTTGCTCTTTTAGTTGAGAAACATTTTTCATTTTTTTAATGGTGTTTCCACTGTATAAATTAGATAGAATCTTGATTACTATTGAAGCTGGGTGGAAATGAGGGCCCTGATCACTTGCCACCTACCTATAATCCATCCCACAGTAGCTCCTAGAAAGCTTTTCCAGAATTCCCAGGGCACAGTAGAACACAGCTTGAAACAACTGCTCTCAAGTATATCTAAGATCAGAAGAATTATACATAGGATAATTAATTCTTTGGGGAATTAAAAAAAACAACAACTTTAAACACAAATAAAATAAAAGAGTATGTATTGTAGGCTTAATTTTTATTCATTAACAGAATACATTTATTTTAATTAAATGACTGACTCTACTTGAGTCTTTCCTTGGTAATTTTTCATGATAAAACATACACGAAGATAAATGCAGGATTCATCTTCAGAGATAAACTACACATCGATAACAATGAGGTAATGATTCAAACTGTGTGTGTCCAAGCTATTAACACCTGAAAAATGAATCTGAAGAAGCAGTAGGAGGGCATTGTTAATGTGGAAAACTACTAGGCTTCAACTATTTCTTTATGCATTAACTTGAATTCTTTAATGGATCCTAGCCATTCAACTTCAAGGACTATAGTGTACTTGAAGTTATAATGTCGCATTATCAACACCGGTTAAGGCATACATAAACGGAAAAGAATGAAGGGTGTTTTGGAGTCCTTTTTGTCCCCCCCTCCCACCAAGTAGAATGTTCCTATTTGAAGTAGATCAGAGGGAGGCTGCATAGCCTTGAAAATATTATTTCAAAAATTATTAGGCCACCTAATTGCAAAACTGGCACATATTTCCTTGGCCTTGTTCACATTACCAGTACCACCCGATGAGCCATTCTTACTGCTTTCTCTTCTCCTCACTACATGAAAATGGAAAATACAAGCAGCTCTCTTGAGCTGAAACACTCAGAGATCTCTATGAAACCGTTTCTATTCTATACCAACCCAAAAGAAAACAGAGTAAAGCTGGTACATTTCTTAGTAATCCAAGGGATGATTTTATCAGTTTATCTTTTCTTACACTTCAGGCCTGCAATTTCTGTCATTAAATTAACCGTAAAACTACTGTTCTTATCCTTCTTGATAAATGATATGTGGGACGTTTTTGCTGTTGTTGCTATTATTTTATAATAATAAAATATTATTTTCTTATTTTATTTTATTTATTTTGAGAGTATGAGGAAGAGGCGGAGAAGAGGGGCAGAGAGAATCCCAAGTAGGCCCTGCATGGGCCTCGTTCTCACAAGCTGTGAGATCATGGCCTGAACCTAAATTAAGAGTCAGACACTCAACTGTCAGAGCCACCCAGGCGCTCCTAAATATAAAATACTATTTTTAAAAAGCTAAAATTTATCAAGTTCTTACCATGTGCAGCTAGTATACTCAGTGTACTGCTTAATTATTTGATTGTTTTCTAAGAATGCTCTGAAGTCCCAGTTAAAGAATTGGAATCCTCCCCACCCTCATAAAACCTAGATTTCTTCATCAGTCTTTACCTAGAAGTTGTATGCTAATTCTTTCTGAAAAATAAACAGTACAATTAGAAGCCATCATTCAATGAGTGCTAAGTTCCAGGTATTAGTTTAATAGCTTTACATAGTTACTAATTACCTCATTTAATTGTTAATAAAATATGACAGCAATATTATTATCATTCCTGCTTTTAAAACAATTTACATTATGAGACTCAAGCAGAAATATATGAGTAGCTTCATAAAATAATCCAGGTTAGAAATCATTGTATCAGTATTAGGACAGCTGACAATTAGACCTCAGTAGTTTGAAAGTTTCTGTAAGATGATTTCAGAATGTACATAGCTGAAATCATGGGTTTATTATGAATGACCATGACAAAATTCTAGTTTTATCTTTTTTTTTTTTTTAAGAGTTACAAATGTGGGCCTGTCACATAAATCTTATAGAGGCAAATGTGCTATATTGAAAGGTATTTCACAGAGAAGAGGAAAACATGTTTCTGTCTCAGAGATCAGGTACATCCTACCATGGAAAACTAACCGAAGAATAGATCTACAATAGCTCAAATTTAGGACAGAATTCTGTTTATAGATATTTGAAAGTGCTTCTATAATATATGACCATGGGAATGGATAGAATAGTAGCTTTAAGTAAACTTACTACTAAGTAAGAAAAGCTGTGGAGAAAACTAAGAAAGACTACTATACTTTTATTAGAAATCAGTAGCTTAATTTTGAGTAACATTTTTAGATTATGTAGACGAGAATAGTACTTTATGTCATTTCCATTTCCAAGTACAGTAGTTTGTTTTTAAGTCAAGTTTACTGAGGTATAGCTTATATGCAGTGAAACTCCTAGTTTTTAGTATATAGTTCTTTGAGTTTTGACAAATGTGTATCATTATCGAACACTGATTCATTCAAGACAGAACATTTCTGCCCCCCTCAGACAGTTGCCTTTTCCAGTAATAAACAATCACTTCTTCCTATTCTTGACCTCTGAGACTGGTTTGTCTTTTGTGCTTATTATTTTACCTATTCCAGGATGGCATTTAAGTGAATCATATAGCATGCAGGCTTTTATGTCTGACTTCTTTCATACAACATAATATATTTGAGATTGATCTATGTTGTATAAATCACTTGTTCATTGTTTTTAAATATCCTATTGTATGGCTGTATCATAGTTTGTTTATCCATGTTCCAACTGGAAGACATTTGGGTTGTTCCCAACTTGGGGTGATTATGAATAAAACTATTCTATAATTTCATGAACGGATTTTAAGAGAATTTTGCCTTTCTCTTGGTGAAACTTCCAGGGGTGGGATTTCTGAGTTATACAAACCAAATGTATAAATTTATAACAAACAGCCAACCAGTTTTTCAAAGTGACTGTATTATTTTGTATTCTCAGTGGAAATGTGAATGTTCCATTTGCTTTGCATCCTCATCAGTACTTGGCATGTCTCTAATAAACAAAAATGCAATAAAATCATCAACAAATATCAACAATAGTATATAAAAATGATAGTACATCATGACCAATTGATGGTGATACTGGGATATAAAGTTATTTCAATATTCAGAATCAGTCAATAGAGTTCAGCATATCAAAAGACTAAAGAATAAAACTATATTATCATCCTAATTGATGTAGAAAATGCATTTACAAAAAAATCAACATGTATTCATAACAACAGAATCAACAATCACCACAAAATCTCTCAGAAATATAGGAATTAAAATGCAGTTCTTCAACATGATAAAAGACGTTTCACAAAATCCTATAGCTAACATTCTTTTTAATTTTTTTTTAATGTTTTATTTATTGAGAGACAGAGCATGATCATGGGAGGGGCAGAGAGAGGGGGAGATACAGAATCCAAAGCAGGTTCCAGGCTAGCAGCACAGTCTGATGCGGGGCTCGAACTCACTAGCAGCAAGATTATGACCTGAGCCAAAGTTGAACGCTCAACTGACTGAGCTACCCAGGCACCCCAGCTAACATCATTCTTAAAGGGTGAAAGATTAAATACTTTTCCTTTAAAACCAGGAACAATACAAGTGTGTATGTATTCCCCACTAAAATTCAACATCATATTGGAGGACCTAGCCAGTCCAATAAGGCAAGAAAACAAAATCAAAGGAAGACAGGTTAGAAAAATAGAAACTAAATATCTCATTTTCCGACAACATTATAGTTTAAATAGAAAATCACCAAATAAATTATTAGTAAAACTTGTGAATTTAGCAAGGTTGCAAGATACAAGATCAATGTATAAAAATCAGTTAAATTTCCATATTCAGATTGAGTCTGACTCTCAGTTAAAACCACACTAAATTTCTCTATTGGAACAATTGACTAAGGAGTAAATCTTGTCCTTAGGCTTCTCATCTTTCTGCATTTTATTTCTCTACAATCCCGATAGCACAAGCACACAGACACACTTGAGGGGACTCCAGTGGGTCACTTTATGATCTAGTAACTGATATTGAAACCTTCCATTTTGTCTTTTTTATTATAGAAGAAAGAAAACACTTTATGTTGAATTAAAGATTAAAGGTTGCCATTATAAGTATTCCTCTTTGAAAGCACTTGGTTTTCCACTCTTTCACATAAGCACAACATAGTAATTACCCAATGGAGAAGTATCCACCTGCTTGTAAATTTTTTCATTGCCAAATGGAAGGCAAATACTATTTACCCCCCGTTCCAGAGATTATAAGGCAATATAGTGCATCTCAGTCATCTCCAAAAGATTAATATGGTGTTTTGCTTAGTTTTTTTAATTCACAAATATTAGTGAAGTACATTGACTTTATCTGCCACATAAACTTCATCTTCTCTATGTCTTTCAAGCTAAATAAGCATTTTCTTATCTTTTTCCTTGAAATTCAGATGTTAGCATGAATGCAGTATTCTATATAGTCAAAGCTTGTGATCTTGGAGATACTCATATCTCATATGCAAAACTTATATGTTCCATTTTCCCATAGTCAAATGTTATGATGATCATCATATATGGACCTTGAGCTCTGTCGGCTCCAAAAATAGGTTGAACTATAAAAATGAAGAAGTACTGTAAATGTCTGCTCTATCTCCCCTAAATTAAAGACACATTAAGTACACTGGATATGAAAGAAACTGTATCTTTTTCTACTTTGGACATTCTAAGGTTTTGACCATCCTTATTCCTGCGATCTCTGGAATAAAAAGACTTTCATCGTATTGGCTTGTTTAGCTTCTCTGTGTTTCTAATAGGGAGTTGCAATTGTGAACCACATTTTGACACAGGGAAGGAATCACCTTTATAGTTTGTTTTCCAGAGCCAATACGTGATGCATAGCTATATGTTAGGTCTGGCTTTTTCCCCTATGCTATCACACATCGCTTACAGATGGTCACAGGTGTATTAGCCCAAGGTATTAACTAACTAGGTGCTGCAACAGACAGACCCTGAAACTTTGATGGTTTAGTTCTTTCTTGCTGACACAAAGTCTGATTACTCTCAGAAAATGTGCTTTGCCATCTGGTGACTCCTTTTAGTGACACTGCCATCTTAACAAATGGCTTCCAAGGTCATCATTGTAGGGGAAGAGGGAACATGGAAACAGTACACTGGCTTTTAAGATGTTCACCCAGAAGTGATGTTTGTCATTTGCGAGACTAGTCACATGCCTTTTCCTAAAATCAAAGGGACTGAAAAATAGTTGTTTTCCTGTAAACCCAGGAGGGAGAAGGAAGTCAGATATGGGTGAACACGAGAGGTCTCTACTCTGCCAGGGAACTCCTGATCTACCTGATCTCCAGTGATGTAAATACTCCCATATCTACTCAACCATCAGTTGCCTGACTACCTGCATACCTTCCCCAACTCACATCTAAGATTTAAGAAAAATCAAAGGTAGTGTGCTGTCCATAGGAGAAATTGAGCTGGGATTAAGAAAGCATTGACTCTTATGGGTGAGAAACAGTATTAGAAGCGACATAATTAGCCATTTAGATGTGAGTGTCATATTATTAATATAAAGATGATGAATTATCAAACTTTATTTAAGAGACTGTACAGAAAATAAGTTATATATTCCCCATATTCCTATTGTTTAAGTTTAGGAAGAAGAAAGAGTGACGGATATTTGCCATTCAGTTTTATGGTATGAGAAAACCAGATTTTTTGTTTTTGTTGTTTCTAAAGTCAAACTAAATTCTAGATTGGTTACATACAGACTTTTGAAGAGCAATCAAAATTAGGATTTTAAACCACTTTTTTATACGGAAATGTTACTTTTGGGGCACCTGGGTGGCTTAGTTGGTTAAGCGTCTGACTTCTGCTCAGGTCATGATCTCACGGTTCATGGGTTTGAGCCCCACATCGGGCTCTGTGCTGACAGCCAGCTCAGAGCCTGGAGGCTGTTTCAGATTCTGTGTCTCCCTCTCTCTCTAACCCTCCCCTGCTCACACTGTCTTTCTCAGAAATAAATTAAAAACATAAAAATTTAAAAAAATTGAAAAGGAAATGTTACTTTTTTCTTGAATATATTGCACTGCAGATCAAAAGACTAGATTAAGCCATTTGATAAAGATCACATTGCTCATGGTGTAAAGCCAAGACTAGTATCCAAACACAGTTGCACAATTTTTCAATAAAGTATATATTTCACAGTATAAAGATATGTGAATTTTATCATCTGTTTTGCACAAAGGAAGTTTAAAAGTATGTATGCACATCATATATAGGTTTAGTCTGATCACTATGTAAATATTAAATTTCTAGTCCATATGTAATTACCACCAGCATATGTAATTATTTCCACTTTGGGAAGATAAAGTTAGCAAAGGAAATTAGTCATGTTTGTTATTTGCTTCAGTTTTACTTTCACTTTGTGTGTATGTGCAAATTTTATGTATCTCACTATAAAATAGATATACAGATATCTTCTTGGTAATTTGAGTAGTATCTTGTGTGTAAAACTGTGCACAATAACTTTTAAATACCAACAAATGTGATCACTTTAAAAAAATAACTAGAGCTAAATAGATCAGTTTTATCACAGTAACTGTGCTAAATACACATTTGAGGATCCCAGTATCTAATCTTCAAGAGATTGATTTTTTTAATGTCCATTAATGAAATGTTAAAAGAGTAAACATTGGTCTCATGTATTCTCGTAAAAATAACACTGAAGATAATTTAAAGTATTTAACCCATTTCTTAGTAACTATACATAATTGGTTATTGATATTTTATTATTAATTGAATATTCACTGTAACACCTATTCTAATTCCTAAGAGCTTAATACCAATATTACTTGATATACAAAATCTAGTATTTAATCTAACTTACCATGTTATTTCCATTTGCATAATGGGATATTTTCTTAAATCTGCTGGAGAACTCATGCTTCATAAAATGCCACAAGTTTCAGGTAACACAAATATTTCAAAAGTAGGTGAAATAATAAAGATAGAAAAATAAACAAAATTCATAGATTTAGAGGCTAGGAAAATAGTGAGAACACAGCAATAGGTATAGTTCTGTAGTAACAGAATTGGGTATATTAGGAAAAGAGTCAGCATGTCAATACAGTAATTCAAAACACACAGTCAAGGCAATATCCATTGTGAAAAGGAGACTGGGTTTGCACCTTCTGAAATAAGATCCGTGGGCATTTTAGAGTATAGTAGAATAGAATTCTCCCTTAATTTTATGTTGATTCTTCTCAAAAAGCCCAGAAATTAACTCTATTCTTTCCCTGACCTTCTATTCTAGATATCTCAAGTCATTGAACTGCCTATTGTCTTTTTAGAGCTTATTGTCAAGTTGGTTTCCATACAGCACCCAGTGCTCATCCCAACAAGTACCCTCCTCCATGCCCATCATTCCCCTTCCCCTCTTCCCCACTCCCATCAGCCCTCAGTTTGTTCTCGGTATTCAAGAGTCTCTCATGGTTTGCCTCCCTCCTTCTTCTCAACTATTTTTTTTTCCCTTCTCCTCCCCCATGGCCCTCTGCTAAGTTTCTTCTGTTCCATTTATAAGTGAAAACATATGGTATCTGTCCTCTTCCTGACTTATTTCGCTCAGCATAACACCCTCGAGTTCCATCCATGTTGCTACAGATGGCCAGATTTCATTCTTCCTCATTGCCATGTAGTATTCCACTGTATAGATAAACCACATCTTCTTGATCCATTCATCAGTTGATGGACATTTAGGCTCTTTCCATGATTTGGCTATTGTTGAAAGTGTTGCTTTGAACATTGGGGTACATGTGCCCCTATAAATCAGCACTCCTGTATCCCTTGGGTAAATTCCTAGCAGTGCTATTGCTGGGTCATAGGGGAGTTCTATTGTTAATTTTGTGAGGAACTTCTGCACTGTTTTCCAGAGGGGCTGCACCAGTTTACATTCCCACCAACAGTGTAGGAGGGTGCCCATTTCTTCACATCCTCATCAGCATCTAGAGTCTCCTGATTTGTTCATTTTAGCCACTCTGACTGGCGTGAGGTGATATCTCAGTGCCATTTTGATTTGTATTTCCCTGATGATGAGGGATGCTGAGCACCGTTTCATGTGTCTGTTTGCCATCTGGATGTCCTCTTTGGAGAAGTGTCTGTTCATGTCTTCTGTCCATTTTTTCACTGGATTATTTGATTTTAGGGTGTGGAGTTTGGTGAGTTCCTTATAAATTTTGAATACTAGCCCTTTATCTAATAGGCCATTTGCAACTATTGTTTCCCATTCCATCGGTTGCCTATTAACTTTATTGATGGTTTCCTTTGCCATGCAGAAGCTTTTTATCTTGATGAGGTTCCAATAGTTAATTTTTGCTTTTCATTCTCTTGCCTTTGGGGATGTGTCAAGTAAGAAAATGCTGTGGTTGAGATCAAGGAGGTTGTTTCCTGCTTTATCCTGTAGGGTTTTGATAGTTTCCTATCTCACATTCAGGTCCTTCATCTATTTTGAGTTTACTTTTGTGTATTGTGTAAGAAAGTGGTCTAGTTTCATTCTTTTCACATTGCTGTCCAGTTCTCCCAGCACTGTCTGTTAAAGAGGCTGTCTTTTTTTCCCCCTTAGATACTCTTCCCTGCTTTGTCAAAGATTAATTGGCCATACATTTGTGGGCCCAGTTCTGAGTTCTCTATTCTATTCCATTGGTCTATGTGTCTGTGAACTGCCTACTTTAAAGGAAATATGTTTATATTTTGTATACCTAACAGCAAAAGAGTGCTAATGTGCAACTGGGGATAAATTAAAGCTCTTAATTTGTGCAGCAGGAACTGACTACATCTTTCAACCATTTATTTTATGTGTTTCTTTACGTCATCTAAATCTTGGCACGTGAAGAGTTCACAAAAAATAGTTGTTGAATGTATAAATAAATGAATGAAGAAGTAAACTAAATGATTTCTGCATTTCTTCCAGATGTAACCTTCTCTGGTTCTACCATTGGTTTCAAGAAACCACTGACTGCCCCAAATCTACTGCCGCCTGTTTCCACACCTGCCCCCATTTGCATCCTCTCTTGGAGGCAGCATCTCTGAGTTCCCTTCAGAAAAACTTTTCTAACACGGTGCTTTACACAGAGTAAATGTACAGTAAAATTTGTTGATCTGAATTGAAATGGGAAAAAAAAAGCTTCTGTGAAAAGCTGACAGTGCAGTAACTTTACCTCGATCACACATTCTTCGTTGACCATATGCTCAATGTTCATGAACATATGTTGTGTTTGTTTTTGGTAATTTTACTCTCTATTTCACAATGGTGAGCTTTGCACAATCCCCATATGATCAGTGTATAAAACAGTATAATTCTTCTTTTCGTCTCTCTCTCTTCCTCTCTCTTTTAAATGAGTGCTTGTTATTCCAGTTATATAGTTGAATATCATTTAGACATTATGTTACACACACACACTACCATACATGCGGGAAAAAGACAGGCAAAGAAATGCCATTACAGACCAAAACAACTGAACTTTACAAGGATAAAAGGAACTGAATGATAGTCTCAGATAATGGAGGTTAAATGGGTAAAGGATAATGTCATTTTGGCATAAACATGCATAAAGTGCAAAGTGGGGCAAAGTCTTATTAATTAGAAATATGATTCTGAGCTAAAAATATATTACTTTTTAAATGAGCAGGGGTTGATTTCAGCCTGATATTTTATCCTCTAGAAAATTCAAAGATACTTCTAAAAATACTTAAAAAATCAGCATCCACCTATGACATTATAAGCATCTTTCAATTTTGTCTGACAAATATAAAATGATTATGAATAACCCAGTGGAGGTGAGGTACTAGTTAGTTAACTTATGGCAACATTTTTGTCCTTAACAATTGAATCCTTAAATATCAAAAGACAAGAAAATCTTCATGTCGCTAGCCACCCTCAGATATTGATTATTAGACAATATTACCCAACCTTGATGTTTTTGTTTTGTTTGTTTTGTTTTTAATAAAATGACTTAGGGACCAATATCTAAGGGAAAAGACTATGAACATAAAAGATAGGGAAATAGTTGCTCAGATTGGAAAAATAAAACAAAACAAAAATAATGCTTTATAGTTTAAGATTTATATGAAAAAATATTTTCAATCAGCTGAAAGAACCATCTTCCTTCTTCTCCTCTACCTCCTCCTCCTCCTCATCATGATCATCATCTTCATCATCTCACTGAAAACAGCTCACTTGTTTTGCTAGCAAGAATAGTATTTCTAGCTATCTTGGAAAATTTTGGAAAGTGTACATAAGTCTCTTTTGCCTGTCTTTGTGACTACAAAGAGACTTTCTTAATTCTGAACAAAGCCAACTGCTGCTATTTATAATTCACAAGAAGGGAAGTTTAGAGTAAAGAATTTGTTAAAATTTCTTTAAATGATATACTCTCCTTCCCAACACTCTCAAACAAATGTGGCTTTCTATTTTGTTTATTTTTTTTCAAGATTTTTTCAAGTTTATTTATTTATTTTGAAAGAGAGAGATGAAAAACACAAGCAGAGAAAGGGCAGAGAGAGAATCCCAAGCAGGCTCCACGCTGTCAGCACAGAGACCAATGAGAGTTTCAAACTCACAAACCATAAGATCATGATGTGAGCCAAAATCAAGAGTCTCGCACTCAACCAACTGAGCCACCCCGAGCTCTTCTATTTTGATTTAATGCTGCTTTAGTGACCAAATCTGTGAGTAGAGGAAAGGATGGCTTGACTTTCAGGAACATCTAGAGTTCTCTTTGCTTTATTTTTATACTGATTTCAATTTTGTCCACAGAAGATACCACACATTATATACAGAAACTGCCACAGAAAGTTCAATTAGCTGAGTAAAAAAACAATAGTAGTTAGCTAAGTCAATAGCAGGGAAACAGATTGCTATCATTTCTTCAAATTTTGTCCTCAGAAAAATATGGTTTAATGGTTTTAACGTCATTATATCCATAGCATACTGTCTAATTGGCCAGTTTTAAAGGTTTGTTTTAATCCTGTTGCATCTAGTTGTCTTACCTTATCTCAAAAATAAAGAGCCTTTAAGCATATAGTATCTGTTAAGTGCAAGACTTAGCAGCCAATGGCATGTGGACAAAGACCCTGGGAAACCCTTACTGGTTTTCTAAGGAGCATTGCATTGGAACTTGAGTTCTAGAAAAAATGAAGAAGTATGTAGAATTTTTTTAAGCCACCCTTTCTACCATCAGAGCTACATTTTCTTTTCTGGAACTTTGTTTTCATATGTTATCTGTAAGCCACACTCATCCCTACACCCAATTTCCTCATTCTTGCCTGTCTCTCCACAGTGGCTTACAGTTCAAAATGACTGATTTTAAATGCCACCCACCCCATTTTCCAAACCTAAATACCTGGTACTTAACTTAATATCCCACTAATGTGAAAAAAAATGATTTGAAAACCTAAAAATACAATATAATAAAATAGAATGGAAATAAACTCTCTAGGAATATTTCATTTGTAGTGTTGTTACTGTTACTTACTAATTCAAAGAGATTTTTAAGATAGTTAGGGAGAATGAGAGCAAATTAAAACATAAGGTGCATCTCAGGGACCATTTTGTTTCATAACAGTGAATTCAGGAGAATGCTGGACCTGGCTTACAATGACATGGGAGAGTAGACCGTGTGTAACTCTGCCCAACCCCAGCTTGGTAATATACTACAGGTTAAACATGGTGGGAGTATTTATACCATGAAAATAAGCAAATGTCACAGATCCAAGATTTTTTTTTTCCTCCAGAGAGTTTATTGATAAGCATTTATTTGTTAGTCCTTATTGAATGAGTTAGATAATAAATGTTCACATTGTTGGGAAATAATTGTAGTGTTAGTAAAGAATCAGAGTGTTATAGAATCCCAGAGGGCTCAGCACCCTCACTCATTCACCAAAAACAAATATATTTGTTTGTTTCATGTGGTTTCCACATGAAATTTCATTTTAAAAACAAAGACTATACTGATAGTTAGGAGAAAGGTTGAAAGCTACAAGCTCTAACATCTCTGAAAAGTACATCTCTGAAAAGCCCTGCTGTTTGATGTTTCCCATAACCAACATCTTTTGGATAAACACTTAGAAAATTCCTTCTTATATTTTCTACATTGTTTCTGGATGTTTGTTAGTACTCATACTACTTATAAATATGTTTTAAACATAAACACATTGCATTTGTAAATCCACTTGTTCTTTCAGTTATATGCACACTACCCACTATTGGGAAGGGGAAGTAGAATTCTAGATCTGCAATTTTTATTTTCTCGGACTGATGTGGACCATCACCAAAGACAGTGACTTAGGAAAGGAAATACCATGAGGGACATAATAAGAACTCAATATAAAATCAATTCAAGTAAATAAATGACTAAAAGCTGTGGCAGTGTGACGTTGGTGAAAATAACAGGGACCTTGGGAATCAGAAATATTTGGATTTACATACAAATTTCTTTATGTACCAGCTGTATGATTTTAGTAAATTTATTTAACTTCCTTGAGGTTCAGTTTTCTCATCTGTAAAATGGAAACAATATCTACCATACCAGGCTGTTTCTAGGATTAAATAGGAAGATATATGAAAAGTGCCTAGTAATGTCATGCATTCTGATAAGTATTTTATATGTTTTAAAATGTTTTATAGGTATGCATGAAAATATGTACACACACATATGCATCCACATACACAGATATATAGTCTCAGCATATGAGGATATTTCATGCTGGAGGGCCTGTATAAAAGTCTTTTTGGAGGGAAATAATTTGAATATAGCTAATCTGAAACAATGATAGGAGAAACTAACTCTGGCTAAGATTAACACACATTAGAAAAGCATTTCATGTAATCATGGAAGTTTAAAATCAGGAAGATTCATAGGAATGAACTAACCCAATCAACTCATTTGACAGATGATGAAACCAGGCAGTTAAGGAATCAATTAATGTAAATATAAATCTAAGTTAAGTGATTTGGCCATGAGCATGTTATATAATTTCTCTAACTTCAATTTACTCTTTAGTAAAGCAGGACCTAACAGGTGTATTTCTCAGATTAAATGAGATAATCCAAGTAGTCAAGCAACAACCAGAACCCTGGAATACTGGAATACTGAGGTACAATAAGAGATAAAGGTTATGAATTGTTTTTACCCTCTTCCACCTGCTTGTAGCCAAACAGTGATTCAATGCACTGCGGAACTTGTACTTAATAATTTATTTCTAAAACATTCAACTGTGAAAGCCTTCTTTCCTATAAATGATGATATGACTATTGATCTAAATATAGTTTTTCTCTCTCTATGTTTTGTTTTACTATCCTACAGAAAAATAAAGATGAAGAAAAAAGAAATGTTTGTCATTCCTAGTTCCAAAGGCTGCTAGATCAAGGAAGAGAAAAATTCCAAATGTGTAGGAGGCAAAATGATGTGCATCTGCATTTTCTGCCCCATTATATTCTGTAGTTCATGGTCATGCCAGCAGTTTGTTTTGAGTTATATGACACACCATGGTGGAAAATGCATTCAGCTCTTTGGTTCTGAGATAAGAAATGACTGTGACTAACCACAAAGTCCTGAATACATAGAGCCAGTTTCCACTTTGCCCATAATATTCTGTTGCCATCATAGCAACTGTTCTCTGCCTATGTCTGAGATGCAGGTGGTGGAGTGCGAAGGGCAGACACAGTGTCTACAACGTGGAGAGTCTACTGTAGACAGGACTATACTGAGAGTAAACATTTCAGAAGCATATTGGGTGTGTGCCTGACCTTTCAGAATCTCTTAGAGTCCTCAGAATATCTGAAATGGTGTATAAAGATGCCTAGATCTCAAACTCCTTTCATAAGGACTAACAGTGGAAAATTTAACTTCATTATGGAAAATGGATGGAGGTGAATTAACCATGCAAACTAATAACCTGTTCTAATTCATACTACAATATTAAAAACAACAAAATTACTAAAGCTGTAACTATTTTAAAAGATGGTGAATATATAGGGGCACCTGGTTGGCTCAGTTGGTTAAGCATCCAACTTTGGCTCATATCATGATGTCACTGTGGGTTCGATGCCCACATCAAGATCTGTGTTGACAGCTTAAAGCCTAGAGCCTGCTTCAGATTCTGTGTCTCCCTCTCTCTCTGCCCCTCGCCCACTCATGTTCTGTCTTTCTCTGTTTCTCAAACATAAATTAACGTCGTTTTTTTAAAATAATGAATATATAAAAGTGAACACAAGACAAAATATAACAGCAAACTTAAATACAGAATGAACACAGAATGGTTCCTAATTCTCCCAGTGCTGTCCAGTTCCCCAAATGATCTCACTTATAACTCTACCACAACCCATCTGTATTCAGCTTACTTAACATTTCTTATAACTCCTCAGTTGAATGTGTTATGCTATATCTATACAAGTGGAATACATGCATTTGCATAGATTTAATTTCATATGTATACATTATTAATAGATTGAAATTTTGAGTATTTATTTTAAGAAGACAAGTCATAAAAGTATGTAACTTGAATATTTTAGATATCAAACCTTTAGCCTCAATATTCAAGTATATTGCTGCAATAATAACCCAGTGAGATTGTGGAAGGCGCTAGTTGTCTTCTTGAACCCTTCCTTACCTGTTTTTAAAAGTAATTACTCGCTTCACTTTTTATAAATGTTGCCAGACACTTTTTGTCATACTCTTATTTCTTGCCTCACCATATCTTGGCATACCATATTTAATAGCTTCTCTATCTACTATTTGAAGTTGGATTTTCTTTCTTCATTTTAAAATTACCTTACCCATATGTCAAAAGGTGTCCCTCATCCTCATAGTTCAGGATTTAATGAACAAATCCATATTCACCATATCTGCACCATTTGTGATTAAGTAGATGTCAATCATGTCTTTTTTTTTTTTTTTTTTTTACCCTCTGCTACTCCAAAGTCTTTTTGTCAGGGCTAGTCCTTCTGGTCTGTAGTCATATAGTAGTCCTAACCCCTCCTCCACTTCACTTATCACTCAAGTTAGACTTTTTCTGAATATTTTGAATTTCACTTATGGTTTCAGAGGTAACAAGAACTGTGCACAGTAACGCAGGGCAGAAACAGCATAGGTAGATACTTTATAACACCTTTGACAATAACAATAATAATAATAATACATAATAATAATTATAGCATGCCTGGTATCCAACACTATAAATAGCCAGTATGTGTAAAATGTTACAATCTGTTATTAGTTATAGTTTATTAGGTCCTATCCCTCTCCAACACAGCATATATAACATCTCATTTAATCAGGGACCTCATGTACACTATCTCTTTAGCCTTCCTAGCACTCTTCTAAAATAGATGCTACTTGGGATGCCTGGGTGGCTCAGTCTGTTGAGCATCTGACTCTTGATTTTGGCTCAGGTCTTGATCCCAGGGTCATGGGATCAAGCCCCACATTGGGCTCCATGCTCAGCATGGAGCCTGCTTAAGATTCTCAATCTCTCTCTCTCTCTCTCTCTCTCTTTCCCTCTTCTCCTCCCCCATTCATGCTCCCCCACCTCTCTCCCACTCTCTCTCTCTGGCTCTCTCTGTCTAACATACAATAAAGAAACAAAAATTAAAAAAAAAAAAATAAGTACTACTTAAAGAGGTTAAGTAACCTGAGTCACAGAGCTAGTAATTGCCAGAAAGTGTTCAAAACCGGGACTTCTGATTCCTGAAGTGTTAACATGGTCTTTTGATGCCATCATTACTGTAACAATAATGATCTACTAATCAGTCAACAATCAGGTATTATTGATCATGTTTAATGTACAGTTTACAAAAAGGATGGTCTCTCCTCTGTTCTTAAGAGAGTATAAAACCCCTTGGGGGACATGAGATGAACATATACAAACAATAGCATATTAGTAAAAATTCTGCATAACGTGAAATATTGCATGGTGTGAATTCTAAAGGTCTGTTGCAATTAGCAAGGATATGTGAGATGACTTCCTAAAATGTTTTAAATAATGCCATATTTAGCTTTGTAGAATTTGGAGAAGAAAGTAAATCTTCATTTTTTTTCCTTTTCAGTGTTCTTTTAGTCAACAATTATTTGTAAATAAAGAACACTGATATGTAACAGTAACACTTATTATACAATAACTAATTTTTTTGGAATTAAAATATCAAGCCTTAGATTGCAAAAGATGAGCAAAAGATAGGGCAACTTGATGAATGCTTTAAATGTATGTATATGCATATATATATTCCATATTACTTAAAATGTGTAGCTTTTGACATGAGTTTTTAGGATATTCAAAAGGACAATTATCAAATTAGGAAGAAGGGCAATTAGCCCTTTTTACACTCCTTATCTTCCTAACACTCTATCTACATTTAAAGTTGATATCATTTGTTCAAATGCAAACATGTTTTCAATCCCTGAGACTGGATTTCTGTGTCAGCTGGCATTTATAGATGCCACATTTATATTTATGTGGCATCTTTGACACATGTCAAAGATCTTATTTAAGTCATTGGTTAGTGAAAGAATCGGTGAGATGTTACAACTGGTTCAAGGAACATTCAAAGAACCATGCAGAGGTAGGCAAGTAAAGAATGCTGAATTGAATTTACAAATATATGCAAAATAGGTCTATCTACAGAGCAAAAACCAATTGCATTCCATACTACTAATTTGAATGTATATGGACAAGAATCATTGGCATTAATTATTAACTTTCTATAATTTGCAAAGCTGTGAACAGATGATAAAAGGGTGAGGTAACCCACCAGTATGTACTAGGCAGACTATGTGGTAATGTTTTCTTGGTTCATCACAATGTACTTTACATTTCTCTCCCTCTCTGTGGGGATGGAGAAAGACTCTTCATACATAGCCTGTGGTTTTCAACAGAGCATAGGTGTTAAGATTATCCTTAAGGTGTTATAAAACTAATGCAAAACAAACTATGATTCCCTTCTCAACATTTTTATTTCATTAGAATCAGGTTTATTTTAAAAGGGTAGGAGAATTAGCAAAAAGAATGTGGCATATGGATGTAGTGTGGATAGGTGGGTTAGATTTCCCTCCATTGAGAGATTTGATGAATAGACCTGACCCTCCCTGGCTGCAGCAAAAGGCAAGCCATGGTCACCGTGAGGGTCAGATCTCTTTCCTTGATCTCCTGGAAAGATTCTTCCCTTAGTGTCAAGGACATTTTCCATACAAGATCTATGAAGGGTTACTGTCTGCTGGCAGAGGTTGGGTGAAGTAATGTTGATGTGTTTTAAATAAGGTAGCATTTGAAGGGATAGTGCTGTCTCAGAGTTCCACACTGTAAAAAAAGATTGGTACTTTTCAGGTCTACCGAAAGTAGACTATTCTACATATCATTTTGAGCACTTCTTTCATCCTCATGAACAAAGATTCTTATTTAGATTTTAAAAATATGATTTTAATTTCATTGTCAGCCAAAATATGGAGGGAGTGCTGTAAATTCTTGGAACAAGAAGACTTATGCAAAAATTGAAATAATGTCACCAACATAATTTTGGTTTCTGTAGTCTTTGACTACTGTGTCTTTCAATACATTTTTGAGAATAACAAAAGGTTTAGAGTTCTGGACATAAATACTGATACCTGAATTTTTATTTTTCTCTTTGATTTATAAAGCAGCAAAGCTTAAGCTACTTCTACCTGTTTTGTTTTGCTTTTCAATATTCTCTGTTTCTACTTGATTGCACACTCATAACCCATCATCTCGCCTTTGTATTTTGTGTACCCTGCAAAATTCTTGTTCCTCTATAGATGTAGGTTTCTTTTTTTTTTCTTTTTGTTTTGTTTTATTTTTGAGACTTCAGTGCAAAACCGATTTTTAAAGTCTTGTAATTGAATACTCTCAGCTAATAATCAGAGCAGACCATATTTCAGGGAGTTAGCAGAGAGAAAGACTAAGTTTAATGTCAGGAAATTTAAAAGATATGCCTGATCTTGAGTTTCCACCAGCTTGGACCATGTTCTTTCATTCACAAACATCCTTAGGTAGTCACCTTGTCCTCTGATCCTTTCCTCTTTTGTGATGAGGGATAGTCTTCCCCATTTGGAGTATCTTGAAGCTTTAAAATCTCCTTGACTTTCCTTCCAGCAAAACACATTTGACATTGCTTTTGTTACTGCAGCATCTGGCTCTGTGATTGACTACCTATTGATGAACTAACTAAATCTAGGGCAATGTATGTTTAATGCTGCATTTCCCAGAATGTTGGATTTCATGGAAAAATTAAATTAAAACAAAAAACTGTGACACAGATATAGGAGTGTCTAGTTTCAATTGTGTCAAACTGTAATATAAAAAATAAACTCAACCCTAAATTATGCTATCTCCCGAGTACCATAACATGAAGAATAATTAAACACATGGAAGAAGAGATTACCTAGCATCAAAACAACTGATAGTATTTAGTATTTTAAGTTAAATAAACATTTACTTGGGGAAAATAATCTTAGCTATTTCCTGGTTTTCTCTGGTTAAAATATTATCGCCACCTCGTTATTTGTATTTCAGTGATTGTTCTTCATGATCTTTACGCCAAAAATGTCTTTTGGCAAAGGAAGTTGTGAGGATGCTATGTGAAAACAGGGTGACATTGGATAACCTTAAGGCTCGCCCCGATAGCTAGAAATAACAGAGACCTTCTTGAACTTTCTTACTTAAGAACATCCAGGGGAAGAAAGGAAGATGCATATGCCTAGGGGATCTAGGTGGAAGACTCCAACAAATTTTAACTAGGTACCTTACCCTTCTTCTTTGTAACCCATGGCTATAACTACCCTATGTTGAGAAATTCCAGGGATTATTCTAACATTATATTTATGATGAGTAAGCCTGTGTTTTATACAAACTCAAAAGACAGTAAAATCTAAAATATTGTTTCACAAACCTTAGCATGCATCATAATCAACTAGGGGTCTTGCTAAAACACCAGTACTGGACCCCACTCCAGACTCACTAATTCACTGGATCTGGAGGATAGCTAAAAATTTGCATTTTCAACAAATTCCAGGTGAAGCTGATGTTATGGATCAGGGGTCCATACTTTGAGAACACTGTATTTAATTGAATATTTTATTCTTGTGAAAACACAAGAATAACCTTAGACACAAATTTTTGAAAGTATAGTAGTTTTAGTGGACAGATATGAACAAATTAAGCTAAACCAGTGTCTCAGCTCAGGCTGCTATAGCAAATTACCACAGAAGGGTTGCTTATATAGAAATGTATTTCTCACAGTCCTAGAAGCTGAGAAGTCCAAGATCAGGGCACTGACAGATTCAGTGTCTCGTGAGGATCTGCTTCCTGGTATGGAGAAAGTCATTTTCTCATTGTATTCTCACATCTCCCTATTGCCTCTTCTTAAAAAGGCACTAATCCCATTCATCAGGGTGCCACCTTCATGACCTACTTACTCCCAAAGCACCTACCTCCATTACATTAGGGATTAGGGCCTCAACATATGAATTTGGAGGAGACACAACTATTCAGTCCATAGCAACAAAGAACAAATTAATGTATTAAGAAGATATGTCCTAATAATATGCAACAATTCATCCAAATAATGTTTATATTTCCAGATTATTTCTGATGCAGTTACTGACACAGTTTTTAAATTTATTTTTTTAATGTTTATTTTATTATTGAGGCAGAGATAAACAGAGCATGAGTAGGGGATGGGCAGAGAGAGAGGGAGACACAGATTCCAAAGCAGGCTCCAGGCTCTGAGCTCTCAACACAGAGCCTGACACGGGGCTTGAACCCACAAACTGTGAGATCATGACCTGAGCTGAAGTAGGTCACTTAACCGACTGAGCCACTCAGGTGCCCCTTTAACTTTATTTTCTAACTTGGTTAGACTTCTCTCTTAATTAGGACTAAGTGTCTCATGCCTGATTACAATCTCTGATGGAGAGATAGTTAATGGATTAACAAAACAACTGACTTGGGTGAATTTAGCATGTATTAAAAAATCAATTAAGTTCATGTAAAGATGTAAGAATGTCATCATTTTCCAATCAGGTCCTGGAGCTCTGGGGAAGTTAGGCACTTGCCTTCTACTATGTCTGTCCAACTAGTTTGTCAGCTAATTAAGTAGTAATAATATGAACACTTGAGGCTTTTAAGGGTTAAAGATCAGCTGGGAGAAGTTACTCCTTATTTTCTCCAAAGCCATTAACTCAGTCATGAGTTAGTGACTAAGAGTTAGTTACTAACTCTTAGAAAATCTGATTATAACTGGTAAATGAAAATAATCAGAAGGGAAAGGGCATATATGGGTTTTTGAGCAGATATATTTTACTGTTTTTAAGGATGATAATATAAGACTAGAAGTCAGTCCAGGGGCTTAATATATTACTTAGTATTTTATTTTGTTTATAATTAAGCAAGAGTGACCTGCAGGTTAGTCTTCTCTTAGCTATTAACAACCAGCTGGAGAAGCTAAGGGCTATTTTTGCAATTATAATCTGTAAAGACTGAAAGACATTAAGATAAAATGTCTACCTTATTAACAGCCAACTCATTTCCACACTTGAATACATATCAATAGGGGTCCCAGGTTCAATCTCCCTCACTGACCTCTTCCAACTCTTTAAGGACAGACCATAGTGAGGTGGCCCCTCACTGCAATTTCTGCTGGGCTTTGTCCTCTGTTTTCCAGAGGCTGGGAGACCGGGGAATGGTTCTTGAAAAAATGGTATAATAAAAACTTTCAAACCCACTTTAAAAGAAAACATGACCATAAAAAGACAAATGCATTTCTGGCAATAGAAAAAGAACACTTCTCTATATTTATAGCTATGACAATTAGGTATAATGCTGAGTTTATAGCCAGAAGTCTAAATATTAGTGAAACACTGTGATCTTGGATAGATGAAAATTAGTCCACGATTATTAATTACTCATGGGGAGCATACCCATGAGATGTGAGATGTGAGAAACATTTGTCAGATGTGAGAAACATTCTTAAGTTTCAGCTTTTAAGTAATGTATTGTCCAGCTCTCTGTGATCTGGCCATTGAAGAAGTGAGAATAGAGATGCTTATGCAGAACTACTTGACAGATTTTAAAAAGTGAGGATTTGAAATCAGCACCGGAGAATCTATTGTTATGGTGACATTGAATAAGAGGTAAATAACAGAATGCATAGAAGCAAAGCACAAGAGGAACACATGTTGACATACACACAGCTATTGTTAGGGGGGAAAGAAAAGTAAGTAGAGGGATGCCTGGGTGGCTCAGTCGGTTAAGCGTCCGACTTCAGCTCGGGTCATGATCTCATGGTTTGTGGGCTCGAGCCCCGTGTCGGGCTCTGTCCTGACAGCTAGCTCAGAGCCTGGAGCCTGCTTCAGATTCTGTGTCTCACTCTCTCTCTGACCCTCTCCTGCTCACCCTGTCTCTCTCTCTCTCTCTCTCTCTAAGAAATAAATAAAAACATTAAAAACAATTTTAAAGGAAGAAAAGTAACTAGATTTTCTGGGAGGTAAAACACAACTCTAAAATTGAGGGTGGGGAAAGTTAGAACAATTCAGAAATCAAATAACTCAGTTTAATATTTAAACCCTGAACTGCCTTTTTCCTCTTCTGACTTCCATTCCATACTTTAATATGTTGTGCTAACTCTTTGCCTGCAAATGGTTTTCAGTGAATGGAGAGGAATTGGATTGATATCCAGCATTTTGCCAGTAAGACATTCTGTGACTTGGAACTCATCACTTAACCTTTCTACACATTAGCTTCTCTGTTCATTAAGGAATAGGATTAGAGCATTTTTGAGGTTAGAGTCTTGCTCTAACCATCTCTGCCTTAATAACTCCCTTTGTAATGGACCACCTCTAAGGTAGATAGTGAGAATTGAGAGCTTGAAAGACAGTGGCACAGCAAGTGCAAATGTGACTCCAAATGAAGGGTCATTGGTAAAAAGTGCTAACTGCAGAACTATGAAAAAAATCCTACTTTAACCCCACAGGTTTGTTAGCATTATCATATCAGGATTGGGTGTGGAAAGTGACAGTGATCTTCATGGTTCAGCACCATTTTTAACTTCAGTCCAGTGTCTCATTGTCCAAACCATACAAAATCACCTACTGTTGTCATCCATCTGGGTCCTAACCTCCAGTGTTCATGTGCCAAATTACACAGAAGCCCTGAATCTCTTCTCTGATCCAAGCCAGTACCTTGTATGTACCATTTCTTTAAGGCACTTCTCTCTTTACTTTGTAAGATCTACAGAATCTCAGAAGTGAATTCTGTGTTGAGTTTATTCTAGTGTTGCCTCTTGGAGAAAATATATGCTAACTTTTATAGTAGACTTTGAAAGGCAATGTCTTAACTTCAAGAAATAGCAGCGGCATTAATGTTGGGAATTTTGGTTAGCTTTGTAGAATAATGAAGAGATGATTTGCACAGTACAGCAGGCAGATACCCCTGTGTTATCCATTAACTCATAAAGCTTAAATGACAAGGGCTCCATGCCAGACCTAGTTCCTATCATAAGAGATTTGAATTACCTAACAAAAACAAAGTGGTTTAATTATAGGATCTGGAATAAAGCTCTAGATTTTGAATCCCGTCTTTACCTATGAATAGCTGTGTGATCTTGGGTTAAAGATGGTTATAATTTCTCATATAAACAATCTTTCAGTTTTTCTTCTCTGTTAAATGAGGACAATAACAGTTTCTAGCTCTTAGAATTTGGTGGAAGAGTTAATTATTTTATATATTCATCATATATGTAAGTTTATATTTATATAATATAAATATATATTAACCTTAGGTCAGTGGTGGCAAGTACTATAACCCTGATAATTGTTAGTATAACTAATTCAGTCATATAAAATAGAAATCTTGATAAATAATCAGTTGAAAGCAAGTATTATGGACAAAGCACTCTTCTAAAGTATATGGCTTCAATTTGATTATTTTTTTTTTGGCGGATAAGTCCTGGAGCATGGTCATGATTAACCATGGACAGTTTCCAGTGGAAGGAAAATGGCGCCCTTCTTTAAATAAGGACTAATAAAATTTAACCCCTCATTTCTGAACTGGGAAATCACCTAATTAAAATATGCCCTAATCCCATAATGCAATAAGGAAGAGAAATTTTCTTTAAAAATTATACTGAAAACACCACCTTTTAAATGGAAAACAAAGTGAAATTCTAAGTTGCCTATGTCAGTTGGATGAGGGATAAAGAGATACCATATTAGAAAATAAGGGGAAAAATCATAAGCATAAAAAAAGATCTGCTTGAAAATTCTTCTCCATTTAGATCCAAGTATAAACACTAAGAAATTACTTCTAAAACAATGTAACAAAACATCTACATGATAAGCTATTGAAAGCTAAAATTCATTGTAAATAATATTTAATAATTTTTAATATGTAGAGACTTTTGAAACATGTCACTGACACAATACACACACTCTTTTTTCAAGGTTCCTTAAACCCTGAAAATATTTACTTTGACATTTATCAGGTTATTTATAACTAGCTTCATTAATACACTGGGGCAAGCATCTCAAGGAGATCAAAAAGATATATTGTCCCCATATCCTTCTCTCCTGCTGTTTCCTGGCTAGTAGCTTATAGTCTTCTTTTGATTTTGTGAATAGAGTAACCAGCCATCCAAATGGTTTTTGAAAATGTGCCAATTTGGACCTCACAGAAGCTTAACAAATTAGCTTTTTTTGATTCCATGGAAATTGCCATGGAAGACAAAAATGGGGCATATTTTCACCCAGCAAGTGGAATTCCTGTTTAATCTTCTTGCCCCTATGGACTGAACTTGAAGTAGGGGAAATTTGAGGAAAAATGTTTTCTCAATTCTCTGTTCCCATAAGCCATGAGTTTAATGTGAAACCTGCCTGTCCATTCACTGAACTCATGCTCCTACCCAAATAGATAAGAATCTTGTAGTTCACCCGTCTGTTTTATACTTAGTAACCTGGGGGAAAGAATGAGTGATAGAATAAAGCTATAAAATTAAGGGCAGGATAGAAAGTACAGCAGTTCCTGAGGGAAAGAAAATGAACAGTCTATTCATCAAATCTGACAGTATGTATACATCTTAAGAGAAGATAAAAATGTGAAATCACTTGAGAAGATTTAAGGAACATAGACCATTTTACCTGAACCTCCCCCAAAACTTCAGCAATTAAATGCAATTTTCTCCTGCTTGCTTTAGAAGTAACTGCAGACAAAATCTACAGGTGTTTTGAATGAAAGTGCTTATGTAAGCTCAGTCTTAAAATAAAAATGGTGACTCATGCAACTTTGCTTAATACTATAGCTGATTAAATTTAGCTCGTTTATCTTTCCTTCAGTCTAGTCAGGTTTTAGAGATTGAAGGCATGAGTCCTTCAGATCCGTGTGGACAGTTTTCTCCCTGGGACACATGTTGGTGGGTTTCTGTTTGCTGTTTGTGTATGCTATTATTATTTTTTTCTATCTAGGTTTTTTTGCCTTAAACTTTATTATTTCTATAGATTGACTGTAGTGGAAATTTTGTCCATCATTTTCCCTTAGAGTCCAACTCAGAATAATAACAATTGTTCTGCTATTTTGTGTAAGACTTGTGTAAAGAGGTAAAAAACTGTATTCAAAGGGCGTATTTCCTCCCTAGTTTTCCTGTGGTTCAAACAATTGGGGCAAGTTGGAAAGGAGGATCAAACATAGCATAAGTACAAAGCAAAAAGCTTCCTGTTGTCATGGTAGTTGCTATGTGATTTGAAAAGTAGTCAGAAAGAGGGGTAATGACTTTCCTACTATTGGACCAAAAAAAAAAAAAAAAAAAAGACAAGAGAAAGATGGAAAAGACATTCACACAAAGCCAAAAGGATTTTCTGTGCCATGATTGAAACCCCTTGTAAGCATTGAAGCAGGTCTTTGTGAAGGCAGTTTTATCTGTCCTATTGTGCATTAGTTATGATTTGCTTGAGAGAAGCATCTCTGTTCTTGAGGACTCTTGAAGAGAAACTGAAAGACTGCCATCAGTCTTCCTTGGAAGATGAGTTTTAAATGACGTCCTCTAGAAAGCTAGTTCCTGCTTTCTGCTCATATTCTTCTGTGCTAACCCCTTCAGATGCCTTTCAGTGCTGAGAACATTAGCAGTGATACAATACTAGCCTTGAAAATGCACCTGCACCTATTTAAATAAAAGTGGTGCCTGTTACAGAGTAGCTGCTTCCATGATCAGAAAACCACTAGAGACTCCATGTATCCAGGATACTGACAGTCTTTAGTAGTCTGTCAGTACACGTGTATACAATCAGTTGCACCAAAGTTTGCTGATTATTCTAGGCTTTTCTTATTTTTTTAAATTTTGTGGTTTACTTTATCCCATGAAAATCTGACCAAGTTTAAGCTACCTGAAAAACAATATATCTCTATATATTTTTTTTATTTCTTGATATTCTCTTCTAACTATGACTATTTTGGGTGAGAAAGGAACTTCTAACTAATTATTTATAATATAGTTTTCATTATAATTAATAAAAAGCACAGGAAAGAAATCCATTATAGGAAGTAGGAAAGGGAGTTCTATAGGACAAAGAATTAATACAAAATAGAAAAAACTATACAGGGTGTTTTCTTTTTCTTTCCATACACTCCTTTAAAAACAGAGATTTGGCCCCATGAAAATTCATTTAAGGCAGTGCTTCTCAAACTTGAGGGTGCATTAGGATCACCTGGAAGGCTTGTTAAAACACAGAATGGTAGTCTCCACCCCCAGAGTTCTGAGTATTTAAGTTAGGGTAGGGTTGCAGAACTTGTTTGTTACAAGTTTCTAGGAGATGCTGTTTGTTGGCAGTGACCTGAAAATCAGTGATTTTTGGAAGTCACTGAAAAAAGAGGCAAAAAGCTCACCAGTTATGAATTCTTCTTGAAGAAGATGCTCCACCACATGGGCCTTTTTTCCCCTTTGGAATTCAACACCTTGGATGATAGTGGAAAACTGTGAGTAAAAGTTTCTTTCTAGACAAAATGGCAATTCTACCAAAATCCTAGGTTTATGCATTGTCTCACTTTGAACTCGTTCCTAGGATATGTTTTATGAGATTTTTAGCTATTTTTTTCCAGACATTACTTAAAATTTTACCAGGTATCTATTTTGTTTTGTTTTATTGAGATTAATTGGTGTACATCACTGTGAAAGTTTAAGATACACAGTATGATGGTGTAATTTACATACACTGTTAAATGATTACCATGATAAGCTTAGTTAACAAGGAATATCTTCTATGGATACAATAAAAAAATTCCTTTTGCACTGACAACTCTGAGTTTAGTCTTAACAACTTTTCCTATATATCGTATGGTGGTATTAGCTGTTGTCAACATGTCATACATTACATCTCTAATATTTAATTTTTGGATAACTGGATATTTGTACCTTTTAACCACCTTCCTCCTTCCCCCTACCCTCTGGTAACCACAAGTCTTATAATCTGATCTTGTTTTCTGTGAGTTTGGGTTTATTATTTTCAAATTCTACTTATAAGTGATATAAGGTATATCTTTCTCTGACTTTGCATAATGTTTTCAAGGTTCATCCATGTTGTTGCAAATGGTAGTCTTCCCCCCCCCATTTTTTTAATATCTTATTTCTGAGAGAGAGAGAGACAGACAGAGTGAGCAGGGGGAGGAACAGAAAGAGGGAGACACAGAATCTGAAGCCGGCTCCAGGCTCTGAGCTGTCAGCACAGAGCCCTGCGCGGGGCTTGAACCCACGAACCGTGAGATCATGACCCGAGCCGAGGTCAGACACTTAACTGACTGAGCCACCCAGGCGGCCCTCCCTTTTCTTACAGATGAGTAATATTCCTTTGTATATACATCTGCTATTTGGGTTGTTGCCACCTGTTTCCAGCAGGTTCTAAATGCTTTGGAAGCAAAGAATGATTAGGCTGGCCTCAATTAAGTGCATGTGAATGATGCAGAGATAGTTTGAAACAATATCTATAAAACAAAGCAGCAGGGCACCTGACTGGCTCAGTCAGTTAAGTGTCCGACTTCGACTCAAGTCTAATCTCCCCATTCGTGAGTTCAAGTTCCATGTCGGGCTCCATGCTGACAGCTCAGAACCTGGAGCCTGCTTCAGATTCTGTGTCTCCCTCTCTCTCTGCCCCTCCCCCATTCACACACTGTGTGTGTGTGTGTGTGTGTGTGTGTGTGTGTGTGTGAAAAGTATTAAAAACAAAATAAAAAATCCCTCATATTAGCTATGTGTAAAATTTTTAATGTTTATTTTTGAGAGACAGCGCATGAATAAGGGTGGGGCAGAGAGAGAGAGGGAGACAGAATTGGAAGCAGGCTCCAGTCTCTGAACTGTCAGCACAGAGCCAGAACTTAGGGAACGCAAGATCATGACCTGAGCCGAAGTCTGATGTTCAACTGACTGAGCCCACCCAGGTGCCCTAAACTAGCTATCTGTAATTGAAACCCTATTGGAGCAAAATACTAGCAATTAATAAATTAAAATTTAAAAAAATGCATTTTTAAACTTGGATGATTTACTTTTAAAATGTTTTAAACATATTTTTGTTGGCTGTTTACTATAGTTATTAGACCTGCTCTTCCAAATCAACTTCTCAGACTTGTTTCCACCTGTGGGGGGAAACCTGCCTGTGAGGCCTCAGTTTCTCATGTAAAAGGGCAGCCTCAGCTTTCTTCTCTCAGGCAGGACTCCTGCCTCTAGTTACTATGGAGCTTTCCCAAGGAACTCCTTTTATAATCCAACAGAATTACGGTAGTTTGTAGCCAAATGTAATAGTTTTGTTCCCAGGGCACCGATTTCTTAAGATCACCTTATTGATAAAACATAAACAATATGTAAAAATATAAAAAAAATAGAAAATGGATCTTCTTTTTTTTTAATGTTTTATTTATTTCTAGGAGAGAGAGAGAGAGAGAGAGAGAGAGCGCGAGCGAGCGAGCCGGGTAGGGTCAGAGAGAGAGGGAGTCACAGACTGAAACAGGCTCCAGGCTCTGAGCTGGCAGTCAGCACAGAGCCCGATGTGGCGCCCGAACCCACAAACCGTGAGATCATGACCTAAGCGAAAGTCGGACACTTAACAGACTAAGCCACCCAGGCGCCCCGGAAATGGATCTTCTGTAGTAACTTATTTTCTATTATCTAGTTATGTTGTCAATCTCTGAATTGTAGTGATGCATATGCACACAATTATGGGTACTATTTCTTTCCTCTAAAGTTGATTATAACATTTTCATGTTTATAGTTATAAACATTTTGGTTAACTTCATTTCCTACAGCTGCAATAACAAAATATAGTCTAGGTAGCTTAAAAAACAAGTCTTATTTTCTCAGTTTTTGGAGGCAGGAAGCAAATGATCACGGTGTCAGCAGGGTTGGTATTTTGGGAAAACCTCTTTTCCTGGCTTACAGACAGCCACCTTGCTGTGTCCTCACATGGCCATATCTCTGTGGATTGCAGGAAAGGGGATTCTGGGACCTCTTCCTCTTCTTACAAGGAGCGCAATTACAGAGGGTTCTTTAAGGCTGTATCTCTAAAAACAGGCACATTGGGAGTTTGGGCCAACATGTGAATCTGAGTGGGGCGTGCATAATTCAGTCCACAAAACCAACTCAAGAACTTGTTTCTTATTGTAAAAGCAATATATGACAGTAATAGAAAATTTTAAAAGTTCTGAAAAATCATGCAGAAGCAACTTAATGTATAGTACAATCACCCAGAGGTAATCACTGTTGTCATTCTATATTCCTCCAGAATTTTCAAGTATGATAACTGGGTTTTATAATTGAAATTTATAATTGAAATTTTGCCTAAATGTAGATAGTTCATCCTACATTCTGGCCATGATATATCATTTTTAATACTAAACATTTAGATTAAAAAAAATATTTTTGCTATTATATCATGCTTTGATAAACTTTTACATCGATGATTCCTTATAGAGATTTTTAAGAAGTGAAATTTTTTGTTCCAAATTATAAAAACAGTTTCTTTTTTATTTTTTTGCAAATAGTTTATTGTCAAATTAGCTTCCACATAACACTCAGTGCTCATCCCCACAAGTGTCCTCCTCCATGCCCATCCCCCCTCCCCCCCACATCCATCAGTTCTCAGTTTTTGTCAGCATTCAAGAGTCTCTCATGGTTTGCCTCTCTCCCTTTCCCCCACCATTTTCCCCCTTCTTCTCCCCCTTGTTCCTCAGTTAAGTTCCTCCTAATCCTCCTATACGTGCAAACATATGATATTTGTCCTTCTCTGCCTGACTTATTTCGCTCAGCATAACACCCTCAAGGTCCATCCAGGTTGCTACACATGGCCAGATTTCATTGTTTCTCATTGCCATGTAGTATTCCATGGTATAGATAAACCACATCTTCTTGACCCATTCGTCCGTGGATGGACACTTAGGCTCTTTCGATGTTTTAGCTATTGTTGAGAGTGCTGCTATGAACATTGGGGTCCATGTGCTCCTATGCCTCAGCATTTCTGTATCCCTTGGGTAAATTCCTAGCAGTGCTATTGCTGGGTCATAAGAGAGTTCTATTGTTAGTTTCCTGAGGAACCTCCACACTGTTTTCCAGAGGGGCTGTACCAGTTTACATTCCCACCAACAGTGCAGGAGGGTGCCCGTTTCTCCACATCCTCGCCAGCATCTAGAGTTCTCTGATTTGCTCATTTTAGCCACTCTGACTGGCGTGAGGTGGTATCTCAGTGTGGTTTTGATTTGTATTTCCCTGATGAGGAGGGATGCTGAGCATCGTTTCATGTGTCTGTTGGCCATCTGGATGTCCTCTTTGGAGAAGGGTCTGTTCATATCTTCTGCCCATCTCTTCACTGGGTTGTTTGTTTTTCGGGCGTGGAGTTTGGTGAGTTCCTTATAGATTCTGGATATTAACCCTTTATCTGATACGTCATTTGCAACTATCTTTCCCCATTCCGTTGGTTGCCTGTTAGTTTTGTGGGTTGTTTCCTTTGCTGTGCAGAAGCTATGAAAACAGTTTTTTACACTAACAGTATTTAATAATTGTATGCCACGCTTCACACTGTTTCTAAAAAAAGGGGGGGCAACAAATCATTATGGTTATATTAATTTAAGTGATATAGAAAGATTTGCTAGGAACAGTTTTGTTTTTTCTTTATTTTTCTTATTTTCCTCCAAAATGTGTACACTCTCTATGGCATTTAGCCAAAATGTTTCTTTTTAATATAATCTCTATGAATTCCAAAATATTTCCCCTATAAATGTTCTGTTAACTCTAGGTAAGCATACATAAAAGGGAAAAAAATCGTATTCAGCCCAAAATGTATCCTTCTCATCCTTAACCCCCAGCACATGCATACAGATGCTCAAAGAAATACACCTGAGACCAACAGATACACCTGACAGACTTCTCATCAAGACTTGTTTATAAGTGCTATCATTTTCTATTCTTCCTCCTTCCTCCCGCCCCCCCCATATACCCTTTGTCTCACTGAGGTGTATATATATATATATATATATATATATATATATATATACTGAGAGAGAGAGAGAGAGAGTCTTATAGATCATTTTATCTATTTTTAATAGGTTAACAAAATATAATAAAATATCCACAAAATTGATAGTCATTACTATGGGTAGCATATGTAAAATTCTAGAAAAATGAAGATAATCTCTTGCATGCTTTCCCCCATTCCATTTTTTGAATTGGATTGGGACTTCTGTTTTATTGACCACTCCCGTGACACCATCCACTGTCTTTTCCTGACCGGACCTGGGCTATAGTTAATGAAATACTCTGATCTCAATGACCATCAATTTAGATGATGTGAAAGGCTTGTAAAATTACAGAACACTGAGAAAGACTTTTTCCCACTGTTTTTTCACACAGTATCTGCTTTACCCGATCAATGAATGAAATTATCTTTAATTAAAAATAAATAAATCGGACAGCAATAATAAAGAAAACACCTTGAGGAAAGCACTTTAAACATGAGGGGAAAGTGCTGTGCAAATAGTATCTCTGACAATTTGATTTTTGTAACCTTAGAACCCTTCCCATGGCCACATGGGTGGGTGCCAAGGAATCTTAGAGCACCAAGGGAACTCCTGGAGATGCTCTGAGATACTTAACTTCTCAGGGAAAGCAGTGAGAGCAACAAACTGTCAAATCCAGTGTAAACTAGTAACTTGAGATACTTCATAGTTTCAATATTCTATCAGGCTGCATTTCTTTTGATGGGGTCTCCTTTTGTGAAGTTGGATTTCTGATACCAGTGATGGAAAACACAGGTGGTGTGAAAATCCATGTGTATCATGAATAAGGGTGATTGTCCAATTGGATTCCAAAGTTTTAGAAAATGTATAGTATTTAACAGGTACACATATCCTATTAAAAAGTAATTATATAAACATACATTAAAAGTATCTTTTCAATTTATTTGTATTTCCAATGGCTTCTAAGGTAGATACACATAGGTTGTTTGACCCTGTATTCAGGAAACAGAATGGCAGTGTCATATTTTTGAACTGGGAGTACTGTATAAAAATAATGGAGGCATTGCAGGACACAGAAAGTTGGGCAATGTACTTGATTTCTTCCCAAACACAGTTTAGATCTAATGGTGTGTGTGTGTGTGTGTGTGTGTGTGTATTTTTCATCTGAGCAAAACACAAACTGATGATAAATAAGCATTTTCTTTTTACTGAATACAGATGTCATGCTTCGTTAAGTGCAGTGATTTCTGACAATGAAATCAACCTACTTTGTGTTCCTAAGCGTTATTTAGCACTGTAAAGTGTATATGTTCATGTAACCTATTAAGGGATCACTTTGTCTGTCTAACCCATACTCCTTAAATAAGAGTAAAAGAATGGAGCACTTTACAGAAATTTTAAAAAAATAATTTGTCTACAAGTAAAGTGAACGTGATTTTTTTTTAGTAATTGAAAGATACTTCTAGGAAAACATGAGATATTAATCATTTTCTGACAGTTGAATAATTACTCTTTTGTGATAAATGATATATAAATGCCAGAAAGGCTCCATGTGACAAGTTTTACTTCTAACATTAAACATTGTCATTCAAAAACAACCTTTAAACTTTGTTTTCTGCACTGTGTTGATTACCTTTAAGACTATACTTACAACAGTGGGGAAGGGAGAGGGTCAAGAGGGTAGTGGGGAGAGAGACGACATATATAGACTTGCTTCCCAAAGGAATCAGGCATATAAGGTTCTTGAATTAAACAATACAAAATATTTCAGAAATTGAAAACAATAAGTTTCAAAGCTAATTTTCAAGTTATTTTGCTTTCTTTTGTTAAATGTATACTTAATAAAATATACACGTTGCTCATTCTATATTCACCTTCCAAACTTTTTATCACAATGACCTATTTGGCAAGTGTATTAGAATAGCTCTACCTAAAAATATAAAGTCTGCTCTTTTAAAATAACTTGGTTGATACTCTGGTTTCTTTTCAGATTATATAAATCTTTTGCCTCTTTAAATAACTTTGTTGAATGCTTTTGCTTTTTCCAGACGATGAAGTATTTTTGTTAAATATTTTGAATATACTTAGAAAATAAAGGTCAGCCATAACCTCCCATTGACAAATAACATCAATAGCATAGGAAAACATCTATTACAACATCTTTTTCACAAAATGAGATGACTCCAAATGAAAACTTAGTTTTTTGTTTTTTTTTTTTACTTAGCAATAACTCATGAACAATAGCTCATAAACATTTATTTAAATAGTCTTTAATACCATTTTTGATACCTTCTTAGTATCCCATCAAATGTCCTTTACTTCACCTACATTATAGATGGGGAAGGGTTTCTGTCAAATAATTATCAGTTCCATAATGGGCATTGTAAGATGTATAGTATGTATTTATGATGTTTTTTTAAATCTTGAAGTAGATCACCACATCAAACAGGAGTAAGTTCCTATAAATAATGATGTTACCAAAGTAAGATCTACCAATGTGAATCTATCATGGCACTTCATCAAAGTTCCCTCTTTTGTCAATTCAATATTGAGAATAATATATTTTTGAACCTTCTGTCTTCTGATTAAAGCTCAACTAGAATTTCTCGTATTTTTTCAAAATCTTATTCTCTATTTTCATCTAATTCTCAGGATCAAATATATTAAAATTTTAGAGTCTTCTATTTGAAACATGAATGTAGAAAATTCTGTTCCTCCATTATCTAGTTCTTGTGTTCATAAACCTAATTGGGGTTTGAGAATAAATGAATATGTGAAAAAAAAATGTTACTCCATATATCTTCAAAACCTTAACATTTATTTGTAGCTATATTTATATTTAGAATTCAATGTTTAAATGATTCTAGGGCATATGATTATCCAGTAGCATTACCTCGACCCAAACTCTCAATTTTGTAGTTTTTTTTCTTTTATTTTCTTGGGTTTTGAGTAAATGCATAATTTTATTTCTCCTTGTATCCTAGTATAGTTTTCTATTGATTTTTTTTTTTTTTTTTGTGAAATGTCTCTAAAAGGCCTTTGATCACATATTGTCTCTCCTTCAGAAATACAAAGATCTTATTTGTAGTATAAATGATTCAGAGGCCATTCATTTTTCCCCGTTATCTGATAATTTCTTCCTTTGTTTTTCCCACCTAGACACTTATTATGGTTTTGTTGTGTTGTTTTTATATACTTTCCATGCTGTGTATAAGATTGGTTGTCTCCTCCATGATTTTCCTTATTTGTCTCTTTTAATTGCAGATTGTTATTAACTTTAAGTAATTGTTCTTCTATTATATCATTGAAATTTTCCATTGTACAATGTGTCCGATCATTTTATCAGTAGTGCTAATCCAGATTAGATTTCCTGTTCCTCTCACTCATAACTATTACCTAAGTTGTTAATTTTCTTTTACGTTCTTTCACTTTCCTCTCTCATTCTAATAGAGCATCTCAAGGTTAACTTTTGTATCCTTATTTTGTTCTGTCATAAGAAATTTTTTTGCCCTACCACCAAAATTTTGAGTTTAGAACTTCCTTGTATCCTCCTAATTTCATTCTATCCTTTCATACTGTGTTTGATCCCAACCTCTTTCATTATGGACTACTGTGCTCCAAGAGTCTGAGTTCTTTCCACTCTTAAAAAATTGCAAACATTTTTCAGAGGAGTTGTTGTTGATTATTCAGCGTGAGGACACTTTTCCTTGTCCAATGTTTGCATGTGTTTTTCAAAGCCCTCTCCTTGGATTTTTATCAACATAGTTAACTATTATGATTTAGCTTCCCACAACAGACCAAGGTTTGATTTAAATTCTGCTCTTTGAACATTTGATTCATAAAATCTCCTTTAATTTTCTAGATCAAAAGTTGAAGGGTAGAATGATTTTCTCAGCTCTTATTTAAAATCCATTGTCCAATGGGTATTTATCCATTTTCTTATAAACGTTTCAGAAGAGACACATTTTTCATCCCAAAAGGGAAAATAAAAGCAAGTGTCAAACATCAAATGAAACACCCCTTTTTCTCCCCACTAAACTGCACATTTCTCAAAGGTATCGTCATTACCCCTCCTCCATTTCTGTGTATCCTGTGTCCAGAAGAGTGTCTGGCTTATAAGAAGCAATCAATAAATCAAGAGATTAGCAAATATGTACTTTGTGAAACTATTGACTACTTGAATTTAAGATTTAGTGTTTATATATTTATGTTCCATTCTTGATTACCTTTTGAAAGAACTCATATTTGGGTATTTTAGTTATTTGGTGTATTATGTATATATACACATATATGTATATATAGTTATAGATATGTATATAGGTGCAGGTTTAGAATGCACTTGTGATGAACTTAAGGTCTGATTTAAGTTAAAAAAAAATGCTCTTTGATATTCAGCTTTAAACATTCTTAGACTTCTAGATTCTTATCTGTGGTTCTGAAACTATAAGAACCAAAGGTAAAACAGTATAAATTAATAAGATGGATTATGCAAAGCAGTATTTTATTTTGTTGTTGTTTAAAAGGCATATAAAACATATTGAGTTGTTACAAATTACTCTTAGAATCCTGGCTTTAAAAAGCAAAAAGAGAAATTGTACTCTTGTGTATGTATGAATAGTCCCAAGGGACATATGTAGGCTAATGACACACTTAAGGGGCTTACACATGATTTGCATAAATTGCAGCTGTTTAATTTACATAATTTGTAAATACAGCTATAACCTGTTTTGTCCATTTTCTGTCTCTAAAGAAGGTTAAAACCATGTCAAATTTTTGTTGCTTTTGCATTTTTTTCCTCTTAAGCTTTTTGCAGTCCTATTATCTTGTATAAATTGCAAAAATTGGAAGACCCTAATCTACAAACAAAAAGCAAAACAACAACAAAAAAAACCATTAAACTGTGAGGAACTGTTAAGGGTGGGGGGTAAACTAAAAAAGTAAAAGAAAGATTACTCCTTGACCAATAAATATACCAAATCTTAGCATGTTTTGATTCTTAAATTTTATTTCATTACTTCCTCTCATTTAGTATTTTTCAAACATTAATGTACATGTGACTTCCCTGGGGATCTTCTAAAATGCAGATTCTGATCTCGTAGGTTGCTGATGAGAATAGTGAGGCTCTAGGTCACAGAAAATGTTATATCAAATGGCCAGTGATGTAAAAAGTAAACAATATCTTTTCCTGTCCACACTAAGGAATGGATGTGTGTACATAGTATTTGTGGGTGTGTATGTATGAAGAAATAGATGTATAGGAGTATGTGTAAATTGAGAGTGACTGAATCATAATTCATCTAAGTACTAGAATATTTTTAATCCTATATCCCTGCTTCTCATTCCAATATGCTTAGTTTAACTTGAAATTTAAGACTTGGATGAATACTTTTGGGAAACTGGTCTTGTTGAATTCAACATACTATTCAATTGCATGGTTCTGGTCAAATCATTTAATCTAAACTCATTAAAATCAAGGACCCTTGTATTGGGTAGCACTGAGTGGTTGGGTTGTTAGAAAAAGGGAATATATTTAAATAGCCACAGTTTGATAATTCAGCTAAGCTTGTTTTCAAATATTCCTACTGAGTCAAACACTTGACATTTGTGGAGACCTTAATAATCCTGAAGATTCCAGTAAAAGACACACAAGAAGGTAAAAGGGAGACCATCATTAACAGGGATTTTAGGAGATAATAAATCTTATTGACTAACAGCTATCTTTCTTTTTTTGGTTATCAATAATGTGGATAAACAATTGTGATAAACTGTGTGATGCTGAAAATTTCACTTTATACGTATGTCTTTTTCCCATGCATACTTACATGTATCAATTGTGCTTTAAATTAATCACATAGCATATGCTATATTTACATCAGTATTTTTTGTTTGGCCTTGCATGATTGTTATTAAAATACTAAAGAGGCAATAAATATGTAAATTTGGAATCCACACTTTGGATTCAACTATATAGATTCTACTCAATGGGCAGAATAGAATTAGTCAATTCCTTATTTCTGGATATTTATAGCTGTTCAAATTTTTACTATAATACTGCAATGAATATTCTTGTTCAACATCATTGTTAAATACATGTATATATTACTTTAGAATGAAATCCTGACAAGAAAATGTGACTTAGAATTAAACATTTTTACTCTTAATATATATTGCTGAATTTTTGTTCTCCAGAAAGTTTTTTTTCAATAGCAATAGAAGTTTTTCCTTATATTCTTGCCAAAGCTGAGTAGTAGTATTAAAGTAATTTTTCCCTCATTTTTTGCCAATATAACATTTGAAATAAGTTGTATTAATTTGTATTTTTGACTGTTAGTTTAAACACTTTCCTCAAAGGTTTATATTGCTTTGTATTTTCTGATTTTTTGAGACTTTTTATCACCTTCAGTTGGGGTATTTAAATGGAAATATTTATTTTATTATTGGTTTGTGAGAACCTGTTATACATTAAGGAGACTAACTGCCCCATCTTTTATACAGCCTTTATTCCCTGTGTATCATTAGCCTTTTTAAAAAGCTATTTATAGAGTTTTATCATATAATATTTTAAACTATATGAAGTAAATTTCATAAATCTTCTCCACTGGAATGACTTTCCTCTGAAAGTTCTTTTTCATAAATGAGAAATTAAAATACCCAATTTGAGGAATGATCTAAATACAGCCATTCTACTACTTGGATTATGGGATAACTATTACCTACCCTCTTCATTTTTTTTTTTATTATAAAAGCATAACAGGGTTTGGGATGATCACCCAAAATTTTTTGCTTTAGGAATTTCATATTTCATCATGGATATTAAATAAGTTGGGGAAATTTCAGTAGCCTTAAAGTCAAATTCCTAGCTTACAAATTCTTAAATTTCTAGAATATTTAACCTACCATCTGTCAAAATGTATTTTCTAAGGTCCACTCTTAAAAAGCTAGACGGCAAAAGAAAACCCCAAACATGAATGGTTTGATGCTAGATCTATTTCAAGCTCTTCTGTGTGAGACTGGATAAATCTGGTTATATCCTATTAGTTTTTCAAGGTATGTCATTAATGGAAGTTGAATATCTCAATAGGTTTCATACAAGCAATTGCACACTAAAGTTACTGGCATTTTTGTCTAATTTGGTCATGGCTGTTAGGTTAAAAGAGATCCTATTTAGTGCCAACAAAGAGGAACTTCTGGTTTAGCTCCCTATCTTTAGAGAAATTCTGGTAAACTATGTCAATATGGTTAATATTGAAGGGGGTTATATCTAGAAGCCAATTCGTTTACACATACCATGTATTGATTGCTATTCATGGCCTGGAAGGTGTTATAAACAGTCTTCGAAATAGGTCATTATTAGCTGATAAGTAGATATTTTGAGAGATACATAAACGTCTCCTAGTTCTCCAGATATCAATCCATTCCTTGAAATAATAATTTGTTTTCTACCTAGCTCATCTTAAAGCATCTGTAACATTTCCAAATCTGTAACATTTTTTAAATTGCTTGAAGAATGTAACTTGCTCACCTAAAAAAGATAATCGTGCCTTGTTAACTCTCAATTATCCATGCTAATGGAAAGTAATCTGTCTGAGGATTTTATTCACTGTAGTAGAATTTTAGAGGTTGAACATAAAAGAGCCTGGTGACAGTCTCCAGGAAATGAAATTCTTAAGACTCTGGGGACATGGCCTAAGAATTCAGTTTCTTCCTTTGCAATCATGGATGAGAATGAAAAATGAAATCTTGTATAGATTTTCTGTGGTGACCAACAGGTAACTGCAATAGTTCCAAACGTGCTAGAGGGACTGCAACTAAGTAGCTGTGGTCTGACCTGGAGAAGCTGAATTCCAAGTGAGTGATTTCTTCCTTTTGGAAATTATCAAATTTCTTGCATAGTCTTGAATGTTAGGATAACACGGTAAATGAGATGAACAAGTTACCCCATCTCCTGGTGCTAAAATTCTATATTGAGACTGGGGTGGGGGAAGCAAATTCTTGGCGATAAGTTGGTATGAAGAAACTACTGATTTGATAAAGAGGGATAGCAGCAGAGAATCAAATTTATTTAGTGGGTCAGGGAAGTTATCATTTGTGTGGAGTCTGTGGAATTGAGGTCTTAATGGAAAGTTATGTAGAGAGTTTTCAATAAGTGACTTGACACTATTTACATATTAAATTTTATCCTGACTGCTGTGGGGGAATGGTGGGGTAAGACAAGAATGAAAAAAGAGGCAAGTTACTGAGCTATTGTGGTAGTCTAAAGAAGACTGCTATAAGTCTTAATAAACCATGTTTGACCCACACGTACCTTCAGGATACAGACAGGATGAGTGTTCAGATGAAAACTGATAAGCACATGTACAGGCAAGAAAATGGGCAGGCTATGAGATTTGAGTAGAGGACAACCTGAACAGCAGACATTAAAAACAAAATACTGGATTGTCTAGGAGAATGATCCTAAATATAGGTTGCACATTGGAATCATCTGGAATATATTAAAAATACATGCCTGGGGCACCTGGGTGGCCCAGTCAGTTAAGTGTCCTACTCCTGGTTTCAGCTCAGGTTATGATCTCGTGGTTCATAGGATTAAGTCCCACATGTCAGACTCCATACAGAGCCTGCCTGGGATTCTGTCTCTCACTCTTTCCCTCCCCTGTTCATCCCCTCTCTCTCAAAATAAACTTTATAAGAAAATTAAAATTACTGATACTTGACCTTGGCGCCACCAGCTTCTCTGCCACCACTGTACTCCCTGTACACATAGCCCATAGTACACAGTATTCTGATGTCTTTGGAGTGTGGTATGAACAGGGAATTAAAAAAAGAAATAAAACAACAAAACAAACAAACAAACAAAAAACTACCCAGATCATTTTAAAACCTGGCTCCCTATGAGAAATGTTGGTCTGGGCAGAATCCAGAAAATTGGCACTAAAGCTGAGGGAAGAGGAAGAATGAATTAAACTAAGTGGGGATCTGAGTAGTTCCTCATCAAGTGCTTAAACTCTCTCAGGACAGCCATCAAATGTCTCCTTTTTAGCAAAAAGAAAAAACAAAAGCTACTTCCTTAGTGTACTATGCCTCCAGACTCCAGCAAATGAGTGGAGTTTCCTACAAAAAGATTTCTCCACTATAGGGGCTTTTATATTTATGTAAATACCACCTTTAAATTTTCTTCTGCCCTTTGAAAATTCTCTGTGTACTTAAAAATGCATTTGTAACTACAGCACAAAAATTAAACTTCCTACATAAAGACATTTATGGATGCCTTTAAATATAAAATTAGTATTGATTTGTAAATACTTCGGTCAAGACTAGTACGAATATAAAAACAAATTATACTCTATTATGTATAAAATACCAGCTCATTTCATTTTTACTGAGCTTAATGTATATTGGGGGGAAAAGTCTTCTATAATTTTTTCAAGAAAAATCCCATTTTAATCAGTTATGAAGATTACTGTTTATTGTAGAACTTGAAAATGTTGGAAGGAACAGGACCGTGTCCTAAACTTAAAAGTTAATTTGAAATAATTTAAATCACACACAAACTGCTCTTTAAAAGTCAATAAAGCTTGATGCTAAAATATGAAACTATTACACTCCTAATTTTCAAAGCCATGCAAGTATGGTGCTTAGATTCTTGCTAGCAAATATTCAAGTCCTTTTCCTCTTCTTAAAGTAGCTTTTTTGAGATGAACATTGAAGACATTACTAATGTATTTCTTTCTTCTGGATAATGTGTTCAACAGTAATTGACAATGAAAGTACTTTGTAGTGGGGTGGGGACAATGACAGGGAACCTTTCATTTGATTTCAGTTCTGCCATATTTAGTTTGCTCTATTACTTTATGAAGCCTTCTGGTTAGCATATCACTCATAACCTCCAGTTCTTAGAAATATTCAATATCACTTTCTGCAGTGGGTAAACTTATTTACAACACATTTATCTTGGTATATTCTAAGGCTCCATTGATTCCAAAAGATCTTAAGAGGTAAACTTGGAATAAAGAAAATCATTCTATAAGCATTCATTTAATGTTTTAATATTTTAAGCATAGTTATAGTTTTTGTAGTTAACTTTTAAAAAATCTGACATTTTAAAAATGCTAGAGGGGTGCCTGGGTGGCTTAGTCGGTTAAGCGTCCGACTTTCGCTTACGTCATGATCTCGCGGTTCGTGGGTTCAAGCCCCGCGTCGGGCTCTGTGCTGACTGCCAGCTCAGAGCCTGGAGCCTGTTTCAGAGTCTGTGTCTCCCTCTCTCTCTCTTACCCTCCCCTGCTCACGCTGTCTCTCTCTCTCTCCTAGAAATAAATAAAAATATTTAAAAAAATAAAATAAAATAAAAATGCTAGAAATTCAGTAACTATGATATCTTCACTTGTTCCCTCTATTAATATTATTTCTAGAGAAAGGAACTCAGACTAATATATTGTATTTATTTTCCAATATGTTTTGTTAACTCTTTCTTCCAAATACCCTCTAGTCCACTAAAAACAAATGCCAAAAATAGCTACTCCCAGGTAGAAAGGGAGAATACAGAAAAAAAAAAAAAAATCCATTGCAATAGATTCACTTAATGATTTAAATATTTAGTAACTGGTATGTTAATTACTGATTATAATAGTTATTGTTGAGCCAGATATATACTATGAAAATTTTAACATGGACTTCATCTAAAATTTCTCAAAATGCTACCTAATAAACTGTTTTTAACTCTATAATTTTTTTCATTGTTTCTTTGTTTTCCTAATTCTTCATAACCCTGATTTTCTTACATTTTCTGAAGAGAAAGTAAATGAAAAACTAAAATTCATAAAATTAGTTTCATCTTGGGTACCATCATACAACATAATTTGAAACTCATTACTTAAAAATAAGTATGATTATAGAACTATAATACCTATAGAACCCAGATACATTGCTTTACTCAAACAATAGCTTTCCAATAGAGAAACAGAACATTCATGGTGCTTTGAGAGAACATGGCAGGTTTTCTTCTATTTTTTAGAAGTGTGAATGTAACAGCAATGCTTAAAGGCCTTGAAGAAAAGACTAGCGGTAGATTCCAGGGAAAAGGAAGGATGAGTAACTTTCTTTTATCCTTTGAATTTCAGTTGGGGAAAAGCTACATAAAAACTGGATTGGGAATTAATCTCCAACTTTAGTTTTTGAGGATAAGAAACCACTTGAAAATACAAGGATACTTGATACAACCTGAAAACTTATTTTTTAAGCAAAAACCTCTTTCTAGGACTAGAAGACTAATCATTATTACATGTGGGCCTAGGGTATCTTCCAGGTAGTATGGGCATGAACCCTGGAGTTATAGAAAATGACCCAGTGAAGGCATCCCCAAGTTATAAATATGGAAGTTCTGTGAAGAATTGTTGCCTCACTCTGGAAATAGGTCAACCAGTGTATAGCTCTACTGAGAAATATACTAGACACTTATTAGCCCTTCTCAGAATCTGTTTAAAAAACAAAACAAGAAGGGGTGCCTAGGTGGCTTAGTTGGTTATGTGCCCAGTTTCAGTTCAGGTAATGATCTTGTGATTTGTGGGTTCAAGCCCTATATTGGGTTCTGTACTGGCAGCTCAGAGCCTGGAACCTGCTTTGGTTTTTGTCTCCTTCTTTCTCTGCCCCTCCCTTACTTATTCTTGCTCTCTTTCAAAAAATAAACAAAACCTTAAAAGACAAAAACCATCATGACCTAATCACAAGTTCTCACTAGCTGTTGACTTCCTATACTGGTCTTTCAGTTTACCAACCCTTAGCCTCCTTTAAGTTACTAGTTCAAGATCATGAGTTTTGCACAGCAGCCTCACTTCATACCTTTATAGTAATGAAATGTATCACCCAAACCTAGAACCTCAAAGCCAACGTTTTATCTGTTGTATATACTAAGCAAAGTTTCTGTCTTGCATTCCATTATCTGTGGATCTGACTCCTTCCTTTCTCCGTACATTCCATTGTCTGTTGATCTGATGCATTCCTTTCTCCATAGTACCCTCTTAAATGTACTCTTCTCACTAGTTGAAGTAAAATTGACCTGTTTAAATACTGATGGAATACATACACATGCCTTACACATCAATATCCCAAGTGACACCCACTCAGTTTGTTGGATGCTGTCATTCAAGTTTAGGTTTGATAAGAAGTACTCCTATACTTAGCTATATTTATAGTTACCAATCAGAATCTATTTACACACTGTACACTCCTGAATAATGACCTTTCTTTGTGTCAGTATGGCCTTTAGGCAAATCTGATAACATTATGGATTTGTGTTTTAATCTTGGGAGTTAATTTCTTAATCTGTTTATGTCAATGGAGTGAATTAAAATAAATCTAGGACAATAGGATTCCCTTTATAAGTTTTTACCTATACATTAGAAGATCTGGTTAAACTTTAAAAGGCCTAGTTTCTCATATCAAGCATGAATTCAAGGTTATCGCATTCATTTCAGTAACTTCTCAACTGTATAATGGGGGAGGAGAATTCATTCTTTGGAATATTTGGAAAACTTTAATGTTTTGTTTTTGTTTTTCCCATATAAACAAGTTTTTTTTAACTTGTTTCATAAATATATTTTCATCCCATTCTCAGATTAATTAGATATTTAGACAATAAAATTAAGCATAAAGATTTTAGTATAAAGGTCTGAGCATTCGTGTCTATGTTGGAATTATTCCTTCCATGTAAAAGAATACAGCAGCCCTTAGCGGCTCTAAACCTGTTTCTGGGATATAATGAATTATTGGATCAAGGCAGAAGTGATTTCAGTAATTTGCTCCATTCCCAGAAGTCAGGGCCTTCAAAAGCCTCATTGTTTTCTTCTATTTGGAGGTCTACAGCCCAAGGCTGCCTTCTTTAGAAAAGGCCAGAGTGCTTCTACCTGGAAACTTAGTGTATTCTCCCTGTTCATGATAAATAATTGAACTGTCACCAGCCCCTGTGAACTTGTCCCAGTGGTGCTGCATAGCCAAGTTATAAAGGCTAAACTGGAGAATAACAGAGTGAGTGATGGCCATAGGACAATACCTGGGTGAGATGGTTGGGACTGGAGTTCTATCACAGATAGAATATAGGCTACTAGACTATGTTCATATTTGGTGCCTATGAGGATTGATAAGTAGTGCTTGTCCAGAGGAAAAAAAATTACTTCTTAAAATATCTTTGCCCTCTAATAGAGTATAAAATTAGAAATTTTTGTTAGAAAATATTTAGAGAATTATAAGGGAAAAGCCATTTCTCTTGACAACAGATGTTTATAGTCATTTGTGTAGGCCTTTTATGTATATTATTTCTAATGATCATAAGCACTGTACATGGTAAGCTTCTTTTCAGATAAGGAATTAAGGTTCAATGACACAATTTTCTACAAGGTCACACTGCTAAAATTGTGTTAGTACTTTGGGAATAGATATTGTCTAGCTAAGTCAGCATATGAAATGTAGGATAGAGATACTTTAAGCCATTAGTTATAAACTAGCCATGGAATCATAAGATATTTTGACTTGTAAACTTAACTATGCAGTCTACTCTTTTATATTGGAAAGTGATTGGGGCACCTGCATAGCTCAGTTGGTTGAGCATCAGACTCTTAATTTCAGCTCAAATCACAATCCCAGGGTCCTGAGATCGAGCCACATGTTGGTCTCCACACTGAGCATGAAACCTGCTTAATATTCTCTCCTCCCTTTGCCCCTCTCCCTGGCTTGCATGCTCTCTCTAAAATTTGAAAAAAAAAAATGATTAAGATTTTCTTAAAAGTGAGCAGATTGTGAATCCAAGAGTCACTGCTAGGTATTACTAATAATATTAAATGTACACAGTCATTAATCTGGATGGTTTCCTGCATCTCAATTTTCTCATCTATAAAAACAGGTAATAGGAAGAACTGTTTCATGATCTCTTTGCATGAGCTAATGCAAGTAGAGCAAAAAATACAGTATGTAACACTAACAATTAATACAAGTTATTACCTTTGTTGTTATCTCCTGACAGACGGGAATTTAGAAAGTATGTAAAAGCAAAACAAAGAAAAAGATCCCTTTAGCCAACCATGCAAGCACAGTCTTCTGAAGGTTCTGGAGTATTCTGTTTTAAAATACTTCTAAAAAGTTTCTCTTAAAAGAGCATATTCTAGCAGAAATGCAATCAAATCACATAGAGTATGTATCCCATTTTATGTTGATAATACTACCTGAGTAATTTCAATATTCTATAGTCCTAAAAACATCCTTTTTATTCATTACAAATATTAGATTGGATAAACCATTTTTGATCAATTGGTGGAGTGAGCTTTTAGACTGTCCTTAACATTTCACTTTAGTGTATAATGTGGCTAAAGAGCTTTTGCAGCAAGTGGATAGAGTTTTTCTTTGACCCTCTATCAACTTGTGGTCATTGACCCTAAAGCTCCTCTTTATGTGTTCTTTATATTCCCTCCAACTCTGTTTTGTTCCACTTAGTATTTAATCTTTGGCAATATTCTAACCTGACTCAGCTGTGGCGAGCACAAAGAAAGGGAGGTTTTCCTTCTTGGCATAGACTTTTATCTTCGCTTCCACAAACTTTTGGCTTCTTGGTTTCTCCAACATGAAGGATGCTCTGCAAAATTCTATTCAGTGCTTTTAAGCAAACTATGATGCAGTTAGGGTCATTGCTAGTTGAGAGGGAGGGGAGTCAATTTGTATCTATAGGTAGTTTCCCAGCTATGCCTCCAGGGTATAAATCTCACTCTTGTTATACTTCTTAAGTTATGTGCAAAAGTTTACATCTGTTTTTTTGTTTAGCCTTATTTTTGGCTTTTATCCTTTTGATAACTAAAAACAAATCCTAGTTCCCTTTAATTTTTGTTTTAATCCCAGTTAACATAAAATGTTATGCATTTCAGGTGTACAATAAAATAATGCAATACTTCCATATATCATCATGTGCCCCTCAAAATCATAATCTTTTATTCTGTACCCTATTTTCCTAGTGTTTACTATTTGCAAATCTTTTCAGCATATTTTCTGTATTTATAGCAACATTATTACATTTATTGATAACTGTTTACCTGTAAATTTAAACCAGTGAAATGAGCCCCTTAAGAAAGCCCACAATAAGAGGACCACTAAACAACCATTATCAACCTTGTCATTATGCTTTTATGGGGAGCTTGACTGAGCATCTCCTTAAAGTGAAAATATAACAATATGTAACTTTTATGATCTACCAATGCAGTTATACTTCCAAAAAGGAGAGAGCATTATACTGACCTGATATAAATTAATGAAACAATGATGCTTTTCAGGTGCCCGACTACCCTCTTGCAAGTATTCACAAAATGATTTATTAGTTGTTTTTTTGTTTGTTTTTTACTACTTTATTCCACCATACCTTTTTTCAAAATTTATTTGCAGTGAATTTTAAAATGTATCATTCATACATGTTCTAGGAGTCCCACCATAATATTTGATTCATATAGTATTTAGTCTGAACAGATTTCATAAAGGAAATGAATCTTGAGTTATGCTTTGAGGAGGAAAATACATATAGTTTAAGCTTGGTCAGAAAAATATACTTTGGGAAGGTGAACAATATGGGTTGAGTAGAGTCCAGGGATGTAAGTTATTTTCTAGGGATAAGCCTTTCCCTTATTATATCACAGGTTTTAAGTAATTGCTACTTATCCTTTATTCTTTAGCATTGATCAACCCTTTTATATCAATAGTAGTAAAAATGCCTGAAAAGTTTCATATTCTTTTTAATATGCTCTTTTTTTATTTAAGTTTACTTATTTTGAGAGAGACTGAGACATGGCAAGTGGGGGAGGGGCAGAGAGAGGGAGCCCAGAGAATCCCAAGCTGACTCTGCACTGCTGGCACACCCCCGAGGGTCCCTCCTATTACGCTCTTTAAACATCCCCACAATCAAAGGAAGTGTTTTATCTCAATTGTCAGATAATGAAACTGATGTCTGGATAGGCTAAGTTATTTGCTGAGGGGTCTCATGGGTGATATCGATGTGAATCAGAATGGAAACTCAATACTGTCTCTCTGTAGTCCATGTTCCTTCCACAGTGCCACGCTTGTTACTACAAAACAAGATTCATGTATTTGCCACCTGAAACAAGATGATGGAAAATCATATTCTAGTAGGTATGTATCTGTGTCTTTTTATTTATCCATTTATTTTGGATTTAGATATTATAGTGTGTTTTTTGTTTTTGGTTTTTTTGTTGTTGTTGTTTTGTTTTGTTTCCTTGTACTGGAGCTTTTATTTAATGAAATGTTTAGCAAAGTGGGAAAAGCCTTGCACTGCCAGCCTCCTAGGAGATTATCAATCTGGTTAGCACTTAGAGAAAGAAAAGATAACAAAAAGGCAGAATTTAAATCACTTTATCTTCAGTTATCACCTGAAATTTGGAGATTATTTGAATCTTATCCGGAAATTGTATTTGTTGTTCCATTTTCAACCAAGGTCACAAATGTGACTTCAGCTTTTTGTTGTTATTGCCCCTCAGAGGTTTAAGTAGGAAGTAGATAGTCATTTGCATTCCTACCTTCTATGTGAGTGTGCATATGTCTGTGGATATATCTGTCATACAAACTATATGTTGTAGTTTGTTTTAAATTTGAAAAAAAATCAAACCCTTGTTTTAAGTTGAAAAAATGTAAACCCTATTTTTCCTATTTTGTCTTTTTCACAAATGTAGGCATTTCCTAATCCTATCATTGAAGAGGATTGAGTGGGGCAAAAAGGATAATTTCGGTATTTCTCTCTATAGTGTTTATAGCTATAGCCAGTTAGCAGTCTTATATGAAAGAGACTGCTTAATAAGGGAATAAAAACTGAGAAGTTGAACTGTCAAGTCTACTTGTCCTCGTTAGCATTGGTGTTTGCTATAAAACTTTATTTTTAGAATAGGATATAGCTTCTTAACTTAGAAAGTGTCATAAAATTTATCAGTTCTGGAAAAAAAAAAAAAGGTCAGTCATCAGACTCTTATTTTCCTCTATGTTCAGCTCTGTTTTAGAGGGCCATTGTGTCTTGCCTATGGGTTTTGTGTAGCTCCCACAGAAAGTGATATTGTTTTCATTGACTGTGATAAGAATATGTACTGGAGCTGTGGAGTGTAGAATCTGTCGAACTGGTACACAGAAGTCTGCATCTGGGGGCAGGTGTGTATAGGATATACAAATGAATTCAGCTTTTTGTTTTCACCTGATTAAACTATTGATATTTTTATATGTGTCAAAGTAGGTCTGTCCTATTGGGAGAATAGGACAGGCAGAAATAAAAACTTGCCAGTTGTGAGAAAATTTGGCTTAATTTAGCATAGCATAACATTTTCTTTTCTTTAACATTTTTTATATATTTCCAAGGTTACTATTAGAAATCTGTAATACTCCCACATATATATAGTATACCATTGTATTTTCTGAAACATGGAACAGTATTGATGTGGGGGTAATATTATACACAGCATAAATTTTCCTTCATGGAGATTATATGTGTCTTTGCAAGAAAGGATTAACTGGTTATTGGGGCACATGGGTGGCTTAGTTGGTTAAGCGTCCGACTTTCGCTTAGGTCATGATCTTGCGGTTCGTGGATTCGAGCCCCGCGTCGGGCTCTGTGCTGATTGCCAGCTCAGAGCCTGGAGCCTGTTTCAGTCTGTGACTCCCTCTCTGACCCTCCCCTGCTCACGCTGTCTCTCTCTCTCTCTCCTAGAAATAAATAAAACATTAAAAAAAATTAAAAAAAAAAGGATTAACTGGTTACAAATAATAATAAAGTAATTCTTTTAATTGAGAGCTTTAACATTAGCCTGAAAAAATAACCAGGAATATGAAATCTAGCTCTGATACACTAAGAGGACAGCAAATCCTATATTCTGAAAATCCAAAGCTATGGGTTCCCTGTGTGAAATAAATGGAATTGAGATTTTAAAATTGGTGTCTCCCACTAAAGAGTCTTAGTGAAGCACTGGAAGAAAGTTAGCTTCTCAAAATGACTTAATATTAACCAATATCCATAACTGGGGCATCATCAGCATCAGCCAGAAGAACTCTGATCTGATTCATAAATGATACATTGTACTATGAATGTGAGAAAGCATGCCACAAACTCAAGTTGCCTAAAAACCCATCTGAGGGTCTACCAGCCCTATTACATACATTTCCCCCCTTTATCCAGTAACTTACTAACTTTCCTGAAGTTGAAACTGTATTTTCTATTTAAGACCAACTCCTAAAGCCCCTGATGAGGGATTCTTTGTGGCTCTCATTTAAGAAGCTCTATCCTAAGAAGCATCAAGTCCTTAATAAGCCTAATGCCAACTTCTGCCCCCAGAAAAATATATCCACCTTGGAGAACATGGCTCCCTCTCTTCCTATGAGAAGCCTGGCCCTTTGGTAAGATTTGGCTGAAGACTTTATCAATCTGAGATCCCAGAGGAATTCTAAGTTCCCTTTCCAAGCTGCTTCTATTCTGCATCTGATTTCTTTATTAGAAATAATGCTGTCTCTCCTCCTTGGGGTCATCCCTCCTGTGATAATTATCAGGCCTCCTCTGATGTCACTGAAATTAATAGGAGTTCCCTTGAAGAAGGCAGATGCCTTAACTGCTATCTAATCCTCTGAGGAGAGCTAATGGAAAGGATTCCTGGGAAGTTCAAAGTTCAGAGCCTTCTTTGCTGATCTGTCTATTCTTGTCACTGTAGTGAGTTGATGCTGGTTCTGTGAGGATGTTGGCATCTGTATTAGTTTTCTGCTGCTCCCATAGCAAAGTACTACAAACTGGATGGCTTAAAACAGAAATTTATAATCTCACACTTCTGGAGGCAACAGTCTGAAATCAAGGTGTTGGCATGGTCACATTCATCCAAAGCTAAGAAAGGGTTCCTTGCCTCTTCCAGCTTCTAGTAGTCCCAGATGTGCTTTAGATTATAGCAGCATAACTCCAATCTCTGCTTAGTAGGTATGTATATGGCCACTTTCCTTTGTGTCTGTCTTCACATGATCTCCTTTCAGTGTGTCTGTGTCCAAATTTCCCTCTTATAAGGGCACCAGTATATTGGATTAGGGCTCATCCTAATTATTTCATCTTAACTTGATTATATCTGTAAAGACTAATTTCCAAATAAGATCACATTCACAGAAATGAGTGTTAAGGTGTCAACATACCTTCTTGTGAGACAAAACTCAAACCATAAGAGCATCTATGAACCCCATTCACTCCCATTGTCACTAGTGCATATTACAACCCCATCTAGACTCATTATGGAGGGAAAGAGGCAGTTTTATACTCTGCTGAGCAACGCACACTGATTAAGTCTAGGTTTCCATTGTTCTGTTCTTTAAATCATCTCAGTCTCTATTCCAGGAACAGCCTGCCTCTAGAGAGGCTGAGTGAGGAGTGTTTCCCTACGTCTCTAGTGTCCTAAACCCAGGTGCCCTGTCTTCCCCTCAATCTTTCCTTGGGATGTGAACCCATATATAGCTTCTGTTTCTTTCTTCCATCATGTAATTTGATTCAACAACAACAACAACAACAAAAACAATTTCTTTATAGATCTCACTTCTGGCTAAAAGTTAATTTCTTTTCAAACAGCTCATGTTTTTAGTGCCATTTGGCCTTCACAGGAACGGAGTCTGGATCCCGCTGACATGCTGCTTCAGCTAGGTTTCCATAACTTTAGGGTTTCTAAACATCATATCCATATTTGCTCAATCCTTAATAGGTCAAACTCTGCAGAAGGAAACAAAATTCTATTTCACTCAATATTCTATATGAAATTCTAATAGGATTAATAACATAGTAATAATTGTCCTATTTATTTCCCACTGAAAGACAATAGAGTGCTCCATGAAATCTTTTCTCTAAACTGCATTCCAACAAGTTTTGAAGTCCTTTATTCAAAAACAACTCTTTTGATTCTGGTCCTACTATAATTCTTGCCTTGATTTTCCTCTTTTAACTGGAAAATATTCTATGGATCCTACCCACAAAATTTTTTCTTAATGTCTTACTTAGACTTCCCTTTATGAGCTTAGAGAAACTGGGCATGTTCCCCTTTACTGTCTTCCAGTAATTGTATCTCCATTCTGACTTCTGAGTATTCTACCCATTCCTGCCTTATCCTACCTGTATTCCATCGCCACACCCTTAGCTCTAAGTGGACATAGCGACACCTCTCTGTGCTAAGCTTTGTCTTTCAGACGGATCATTTTCATTTCTTTTTTTTTTTTTTTTTACAAATAGTTTATTGTCAAATTAGTTTCCACATAACATCCAGTGCTCATCCCCACAAGTGTCCTCCTCCATGCCCATCCCCCCCCCCCCCCCCCCCCAACCTCAGTTTTGTCAGCACTCAAGAGTCTCTCATGGTTTGCCTCTCTCCCTTTCCCCCACCATTTCCCCCCTTCTTCTCCCCCTTGTTCCAATGTTCATAGCAGCACTCTCCACAATAGCTAAAACATGGAAAGAGCCTAAGTGTCCATCAACAGATGAATGGATCAAGAAGATGTGGTTTATCTATACCATGGAATACTACATGGCAATGAGAAACAATGAAATCTGGCCATGTGTAGCCACATGGATGGACCTTGAGGGTGTTATGCTGAGCGAAATGAGTCAGGCAGAGAAGGATCATTTTCATTTCTTAAACTACTCTTAGCGTGAAAAGTGATTTTAATGCTTCTCCAAGGTCAAACCCTTTCATACCTATAAAGTTGTATGGGTGGAATAGGATCAGTTATATGATATTTCAACATTCAAATGGGTGTTGGGGGGACAGTAACATATTTCATTGGCAGTAATTTAATTTAGTTGCCAAGAGCAAACACAGTTTTCTCTACAGACCTCAATTCTGGCCAAATGTTAGCATCCATCCTTTTGAAAACAGTTCCAGTTTAGGAACTGGGCTGCAGGTGCTTAATAACATATTCATAAGGACTCCCTAGTCTCTATCTTTGTTATTATAAAATGCTTTCCTTTGCTGTTTGTGCAATTCTAAGACCCATTCACCTGCAGTTTGGAGTACTTGTTACCATCAAAACAGCTCTCAGGAGCATTTTACAATGCCAAGGAGATAGGCAGAGGGGCCCTTAAGAAATGTTTAAAAAATAACAACAACAAAAAACAGAGGAACTGAAATGTATCACAAACACAAATGCCCAGAAACCAAAAGAATAGTAAATGTCATTTTAAAAATAACATCATGATCTCATTAAAAATAATAGCTAGGATAAAGTATATTGACAACAGAAATTACCTTTTAACGGTTTTCCCTAAATATCTTTTTTCCTCTTTCTTGCTCTGTTTTTAATAGAAAGTTTTAAATATGTTTTCTACAGAAAGATTATAGTGTGAAGATAAATATAACTGCTAAATATAGAATCTTGAATCTACAATTTATATAGCTTAAACATTTTCATTTAATTAAATTTATTCTTCTTGTTAGTGTTTATTTCAGTTTACCAGATTCCCAAAGTTGATTATATTATTAGAATTTTTATTCACCGTATTTATTTCTTCCTGTCTATTCTCAGCCCAGATAATCTAGAGATTCATTCATCAGTTAATTAAAATGAATTCAGTAATGCCTTTGGCTTACTGTAAGTACTTAATAAAGGTTTTTGTTGCTATTTTTTTCTTTTCAAGATCTAATTGACAACCTCTCTAGTAATTTAAGTCAACAATTACTGAGTGCCTACTGTAGGCAAGATATCATGATAAGTACTGGGACTACCCAGATGATTAAGACGTGGTCCCTAAACAGAGTGAGGCCATAATAAAAAGGATAAAGGCAGATATATAAAGTAATAAATGCAATTGTATAAAGTACAGGTATACAGAGTAATAAGTACATTTAAGCACATACAACAAAGACACAGAGAAAAGAAGGATCTGGTAGTAGAGTATTCATAGTAGTCTTCACTATAATTCTAAGTCCAGAATGCTGATTTGTTTTTAGGCAAGTAGAAAGAGGAAGACCTTTTTAAGCAATAGGAACTACATGCTCAAAAGCATGGAGTTGTGAAAAAGCACAACACCTTTGAGAACCTCCAAGTAAGATAATGATGATGGTGTGAGAGTTATTTCAGGAGATGTAAATGAAAGGTAAGCGATAGATGGATCAGGAAGAGACTGGAGCCCAGCTAAGCAATTTAAACTTCATTCCTTAGGCAGTGGGGAGACATTAAAGGAATTTAAACAAGTGGATAAAATGACAAGATTTACATTTGAAGAAGGTCATTCTGAAAACATTGTGAATGATGGATTGGAATGAGTAAGACTATAGACCAGAAGCTACTGTAGTCAATGGAAGAATACCAAGGCTCTCAGCTAAGCACTAAGGTTCTATGGTGGATCCGGGTTAATTTTGTGTTGTGTAAAGAAAGTCTATAGGACTGCTACATTCTCTTCTGTGGACAGTTTACAGGAAGATCATGATAAAATCAAATATTAACCCATAATAATAAATGTAGTTCAGGGAACTGGAACATTGTGTTCTCGTGGGCAAACTATTTTCTTGCTATAGAAGAAAAATCAAATCCTAAGCAGATTGTTGCTCTGAAGTCATTATAAATGGATCTAAAATAATAGAATATTTAATAACTTCAGGGAAACATAGGCTGATATAACCATCTTGTCAAAAGTATCAATATTTGGCTACAGCTCCCACCATCCACATTAGGTATGGCCTTGACACTGGCAATGGAATATAAAGTATTCTAAGACCAACATCTGAGACCCTTGTTTTTTTGTTTTTGTTTTTGTTTTTTTAATAGAATGGGAGTGAGTGATGTCCAAGATTGGCCACTTTATTTTTTACTCTGCTCCCACTGCTCCTCAGTCTACTTTATGAATGGCAGGTTTTGTTTTTGTTTTTGTTTTTCAGTTACTTTAGTAATCAGGTTATATAATCAAGTCTTCAGAAACTGTAATCTAAATAACATGTTAAGGCGACTTCATATATCTCTCCTGCAAGAGCTATACTGTCTGCCTCCTAGTAAAGGCTGCTCTATTTTAAACTTTCTGAGGGAAACTATTGTGGTTATCCTTCTCCTTTCCCTCCCCCCTTCAAATTCTGCCAACCTTTTCACTATCCTTTTCTGGTGAAATCTGAGTGTGTGTGTGTGTGTGTGTGCGCGCGCGCGCTCGCATGCGAGCACGCACATGCTTCTTACTGTTATTTCTGTGGATTGTCTCTGCAAGCAGAAAATAGTTATAGGGGTAAGCTACTTGAACTAAATATAAAACCTCGGTTGATGATGCTTAAACAGCATTTGTCCAAAAATACTACAGCTTACGGAAATAGAAAGAGTTGGTAGAACCAGGCTTTTGATGAATCAAATGAAAATTTGTTCGCCTTAATTTTAGCATCATGTAATGGATATATCACCATGATTAATGAACTAAAGGCCATGTCTCTCCCATGTGGGAAAAATATTTTTATAAATTTAGATTTTTAGATTTAATATTAAGCTTCTGGGTTTATGTCTATATTTCAGAAGAGTTTCATATTTAAACACACACACACACACACACACACACACACACACTTACTTGGTGGTAATTCCCCAAGGTTGTAGCTGACAATTTTTACTGATGGATTGTAAGATGAGAACAGAGCTAGAAGAAAAGATCATGGTTTTGGATATTCTATAAGATGAATAGTTGAGTCCGCAACTTCATCAAGTGAGAATGCCATTAACATTTATAGTTGCTGAGATTACCTTAAAGGAATACCACATTGGATGGGTGAGAACCCTTCTCCTGGAAAATGTGCATAAATGGTGAGAAATATTGGAGATGAGCCAAGTTAAAGTGTTGTCATGGAAACTAAAAGAGTGGAGAGACTTAAAAGGGGAGTTGATGATGTTGCCAAATGGCACAGAAAAATTAAAAATCTAGACTGAAGTGTGATGTGAGACAAATGTTCTAGAAACTATTGAAATCCTTTACATGCCATAATTATTTCCCTCAACAGCCTAATGAAGTTTGTGTCTTTGTGTCTCCATTTCATAGATGAGGGAGCTAAGATTCAGAGGAGTTAAGTAATCTTGTAGATCATACAATTGGTAAGTGGTAGAGCCTAACTTTGAACTAGATAGTCTGGCTTCAGAGGCTGGAAACCAGGATGTTATGCTACATCTCGGATCAGAGAGATCATGGGCTTAGCTTCTAAGAAAGCATATGTGAAAGCATTCCTACACCTTTCCTGAGGGCTTTTGAGGAAAACAAAAAACAAAAAATGGTGTCTTCTCCTGATATGGAAAAGTATGAAGGAATACAATGGATGATGTAGTTTTCACCTGACATCTTAAATATTCATATCCAAGTAGGAGGTACATTGAGCAAGAATCCTGTAGATGAGTTACAGAGGGTACAGGAGTCCCTCTGGCAAGGCCTAAAGAAAAGTAAGCAGCTATAACATTATTCTTAACTAGGAATGTGCCTCTGAGCCTCCTACAAGCTTTTTCAAAATGTTTGAGCTGGCCTAAATACCATCACTTGAAATTGAGTCATTGTGAGCTAGGGCCTGGGGAATTTGAATTGGGGGAAGTTCTCTAAGTGATTTTGAATTCTTCTCTCATTTAAAAACCATACATCTATAAATCAATGGATAAAATGTTTAGTATTAAATAAAGGAGGACCTGTGGTGCCCACGTGGCTCAGGCCTTGGCTCAGTTAGTTAAGCGTCTGATTTCAGCTCCGGTCATGATCTCCTGGTTCGTGAGTTTGAGCCCCACGTTGAACTCTGTACTGACAGCTTAGAGCCTGGAGCCTACTTCCAATCCTCTCCCCCTCCCCCTCCATTTTTGAGAGAGAGAGAGAGAGAGAGAGAGAAATGTCAAAAAAATGTAAAAGGAGGACCCTTAGGCAAACAGGCTGTTTTTTGTCACTTAGTGCCATAATTCCCTGTTCTTTCCTTCCTTTTTATCCACATGTCCTCCTTGGGGATGCCTCTACTTTATCTGGTTCTTGAATTCAAGTTATTTCCTGACTCCTGACAAGCTATTAGCTTCTAGTTTAATGTTTGATACCTTCCAGAAGAATTTACGTATCAAAAAGAAGTCCTTATCCATAGGAAAACCAGAAGGCTTCCCCACATGAAACCATTTCTGCAGAGTGAGGGGTCCTCACCTTCATGTTTGGGAAGGGAGTGTCTACTTCAGCTCATGTGACTGAATATAGGCAGCCAGCTATGGATAAGATGATTTCTGATTCTAAAACCTACGTAACTCATGTATAAATCACCTTTTAAATCTCCCTTAATAATGAAACAAGTTTCTTTTGACTCATCTGTATATAATAGTATTGGTTAAGGCTGGATTTACATTCACGGGCTCACATTGTACCTATAAAATTTTTATAGGCATAATAGCCAGTTGGGGATGGAGGAACAGAAGAAAGCTAGGAATATCCAATTTGGAAAAGAGTAAAAAAGGGTAAATTTAAACCATGGGTAAGGAAGTACATATTAATGACATTAAATGAGTTAAAGCAGCATTTCCAAGTACTTTAGCAAGGAAAGCACTTTCTTCCTTTTCCTCCCTGGTGTTCGGATATGATTCAAATCTGCGGACGGCTCCGCTTCTTCCCTTGGCAGCTCCTCAGTACTCCTTGTGCAGCATGAATCAGTAATGATGATGCTAGCAAGGATGTGTCTGGCATTCTGTGCCCAGACCCCGGTTCCCACTCAGACAATTAGAAGACTCTCCCATCTGGACACCGGGCTCCCTGTTCCACGTCTTCTCACAGCATGGGTGGCTGAGACTGAGGCTGTGTTCCTCGGGCTTCAGATTCTACTTGGAAAGCCAAAACTGGGCAAGCCACATGATGTTAGACAAAAATTGGCTCAGCTGGAAATTGCTCTTCACATGTTTTTCTAATGCCCTCCCACGGTTCCCTGAGACAGTTTTGCCTTTGTGTCTGCTGGGAGGGGCCCCCTAGACTTGAAACCTCAATTAAATAAAAATGCTTTTATTTAACACACACTCTCATCCAGACCTTTCCACTTATTCTGTGAAAGAATAGGGCTTGGACCTACTCCCTTCTTTGCTAGTCATCAGACTCTTACTGGATCAGACCTCACATGAGGAATTTCTAAAGATTTTCTATAGAGAGAGGGTTGGTTTTTCCCCTTTACCTTATTCCATCAGGCATGAACAGAATAGGAATAGAAAATGAAGAGAATAAAATGTGCTTGAAGAGCTTTTTGAAATGGAAGTTCATTTTAAGAAAATGTCCAAACCTAAGATAAAATATACAAGTAGTCTAGATCATTATTTTAGGGTTGACACAGGCTAGTCTGCACAAGGCCCTTTACAAAATGTGAATTTCCCTCCGTTGAGTTGTCCTGTCTGTCACACTGCTTTTGAAGTATTACTGCTAGCCAATGAAAACATATCTTGACACTCCATAACCACTAATGTACCATTTAACCCTATGATGTAGGATTTCTGATTCTAGATTTCTTTATACAATAGTTTATTGAATTTAAATTGGCTTTCCTTGGTAAGATGTGATTATCTTCAAAGTCTCTGTATTAAGGATTCTCTTTCAAAACCAATTATGCTTAAACCATGATGTTGACAATAACCAAACATTTTAAAACTCAAGATACCAAGCCTAACAAAATAGTGTGGTGTAAGCATTTTGGTTAAAGTATCAAGTATCATCCCCATGCCTAGTTGATGCCCCAATGAAGTCCTGTGGTAAGCTATCAGTGGAAGCTGTAGGCAGGCACTTGAAAAACATAAGAAAAAGTGATTCCAGCTGAGGCCATCTTAACACATCTCCTAATGGCCAGACTCCCTTTGGCTCACCTTGTTAAGCCTCTGTCTGAAATCCACAAAGAAACCAGTTTGAAGCTCAGCTGTTATAATAAACAGAACGAACACATGGAGACACCAGCTAGCAGATGGGGTCTTGCTTATTGAGAGAGACTGATATAGTGTCTGACCACCTGTTGGCACACCCAGTCCTCCTGGCATCCCCTTCTCAGAAAATTCAGACACAAGGGAGGCAGGAAGAGAAGTGATTATTTACTTATTTATTTACGTATTTACCTATTTATTTATAGAAGAGATTCTTTAAAGGACTAGAAATGAAAACAGTTCTTAAGCCAAGTGTTGCCTGAGGAAGCAGATAGGCTGTTGCAAAGCAACTTCCTTGATTGACTATGGGAACAGAGGTCTTTCCAGACTAAAGGGAAATAAAAATGGTACGTCTGCAGTATTTCAAATGTGAATTTAAAACCGTGACCACAAATGGCCTTTTAACAGTGATACTAGTGAGATGCCAAAAGTATTGAATTTGCTTCTCACTGCTTTGCATTGCTACTGCCAAATTAACTTCTGACTAGCAAGTGGATACAAAAGTCAAATTTCAGGAATAAGTTTGTAAGTCTATCTGACTTATTCCCATAGTGATTCTGTCTATAGTTTTTCTTAACTAGAGGGCAAAAGAAACAATTAGCTTAACTTGGATTTTATCATTCTTCTTCAGAGGCTTGGATTTCTGCTTGCTGGAGAAAAAAAGAGAAAAGAAAAAAAAAATGCATAATCATTCCCTAGGCATTCTTCTGTTTTATTACAGCTTTGTGGAGGCTCCCAACTATAGGCAGGCGTACATTTGGAGGGTACCATCATGCCCTCGGGACTGATGTGCCTCAGAACAAAGCAGGAGGTATAGGCAGTTGCCCCAGCTACTGCCTCATGTTCTAGCCCCTTTGAAGAGTGAGTGAGAATCTTCAACTTGAACACAATAGGTAGAGAGGGATAGGGCAGCTGAGGTGACCTTCTTTTACCTTCTCTCCACACTCTCCTTTGCAAGTTCCTCTTCCTAAGATTTTCTCCCAGCTATGCCACCTTTAGAAGCTGTTACATCTCTTGGAAAATACTGCTATTCTCTAGAATATGGGCTTTTTCTTTCCCCCTATTATAGTGCTAAAAGTACTGTTTTCCAGGAGAAAATCATAGACTAGAAGTTTCAAAATAGAAAGACAAGAAAAAGAAAAAGCACAATGCTCCTCCCCTTCAAGCCTCTTTTACTATGACAAGTTGGTAGTTTTTGCACAAGGTGAGGAGTCTCTGTGGACAGCCCACATCATAGTGTCTTGTCAAATTCAATACAGAACTTTTTTTTTTTCTTTTATAACTCTTCTCCAGGAGTTAGAATACATTTTAAAGGTTGCTTAAAGATACACGAAGTAATGGCTTTGAGATGAGAATCACAGATTCTACCTGGAAGGAGGAGTAGAACTTATCCCATTCTTCTACTTTGGGGACATAAAAACTGACACCAGATTTTAATTAAGTGATTTGACCAAGACCACGCATTTTGTGGATGGAATTAACAGGACTGAAACCCCAATTCTATGGCAATCTCTTTAAATCCTGTTGTCTCAGTCAATATAGCTCCTCAGTTGTACTGGAAAGGTAGAAAGGTGGTAGGCAGGTTAGGTAGTGAGTCATGCTACAAACCTGTATCCAATTACTGTGGCACAGTGCAAGGAACTATAGAACTTTGATATAAGAGGTATTACAGGTAGACTGGGTTTTGGCTTTCCCTCTAACTGTGTGACCTTGGGCCAATTATATAACCTCTCTGTTCCTCAGGGTCCTCATCAATAGAAGGGAGAAAGTAAAAGCTACCTCATAGGAACAATCTAAGTATTGATGGGTCTGTGCAGGTGTGGTTCATACAGTAATTACCTATTGACGGCTATTACCTTTCTCTAAGCTAAGACACTCTTAGGATTGCTTTTCTCCTCTTACTTTTGAAAACAACATATTAGGTCATTCAATTCTGTGTATGTTACTGGTTTTGTAGGGGTAACTTTTTCCTCTGTCAGTTGTACATCTTTTCAAATTAGTGTAAACTATACTTTTTATAAATGTACTACGTATTCCCCAATTTTAGGTCACAAATACAAATATGAAATCAGACAATGTACAGTGCATACACTTCTGCCAAGTAATTCCCCATTCTTCAAAACATTTTCATGTATCCTTGTTTTCTGTCTTAAGCTTATCAGACAGAGAACTGCATCCACCTCAACTTTGAGTCAATTCTATGAACAAACCTCATAAGTTATCTCATCACGTACTTTAACTGTTCTTATCATCCACTAATTCTCTTAGAACTTAAGGGGAAATTTTTGTTGAAGTTGACTGGTTGGATTTATTTTTTTATAAGCCATATTACTTTATTTCTTTTGATTCCAGCATTCTCTGGGTTCTTTTATAACATGTATTCGTTAATTATAACATGTATAACAGTAAGGATTGATGTTACTGAGGAGTGATTTCCATACTTGTCCTTCTAATGATATTTGAAATAGATTCAGTGTTTGACATCACATATTACCCCAATTTACTAAAACTCCACAAATATTTCCAAATTAACCAACTAACATGTTCCTTATAATGAATACTATATAGAACCTAGTATTTCAGAACCCTATTTTAAAATGTTGCACTTGTTACTTTTTAACAAGAATATATGATATGTTTGAAGTACAATTTGGAAAATCAAGGAAATTTTTTCAATTAAATACCCTTACCCAGAATAATTCATACTTCTAGTTCATATCTTTTCAATTGTATACATGTAATTTCATAGTTTTTAAAACGATTGTGGGATCATAAATCCATCTTATACCTTTTTACCTAACAATACATCATGAATATATTTCTATGCCATTTAGATATTTTTTCTCTGACATGATTTTTAATGACTAAATTATTTAATGTTTATTGTATGGAAGTCATACTTATTTTGGACAATTTATCTTTCCTAATTTTTCTTTTCATAAATTATGCTTTTCTAACTTTTATTGATCACCTATTATGAGGTAGGAATTTTACATACATAGCTTTTAGTTTACATAGATTCTTCAGTTTGCAAAGTAAGAATTAAAACCTTCTTGCTGTAGAGGAGGAAACATTATAGGTAAGAAACATTGTGGTTTACAAATTAATCAATGCCATATACTTTGAAGGTAAATTAGTTAAGATTCAAAATCAGGTAGATGGATTCCAGAGCCTAAATTCCTTATCTTCTCAAATTTGCCCTTATACTAAATCTCTAGAAGTAAAATATTAAAAAAAAAAAAAAGGGAAAACCAATTCTAAATCATTTGCTGTATCATCACAATCAAAGACTATTTATATTCTTGTCTGTATTACAAACTTTTTTAAAAATCTTCTTTACCAACCTACAAGATCCCCATTCCATTAATGTTAATAAAATTCAGAAATCTTGGGGAAGCTGGGTGGCTCAGCTAGTTGTTACCCACTCAGGTCATGATCTCACAGCACGGGAGGTATGGCTTTGTGCTGACAGTGTGACACTTGCCTTGCCACTGGCTTGCCATGTACACGTGCTTGGTCTCCAAATGAACATTAAAATTCAAAATCCTTTATTGTTGCAAGTTAATCACTACAATTTAATAACTTTAATGAACATTTTATCTTGATTAATGATACTTCTGAAACGTTTACCATTCTGATCTCTGATCACCTGTTAATCAGCATTTCACACTGAATAGATTACTGATTGGATGATCATAATGCAAAGGCATGGCAATTCACAAGATTTCTCCTAAAATTTGGAGAAACTGAGTTTATTCTTGAAAGGCTGATTTGTAGTTTAAAAAAAAAAAATCCTTAAATTCAGCCGCATAGAAAACATGCTTTAAGATGGACTGCCACTGATTTACAGGATATTTTTGTTTGTATTTTTTTTTTTTTTTTTAACTAGCAGTGCTAACAGTGCCAACTCTGACTTCTATGTACTAACATAACTAAAAGGGTAACTTAAACTTCAAGTATTTCCAAGTACTTAAGTTCAACTTAGGGATGAATTTATGATACATGCATCAAGTTTTCTTCATAACTGTTGTTAAACTATATTTAATTTTCTATAACTTGTTACCAGGAGGTCTAAAATGTTGCAAGGAGGGCATGGGGAAGGGTTTCTGTAGCTGGGGATTATCTTCCTATCCTGTCTAGAAATATACTTGATTTAAAATCAGTAGTTTTAATATCTTAATTCAACTTTTTAATTTAAAAGAAAGGCTCTTAAGTGGGGGTATAAAGACATGACTTTCAAAATCGTATATTTTTTTAAAAAAATCAATATTTTGATGAACACAAAATAGTCTAAACTGAAATCTACCCCCCCTTTTTTTTTTATCATTTTTACACTCTTTCTCCTAATCTGCTTGTCATTGAATGTTAAATGAAAAAAAAAGAAAAAAACAAGAAAGAATTTATAATTTTATACATTTATGCATTATACATATAAATTTGAGTTTTCAGTGTTAAAATTCCTTGAATCACTTCAAGTTTTTTGGTCCTTTGCCTGAAACTTGAACATTTTTCCAAGAGTTGTATTTCCATTAAGGAACCCACTAGTGGTACTTTTTGCATAATTTCTTGCTCAACTGTATATGTTATTAAAATACAGCTTTTTTAAATTAAATAACCTTCTAGATTCTTAATGTTAACAAATGCCGTTAACAGGTCCATATTTATAAGTCAAAATTAAGACCTTACTGAAAATAGACATCTACCTTAATCTCTCATTAGTTCTTAGAATTTATCCATTATTTTTATTGTTATTATTTTTTTTATATTTGTTATTGAGACAGAAACAGAGCATGAGTGGGGAAGGGGCAGAGAGAGAGGGAGACAGAATCCAAAGCAGGCTCCAGGCTCTGAGCTGTCAGCATAGAGCCCAACGCGGAGCTTGAACCCACCAACCATGAAATCATGACCTGGGCCAAAGTTGGATGCTTCACCGACTAAGCATGCGGGCACCCCCTTTATCCATTACTATGTAAATATTGCTTTACCTCCAGTACTAAAGAACTCAATCCAATCTCTTAATCTAGGTTGAAAGTTACTTGCTATACCTTATCTAAGACATTTTTACTTTGGCACTATATCAAGATGTCAGAAGACCCTCACCCTCTCTATTTCAGCTTTCAACAATTTGAGAAAGGGGGAGAGTTTAATGCTCATTTTTACTTAACCCATGGCAGTCATTGACATCTCCTCATTTCCTGATTTCTTTTCTTGTCCCTGACTTCCTTGGATACTTAGGGAAAACCATTTCTCTTAACTAAAAAATGGTTAAAAAGAGAGATCAACTACACTGGTGACATCTAATAGACCAAATGCCATAACTGCTTACAAACCAGAAATTTTCTTTTCACCTCACTGCTCCTCATCCTTGCTTTCCAATCTTATTTTTGTTTACTTTTTAGATTTCTTACTATCTGTTCCTATATGGTTAAGAATTAAATATTTTCCAGCATCTTAATTTCTTTCTGATTAATATATTTTAGGATGGCATTTTTGTTTGTTTTCTGTTTTGTTTTGTTTTATATAAAAAAAAAAAAAAAGCTACTGTATACTTGTGTATATTTGGTCTTACCACAGCCCCTAGAGCAAAAGTATCTGTCTTGGATTTTCAGGCTTAGAGGGTATGACTTTGACCAAATTCACTAGACATGGGGTGTAATTAAAAATTTCTTTCCAATATTCTTTCTTTTGGCCTTCTAAGTTTTTGCATACCTTTCATATGTAAAGATACAATTCTTTCATTTTGATTTGCCCACTTTTACCCTGAAATGTATGGTGCTAGAAATTATAACAAATCAAAGCTGCTTTTTTTTAAGTTTACTTATTTATTTTGAGAGCATGTGTGCAACTGGGAAGGGAGCAGAGAGAGAGAGGGAGAAATAATCCAAAGCAGGATTCATGTAATCAGTGCAGAGACAGATTCAGGGCTTGACCCCAGGAATCATGAAATTATGACTTGAGCTGAAATCAAAAGTTAGATGCTTAACTGACTGAGCTACCCAGATACCTCTGCAAATCAAAGCTTCTGAAAAGTAATTTATGTACAAAACATTACCTTTCCAGATAAAGGTTAAAGGTGATTTTATCTAAATTTTAAGACGGATGAATAGTCATAGGTAGTTTATTGTCAGTATGTGTCTATGGGTTGATTAAGGAAAAAAAAATTAAGATACATCCTTTCAATTTCATAAAACATGTCTTATCCTGAAACATATTTGTTTCCAAAATACCAAATCCTAAAGATACAGATTTTTTACTATTTTTTTTACTTATTTGGTAAAAGTCCTATCAATAGTGAATCTTTCCAGTAATGATTGGACTTTTTAAAAATTTTTGCTTGTCTGGAAGCTTTATGAAGACAAACTTATTGTGTCACTTGGCCTGATGCCTTTGACACTTCTGGTGAATTTTAAGTGGTTGGTGTAAGAATGTGGTGTTGTTTTTGTTGTTGTTGTTGTTGGTTTGGTTTGGTTTGTTTCTAGTGCTCATTCATATTTTAGTCCATTAGGAAATTATCTGGATGGCCTGAAGGTGATAACTGAAGAGAGGTATTAGGTCATGAAATACAATTCTGGGAGAAAAAAAAATAGTCTTCTCTACAAAAGATTTAGAGTCCTATCATTTTTTATAAATATATTTTTCAGCAGGCAATTTAAATAATACTCTCAAGAAACAGCTTTAAAAATAAATTGGGAAAAAAAAATCAAGGCTACCTTTTAGATAAAAGAGGCATGAAGTTATCCCAAACTCTATTTAGTCTACCTTTTCTATTTAGTCTGTGTTTATGATAAATACTTTATTTGGGTTGGGGCATATTTTATAAATGATCCTGGAGAATGTCCCTTAATTATAGTTATATCCAAATCCAAAGAGTTAAGAAAACTTGCATCTGTGCAACATGTATTATATTTTTTACATTGTTTTTACCAGTTATAACAAACATGCATTGCTCTAAAGAGAAAGTGATAAAGGTCACTAATTAACACATCAACCATCAGTTAAATATGGATCACTTGTACACGTGTTGTAAACAGACAGGCACTCAAAGATGTCTAATAGTTGTAGAACCTACAGGAGACATGTAGGTATTCTCCAGAAACTTGGGTTTTACTTAAAGATTAGAGGGAGAGATTTTTTTTTTTTTTTTTTTATGCAAGTAAAACCACAGGAGTAGATTCCTCAAGGGTCCAGCTCACTAGAGCCTGGGGCTGGTCTGCTGGAACAGAGAAATGGCAAGTCTGGTTTCGTTGTTGTTTTTGATGGTCTGGATGGAAGATGCGGTTGACTCAGCAGACACCCGTGCACATTTTGAGGGAGTAGGGTATTGTAGGGTATTTTGTACTATATAAGCAATTTTTCACAATTTGTTTGCAGCCAAGAAAATTTGATAATCTCAAATCATTTCAGTGTTTACATCATAGTTTTGCCAGGTAATTTATTTTGAGCACATATATAGTTTTGCTTACTTTTCCTAAAGAACGAATTTCTCTGACTTTGAGGGGGAAATTGTATTTTAAAGAATTCTAACTTGAATTATCTAAAATGGGAAAAGAGTTTTATATTAAGTGGTATACATTGATCCAGATAAAAAACAATTTTATAGAATGAAATGAAAATATGCAACATATTGAAGTAGAGAAAATATCTTAAAGGACTCTAACTTATGTTGGTCTTGTTTGGCAGGAGTAGGGGAGGGGGTTATAGTCTGTCTGGCCATTAGGAACCCAATAGCACTTACTCAGTCATTATTAGTAAATGAATACTAAGTAACAACTATTTATCCAAAAGTAGGAGTACTTGGAAACATTTAAGAATAAAATATAAGAGCTATGACATGATAGATTATTTTGTCATGTTTTAAAAATTAATTATGTAAATTTTGGATTAAAATCACAAAATTATTTTTGGTAAATAAACATGATAAAACATTAAGAAGAAACATACCCTTAAAGATTCATCTACAGTCAGTTTCTGCATCCTCTTGGGTTGTGAAGTATAATAGGTAAATGTCGGGTATAGGCAGATTCAATGTACATGCTTGAATAGAGTTGGAATGAATAAAACAGGCAGCTAAGCTTAAAAAAAAGTTATTTCAAGCAATAGAATCAAATGCATATTAATATACCTCATAGATTAATTTCATGCTTTGTCTTAGAGCGATGACAAGGTAGAAGTTAACGGTTTAACAAATGTGTCTTTATGATCAAAATAACTATGAGTCTGATAAAATATTCAAATAGATATTTTGTAAGAGTGATATTAACTAAAAATAGCATAACCTTGTATATAAATAGGTACAGTTTTTATCAGAAGGAAAATTCTGGGTGTGATAGCCAGTCAACACCCTGAATGCCTGAACAACTAATGCAACCTCACTGGAGAGAATGTGTCAAAAGAGTATCCACTTGATTATCTTTCAATGATCTTAATATGATAATTAAAACTGTAAATTCAGATATGAATTACCAAGCAAGAGAAATGTACTGAAAACAGTCTTCCAACTCACCATTGATTTATTAATATGCATATGGGAGAAAGGAGAAATAGAAGTATTTACAACCCTGATTCAGCAAATTTATAGTTCATGATAAAAACTGGCTCATTTGGTAAATATTTTTTCAAGCCAACTACAAATAAATCAACAACTTGTAGCTGAACATTGTGACAATGACGGACAGCAGTGGAAATGAAGCTTGAGCACTAGGTGGTCATGTATATTCTAAGTTACAGGACACTAACCATTTGCATGGGATTAGGGTTAGTAATGATGTAAAAATAGGGAGGACTGTAATTAACCGTTTTCCATATTGAATAAGAGTCTTTGGATGAAATACTTTAAAAAAAGCAGTGAAGAGTATAGGGTGATAGATTTTTGAGACCTTTGTGCCCACTGAATAACAAGCAATCTTACCATGCAGTAAGAAACAACTTAAAGTTGTCAAAAACAGTAGTTCTGAAAATGTACAACCATATGTTTTTCGCTCTATTCAAATCATCTTTCTGCGGTGACATAGTTTACAATTTTTAAAAACTTACTGCTGCCATATATATCCACCTGGTTTTTAGAAGCCAGGGTTCTAAAAAAAAAAAAATGTACTACAAAGAAGAGTAGAGAATTTCTCAACACTGACCTGATTTTTGGTGATAGCTATCTTTCCTGTAGCACAATTCTCTTAAATTGTTCAGCATTGCACAGGGGGAGGGGAAAGATTTCAGGGTTTGGTTTGTTTCTTATAGACGTTATATGAAACAATTTATTTTCATACCAGTATATTGTGGAGATAAATGTAAATTTTATGTGAGATATTAAAGAATTTATCAATTATTTTTGATTTAGTTCTATTTTTTCCTTCCTTCTGAAATCACTGGGTCTCTTACACCGTGATGTAGACATATGCTCCTAAATACTTAAAAACATTGGCATGGTCCTTACTTAGCCTTTTATGAATGAGCAAAGCCCACAGAAGCAAAGTGACTGGTCTGAGACCTTAGGGTTAGCCAGCTGCTGAGCTGGAACCCTGTTAAATATTCCTGGTTCACCTAGTTTCTTACTTTCCGATCATTTCTCTTCACACAGAGTCACTGGTGAGGCTACATGAATTTTCAAAACACTACACTAAAAGAATGACAAGAAACCAGAGTAATGTGGGATGAGGTTGAGGTCAGTAATCTGTTCCCCTTAAATCTACTTTAAAAACTACTCAGCTACACCAATTTATACCCATATACCCTTGTACCACTAGATTTAATGTTAGAAGTAATAGTAATGTCTGTTTGAGGTAATATTCGGCAAGAGCACCTGACACTGACTCAAAAACTACAGAAAATCTTAGAAAAAGGAAAGTTTCTATTTTTAAGTGAAACTTATTTTTGAACTTTGATTAAAACTGCCTTAATTTCTGTATTCCCCTAGGCAAAATACCCAGTACTTTTTTTTTTTAATTTTTTAATGTTTTATTTATTTCTGAGAGAGAGACAGGATGAGCAGGAGAGGGTCAGAGAGAGAGGGAGACACAGAATCTGAAACAGGCTCCAGGCCCGGAGCTAGCTGTCAGCCAGAGCCCGACACAGGGCTCAAACCCACAAACCTCGAGAGCATGACCTGAGCTGAAGTCAGATGCTTAACCGACTGAGCCACCCAGCTGCCCCCTATTGTATTGAAAATTCTAAAAATACTTAGTCTTTAAGTCATTGACAAAACTCCTCTCTTTCTAGAAGTAATTGACACAATGTGAAATATTTGATCATTTCTTATGGGTTACTCTCTTACTCCTCTGCTCTGCTGGAAGTAACTTGTACCCAGAGTAATGTTTTGAATATCAAAAGAAATGTTACTTATCTCTGACCCTACACACCATCACTACAACAGATACAACACAGTTGTGGCATTTTGGGCATTTCCTTTCCACAACTCTGTGCTTTGGATCCCAAGTTTTAGCCCACATGAGGAGGTTGAAAAAATGTTTTCATAAATGTCATTGAGTACCTGAAGGCACAGATAAAATTGCCACAAATGTTAGAAGTACAGGTGTGCAAGATCATTCTTACATGGAATCTGAGACGGAGGTCACAAAGATGTTATTCTCCTTTTGAATATATATACTTAGTGCCAGTCACTAGTCTGAACACATCAGGTAAACCTGTATCTGAGATATCTGGGTTATGCTATTCCCAAAGGAGGTCAACCAAGGAGAAAGGCCAGAGAGATAGGGCATGAAAAAAAAATGTCAATCAGCCTGAGGTCAAGGGAGGAAAAGGAGTACTGGCCCTCAGCACTTTCTAAGTTTGTGGCCAGTGGTGCCTGGTTTCTCCTTTTATCTGAAAAGCTCCAGTGATGTGCAGTAACACTCTGTCCTCTGGCCATTTACCCCTAGCCCCAAGATGCCTAGCTGTGCTTATGATTTACAAACTCTGATAATTCTTAGACTGTCTCTCTTTATACTTCATCCTTCATCACAGTGTCCATTTCCTGTGAATAGCCCTGACAGGGATAATAATATCAGTGTAGATTTCTCTACCTTCTTTCCATTTTTCCCCCATCTTCTTTAATCTTAGGTGCACTTAAATGGTTTTCCGAAGAGGCTAAAAACTGTCCCCTATGTCTCCTAGAAGGAGACAGATAAATCATACCTCTGTTTTAACACCGGCCATGATTCTATCCTTTCTTTAAAGCCTTTGTTTATTTTGAAATTGGCCATGATTCTATCCTTTCTTCAAAACCTTTACTTACTTTGAAATCACTCATTTTCAGTATTTACATTAGACTATATTGTTTTGCTTATAATTAGTAGTATACAACTATGCCAAAAGTGAATTGAATTTAGTATATCTGTCCCATGACCTGGGGCAAATGTGTTGATCAGCATCTCCTTTAGAGAGAGCAGCTGTCCTCAGTTCTAAACCAAGGTGACATTTAGCATCTGTGGACTCCTTTATCGACAGTCTCAGAAGAGTGGCCCTAGATTGAATCAGCTTTAACTGTTGTTTCCATTTAAGATACGCTGAGTATTATTGGCAAGCCAGGGTAGCATGAGCTGATGCTGCCACTAAGTGTGGCACCTGGTATTTGAATACCACAGGGGTTCTGCCACTGGATCAGTCAATTCAGCACCACTGATCAGCTTGAAATGCTCTAGAGGAAAATCTGTATTTTCCACCATAAACAGCATTATTTGGAAAACGACAATCATTCAAGTACACTAGTCTTACCTATCCCATAACATTTGACTTCTCAGAAACTCAAAGTAAATGATTGTCTTAGTCCAGAATAATATTAATATTTAGTTAATAAATAATTACAAATTACTTGAGAGAAAATTGCTTTCTGGGCTATTAAGATAGAAAAGGTCCTTTGAGGTTGTACCGGTCAGAGAGTAATTTTTGACATTTATAGCCTGCCTCTGAGCTTTAAAAAATAAAAATGGAATCCATTCGGGTCAGGTAAGTACAAATGAGAAGATATTGCTGAGAACTGCACGAGCACCTAAACACCTAAACCCAAATTAAACACCAGCAACTCTGAACTGCAACCCCACCTGTGAATCACACTGGGGGAGAAAATACAGAGGGTTTATTTAGAAAGTCTTGGCAGTAGGAAAGTAGGGGGGAAAAGCTTCAAATTGCTAATTTATTTTGCTAAGGAGCTCATCAAGACTAGTAGACACAGGAAGAATTTCAGACTGTCTCATAAAGTGGCTTACAATCAATTGCAGAGCTAGACATATTAGTCTAGAATCAAAACATTATTGCTTTTAGTCACTGAACATAACTGAGCACAGCATGCTATAGAAAGATTGCAGGCGGCCAAAACCACTTGGCTTTGGCAGAGTTTTTAGCTTTTGCAAATGACAAAAACATATGCAGAGCAGTAGCCTTCCTTTCAGGCAAGTTCCTGTTAGCTGATCACCTTAAATTGCAACTTAAAACTTTGTTGCTGATATAGTTTATTTTCCTCTTGATCCTTCATGAAACTCTCCTTTATTACTCTAAATGATGGATTTCTCACCAGCCATCATATTCATTCTGGAGTTCTAGCACTAAAACAGAGTCCTTTCCCTGGAAGGGGGTGGGATAACGTGGGGGGAACATACACATTGTCACTTTTGCAAAAGAAATTTTCATTAAAACACTAGCATCTGTGACTCTCAAAAGTGAAATAAAATATAAAGCTTGCTATGGCATAAAAATACCTGTTCTCCAAATTACAGGACTTAAGCACTACAATTTTGGCTGCTGAGGCTGTTGAACATTTTAAGGAGTGCTTCTAATCCCCTTTATAGCTCTGTGCTGAATGCAGAAACACTGTTCTCTGGTGAGAGGGTGATCTTAGAAGTCTTAAAAAAAAAAAAAAAAGTTGGATTTTGCAAGGTTATAGAGAATGTTCTGACCTTTTTTTTATTATTTTGTGTTCTACCCAGAGATGTGTGCTTTATTAGCATTGGTTGATGGATCATGTAATTCTAACCTAGATCACCATCACCAGAAGTGACTCCTGAATTCTACTAGAATTCAGTTTCTTGACTTTGACTATCAAATAGTTCCTGGCCAGCTCTGCAGCCCCATACACAAAGTAAACTTTCCACCTTGTAGCAACCCCTGTCTTTGAAGCAAAAACTAGTTCTCGATTGCAGTATTATCTGAGGTAGTCTGTTTGCATATAAAGGAAGAAAATATGAGAATTTTGAACTTTGTTCATTGTGAGGCAAACACAAATATTTCTGAAATAATCTACTTGTCCATTTTGGTCACTATTACGAAGAGTGTGATTCCAGAAACAAACTAGGGTCAGGCTGATCCAATATTCTCTATTGCACTGAAGCTATTAGTGAAGAATTTCTTTAAAAAAGGTATAAAGCAAAAATCATAATCTAAATGCTTTGGCTATCTTGTAATTATTCAAGTTTGGTGAGCCTTCTAGCTATCTCTCTAAATCAAGGTTTTGTTGTTGTTCGTATCTTTGTTTTTAATCCATTCTCTACATATATACATCTGAATTCCTCATATTACTCTGTGTATTTCTAGCTTTATTTTGACTTAGGCAAGCAAGCCTGCACTCCATCCTCTGCTAATATTCTAGATGGTTTGTGCTTTGTCCTATTTTGCCTGACTGAAAGGCCTCACTTTGCTCCAACTCTGATACGTGCTTACAGTGCAGCTTCCTGCCAGCTCATGGGTGGTTTCTAGGTTTCTGCCTACAGAAAGTCATCTGAAGGCAGAAGCTAAAACATGAACATTTCTTTGTAAATAACAGTGTAAATAAATAGGTACATTCAGATCAAAAAATAATTGGAAAATAAAAAAGCCATTTTGCCTTTTTTTTTTTTTTAAGTTTATGTATTCTGGGAGAGTGGGGGTGGCAAAGAGAGGGAAAGAGAGAATCCCAAGCAGGCTCTGTGCTGTCAACATGGGGCTCAAACCCATGAACTGCAGGATCATGACCGGAACCAAAATCAGGAGTTGGATGCCTAACTAACTGAGCCACCCAGGCGCCTCAACCCATTTTAGTTTCCAATGTGAACTTCTAAAATATAAATAAATACAAGAGAATTAAACTGCCTAAGGAGATAAAGTTACTCCTAGATTATTATTTTTTAATGCCATTGAAGCAAAGGAAGGAATGCCACCTATTAAGAGTACATTGTGGTTTGAGTAGTAGTGGTCATAGCAATAGCATTGCTCAGTCTATCATCTCTTCCTACAAATGCCTATTAAGAACAAACTGTCAGGTTATTTCATTTAGTGCTTCCAAATATAATGGATGAAACTTAGATACAAAAACACAAACTTCACATGCCTACTGTAGTTATTCACATGGAGTGCTGAGCTACTTTTATTCTAAAATTTATCTTGCTTTCTCCCAACTATTTGCATCTTTGGTGATTCTGTAAGTTCCCAGTAATGCTTCAGACCAAAGAAGGAAGAAAAGAAACTGGAGTAACCTTGAAATGACAGTGGCCATCGATAGTCTCTAACACTCCACTGAAAAATCTTATTGCTCTGTGTTATGATAGCAAATCAGGAAATCCTCTTGACTTCATGTCTGGACCCCAAATCTCTATAGCTTATGATGGGAAAAGACATGGCATATGCCGAGAAGGATCAACTAATTGATAACCTGATTGATTTTCAGACATATTCTATGACAAATAATACTTACCATTTATAAATATATCACTAACATATTTTCACTTAATTATTTATAAGAATACAAACACAATTATTTGAAATCTATTCTTTTTCTATTTTTATATTGTGACCTCTCATTCTATTCAATTTAAAATTAAATGTTATTTGTGTGGCTTTATTCCAGCAATTTGGCAGTTTACTAAGGTAGTAAAAGAATTCATTTTAACTAATAACTACTCACAAAAGGCTTTCTGCATTAGAGCTGAGTTTTATTGAATTTGATCCTGGTCTGGCATTAGCATGGCTGTTTAACTGATAAAGCATTTATTATGCTATATTATACTCATTGTCTGATCATTAGCCCAACCATTTCCTCAAATGCACTTTGGAGAAGTATTTAAAGAAGTGTTCACTTACATTAAATGTATGTTTATTTCATTAATACCTTTGCCATTGAATCAAAACTATATTTTAAAATATACATAAGCTTGAGAATGACTTGGCAATTTTGCAAACTAGTCTTTAGATCTCAAGAAAATTCACAATTAAAAGCTGCCTTAGATCAGTCTCTTAGAACTCGTCACTTCTGTCTTTGACTCTTAGAAAGACCTAAAAAATTGATAGTAAAAACATTTGAGAGTGTTAATAGTAAGATTTATTGTTATGCCCAAATGAGATTATAATACCTGTCTGCATATTCTACAATACCTTGAGGACATGTAATAATAGCAATAGTTAACACCACTTACTATGGGCAAGTGACTGTTATGTGATTTACATAGATTTTCTAACTTAATCTTTATTATATCATAATGAGATAGGTCCCAATATTCCTCTTTACAAGTGAGAACAATTATATATAAAAGAAGGTTAATAGTGGTTTGCTAAAGATACCATAGCCATTGTTTTTGTGATGACAATAACTTGATTTGTGCTTAGTACAATCATACATTATGTAAATAATAACTTGGTTTTGGCATTTTAAAATAACATTTCATTAAATTAAAAAGGTGTTATTTAGGGTAGCAACCACCTATATGATTCCCAGGAATCTTAAATATTCTGTTTACAAATTTTCTGAGTTCTAATTGGCATCATATTGAAAATTAACGTTCCCAGAGACAGTTAGTTTTCACATTAATTATAATAAATTAAAAATAAACACTATCCATATGTATTTCATTTTTTAAGTGAATTTGGCAGTCCTAAGTTTTTGTGTGGGTGTGGTAAGCAATTTTATATAGCCTATGATTTCAAAGGAACTAATTAGAGTTCATTTTTTTCCCACAGTTCTGAAAGTGTGAGTGTGTGTATATGTTAGCTACATTTAAAATGTAAATGCTCTTGAGTCAGGTAAAGTTGGTTTAAAGTCACATCAAACTATTTGTGATAATGGACGGAGTATGTTTTAAATGGAGGAAAGGTGAACTGAATAATATGTCCGTGGGCATCTGAATGGGGTAAAATCTCAGGGAGAATCGGAAAACAATGAGTAGGACTTGAGTGCCTGGGAGTATCACTAAGAATTTTTGTAGATTTTGTATTTTTAAGTTTGACATCTATGAAAAGAGGAATTTTATTTAAAGCTTCTGTGGTAACGCAGGGAATTTGATGAAGAACAGTGATCTCCCAGAGCCAGGGATGAGAGCTGGGGCAGCTACTTTCTCTATTTGGGTCTTGCTCTCTTACTCTCATTCTTGCTGCCTCTCACTTTCTCCCTACCTGTTCTCTATGATTGTCTCTGCTGTTCTGCCTTATCCGTCTTACTCTACAGGTTGGCTTTCTCTACTTTTGCACATTTGGTAATCATACTAACCCAGCTAGCAGAATTCATCATTGTCTCAGTCAAGCTACTTGATCTCTCCTGGTTTCAATTTCAATATTCTTTGGAAAGAATGCAGTTGGCTAGCTAGGGTCAGATATATAGTACTTTTCAAATTTCAAATTAGCTATGGCTGGGTTGTGGCATGCCATACATGGGTGGTTGCCAGGATCCACCTAAGGAGGCTGAGTGCCGAAGTAGTTCAGTATAGTTTGTCATTGGTGTTAATGTCCAGATCAAATCACAAGAATACATAAGATATGGTAATATTTGGATAATTGACAGGTAATTGTCCTAAAAACTAGGGATGAAAAGTTAGGAATAATTCCCATTCTGGCAAAGACTGTCAAGTAGATTGAGTAGGTATAAATATGGCATAAAATACATATTTCCCTCGTTACCCCTAGGGAAAATTTAATGACAAAAATAGATAAAATAGTTTTCCTAACTTTGCTGATAATTTACTGGTTATTGATCATTAGATCAAATTAGACTTACCTTTGTGGAGCTCTCAAGTTAATGAATTTCCAATTGTCCTGTTTGTGGCCATATTCAAAGATGACGTGTAGATTACTTCTGTATCTCCTATAATCTGTATTTGTGATTCTTAGCTTGAGCTAGAAACTTTTTTTTGCCATATTTTAGTTTTATTTTTATATCTGAATCTAGGACTTTAAATAATTGCCAGTCAGCTTTATTCTCAAAAGCATAAGTATTTATTATAGAGATCTTCTTGTAATGTTCATGACTCTTGCTCTGGTTGTGTCGGAGCTGAGTTATTTTAATTCTTATAGCTAGAACAACAGATGATGCAACTGAGTCGAAAAAACAGGTCCTGAAATATTTCACACTTCCGTACATAAAAGCCAACTAGAATTCTATAACTTATTGTGATATCACAGGATAAGCTGCTCTTTGCTTTTTAATCATTGAAGGTATTTTGTTAAGAGAAATAAAAAAGTTAAGAGTTTTCTGACAAAATTGTTCCTTCTAGACTCTTGTTGTTGTTGTTGTTGTTGTTTATTTTGAAAGAGAGTGAGAGCATGCACATATGAGCATGGGGGAAGGACATGGAGAGAAAATCCCAGGTAGGTTCCATGCTATCAGCACAGAGACCAATGCAGGGCTAGATCCCAGGAACCATGAGATCATGACCTAAAGCAAAAACCAAGAGCCTGACACTCAACCCACTGAGTAACTCAGGCACCCCACTTTGGGAATCTTTGCAATGATCATCATCCATTGGTTATATTTGACAGTGTAGAGGAGAAATTTTAATAAATGACTCATTTTCAGAGTAAAGAATTAAAAAAAAATATCCAATAAGCTAATGAGGATTGTGATAGTAGGGTAAGAAGAATAGGGTAAGAAGGATAAAATTCAATTTGAATTTTAGAAATGGTATTGATGCCAAAGCAATACCAGCAATATTGAAAACAGTCAAGTTGAAGAAATTTGCTTGCTAGCCTTTCACTGCCTCGTTCTCTTATTAGGCCTTTTACTTCAACCCACTGCACACTATGATGGCAGCATGGCTGTCCATTTTTTTCTTTCAGATCTTGTCCCATAAATCCAGCCTCAGAAAACATACTCGATCTTAGCTTACCTATAATTTTTAATACTTTTCCCACCTGAGTACATATCAGCAAAGCCTGAAACTGTAAAGGAACTCCAGTCTTGGTGTCTGTCTAATTGGTAGTTTGAGAAGTTATCGGTCCTGTCAGTATCTTTACAAAATGTATACCTGCCAACTTGTAACCAGTACTGTAGCTGAGTGGAGAACAATCTTTCCCAAAGAACAGGCTGTAAGTTGTTTAAGCCATCCTACAAGTTAGATCACACTTTTCTTCAATATTTCAAAAACGTTAGTTGAGGAAACAAAGATTTTTACAAATAAGGAAAAGAAACCTCCAAATGCTGGAGGATCTTCATTTTCTAATATAAAAATATTGTTGTGTAAAATTTGCCACCTAGAACAGTACATACCACTTTGTTTAATTTCAGTAAATACCTGTTGAACAAATCTGCCAGGCTCTTAGACTTCCAGGGGAATTTACATCTGCCTCTATCATAGCATCCATTTCATTGCATAATGATCACCTGTTCCCCTTTTTGTCAACATAGCTACACTGCAGCTTGGTTCATTTCTATACCCACACCACCTAGCAGACACTGAGTGAATATTTATTGCACTAAAGGACATAAACAAAAATTTATATTTTCAGCAGGAGTGCTGACACAACTAGCTTTCCATGCATGGCCATGTGCATATAGTAATTACAGGAGTGCCTCCAGTAATCTGACAAATCTTTTCTATGATGTCCCAAATCCTTTAAACAGGGCATTCTAGTATTAGAGATGGGTTTCAAGGAACAAAAATTCCCAGGATTGGTAATAGGTACTATCACAATAGAGTAGATGATTGATATCAAATCCTTTCTAGGAATGGATTTTGATGGCTCATTTGTGGGAATGTTAAGAGCCATTGAGTGTTCAGGGGCGCCCAGGTGGCTTAGTCGGTTAAGCGTCCGACTTTCACTTAGGTCATGATCTCGCGGTTCGTGGGTTCGAGCCCCGTGTCGGGCTCTGTGCTGACTGCCAGCTCGGAGCCTGGAGCCTGTATCAGAGTCTGTGACTCTCTCTCTCTGACCCTCCCCTGCTCACGCTGTCTCTCTCTCTGCTAGAAATAAATAAAACATTAAAAAAAAAAAAAAGCCATTGAGTGTTCAGAATGAGGAGTACAAAGGAGCAATCCTTGGTACCTCTTGGTCTTTATCTTTCTCACTGTCCCTATGGCATTTAGCATAAAGTGTAGCAAAGATATACATGATACAGTGACCAATAAGCAAAACTGCCACCATTTCAGAAGTGTGTATGTCTATCTTTATTAATGCAGTGCACTTAAAATTTTGTTTTTTGAGAGAGCCAGAAAGACACAGTGCAAGTGGAGGAGAAGCAGAGAGAGAGGGAGACACACAATCCAAAGCAGGCTCTAGGCTCTGAGGTGTCAGCACAGAGCCCCATATGGAACTCGAACCCATGAATTGTGAGATCATATCTTTAGCCAAAGGTGGTCACTTAACCAAATGAGCCACTTAGGCACCCCTAATGCAACTACATTTAAATTGCACTGATTTTACCAATGCTGGTATATATTCAGAGACCTGTAATTTTTGGCTTATCCATATTTGCTTGGTCCCTATATTTATTTTGTTGGTTATATTTTGATAATCTGTCTATTGATAACGAGATAGGAAAAGTAGAGAAAAATGAAACTAAATCTAGAAAGTATACGACTTAGCCACTTAAAACTCTAGTAATAAAGGATCTTTTTTGGCTAGTATAGAAATTAAAACTGATAGAACAGAATAGAATCCCATATTATAAGCATTTAAAGCAGTGTTTGGAGTTAAATATTAGTATAATAGATATAATGAATTTAGAGGTAAACATGTTCCCTAATTTTTGAGGTTATGAAAATTTTACATAATGCATACTTTTCTTAGCCTTATGGCATATTAAGAAGCAATGCCAAAGAATTGAAAATCATAGCTGTTAAGATTTCATTGTTTTCTGTATTTATATGCTTTTCTTCCATAACAACTCCATGGATAAGCTAGGATGGTTTTCAGATTAAGACACTGAGGCACAATCAAAAAGAATGAAATCTTGCCATTTGCAATGACATGGCTGGAGCTAGGATGCAATATGCTAAGTGATATAATCTGAGAAAGGCAAATGCCAAGTGATTTCACTCATATGTCGAATTTAAGTAACAAAACATATGAACATATGGGAAGGAGGAGGGAAGAAAAGAGAGGGAAACAAACTACAAGAGACTCAACATTAGAGAACAAACAGCGTTGATGGAGGGAGGTGGGTGGGAGATGGGCTAGATGGGTGGATGGGTGTTAGTGAGGGCACTAGTCATGAGCACTGGGTCTTGTATGTCAGCGATGAATCATTGAATTCTACTCCTGAAACCAATATTGCTCTATATATTAAAACTTAAATCTTAAAAAGTTCATAAAAGTAAATAAAAAGACATTTGATTGAAATTAAAAAGAAAAGAAAAAAATGTTGAGGCACAAGGAATGTAATTTTCTCCAGTGTTCCAGAGGACTTGGAAGCAAGTTGGTTAACTGGAAAACTCACCACTCTAGAAACTGAGTTGTGGGATTTAAGCCAGTGCTACCACTGCTTATTGACTATAGACAATTCATTTAGATGAACTCCTGGAGTATTTACCGAAGTTTACTACACACCTTGTGTAGTACTAGGCATTGAACACACAAAGATGAATGAGAAGTGTCTCTTTTGCATCTTGTCATCTCCCCTTCTTGAAGGATGTGAGCATTTTATGATGCTGGGGAAGACAATCTAGACAAAAGGTACAGCATGGCCAAAGTCATTAAGACTTGAAATTATCCTAATGTATTGCTCAGTACTGGGGTAAAATAAGTATTCCATTGAGAATGAAAGGTAGTATATATTTGAAAAGATTGTATTGTAGTTTGATAGCATGTACGATTATGAGAGTTATTTTAAAGATTTTGGACTTCACTCATTTAAGCACATTTAAATTTCAATATAAATATTTCCTGATACCTATGGTGTCATGTTTTAATTAAAAAAAAAAAATTGAAGTATAGTTGACACTAGCTTCCAGTGTACAACATAGTGATTTGACAATTCGGTACTCCGTGCTCATCACAATAAGTATAGTTACCATCTGTCACTATATAACATTTTTACAGTATTATTGACTATACTCTCCATGCTGTATTTTCCATATCTATGACTTATTTTATAACTAGAATTTTGTACCTCTTAACCCTCCTAACCAATTTCACCCATCCCCACCTCTCTTTTCTCTGGCAACCACCAGTTCTCTATACTTATGAGTCTGTTTTTTTTGTTTGTTTGTTTTTTCTTTTTCTTTCGTTCTTTCTTTTTTTTTTTTTTTTTTTTGCTGCTGTTGTTGTTCCTTTGTATTACAGATTGTGTAAAGGAAATCAGATGCTATTTGTCTTTCTCTGACTTATCTCACCTGGCATAATGCCCTCTAGGTCCATCCATGTTGTCCTCTACTACTAAATTAAAGGAAAAAAAAAGTGAAGCTGACCGTGTAGGTTGGGGATGGGTGATAATGTGCCTTGAATGCCAGTTATCAGTCGTATTGTTTAGGTATTCAGTAAATGTTTCAAGAAAAGACCTGTTGTCATTGGCTCAACATAATCACGGTAAATATGGAGAAAGTCTAAAAACATGGAATCGTAGTAAAAAAGCCTTCCTTTCAATTCCTACTTCACCACTGATTAGATGTGTAGCCTTGGAAGAGACACTAGTTCATCAAAGTTTTGTATCTCCTCTGTGAAATAAAGATAACATTTGAGTTAATGAATAGTGCCTAGCACACAGTAAGCACTGGCTAAATGGAAGTTATAAAGTTTTTCTTCCTGAAGAAGTAACTATGGGAATAAAGAAAATTGATGGAAGGATTTAACAGAAGTAGTATTACCATAGTGTTAGTAAAATGAATTTGAGTAGGTAAGACAATCAATTAAACACTACCCATATGTAGAGTGTCTTCCAGTTTTGCCTAAGACTCAACAATGTCTTAATGTCTTAAAACATGGGACATTTAGGGCTGAAACTGGGAAAGTCTCAGGTAGAATAGGAAGGGGATAATAACTCTAAATAAGTGGTTCTCATATTAACTCTGGGGGAAAATCTGATTATCCATAGTAAACAATAAATATTGGGTTTCAAACTTGAGTTCTCCTGATTATGAAAAGGAAGGTAAAGTGTTTAAAATATAGTCATTCCAGAGTCAAACTACCTGGTTTAAATACTGTCACAATATGGCTTTCAGAATGCTACTTAACAACTATGCCTTGGCTGTCCTTGTAAAATGAAGTTATGTAAGGCATTTTTTCATAAATTGTTGTAAGGATTAAATTAGATAGTATATATAAGTAATTTAGATTGCCACTTGGCGGGTCACCTGGGTGGCCCAGTTAGTTAAGTGTCTGACTTTGTCTCAGGTCATGATCTCCTGGCTTGTGAGGTCGAGCCCCATGTGGGGCTCTGCACTGACTGCTCAGAGCCTGGAGCCTGCTTCAGGTTTTCTGTCTGTCTGTCTCTGTCTCTCTGTCTCTCTCTCTCTCTCTCTGCCCCTCTCTCTCTCAAAAATATTAGCAAAGTTAAAAAAAAAAAAAAAAGATTGCTACTTGTCACAGGGAAAACTACAAGTAGAACATGTGTTATGGTTAAGCTATATATTACGCTTTTACATAAACCAATACTGAACATGACACATCTTTAAAATGAGAGAGTATAAGGGGTTTGATTTTATGTCCTTTGAGTTTGACTTATCAAATGGATATTAAATGATTATGTCCAATAGGCAGTTGAAAATATGAATTTGGAGGTCATATGAGCAGCCTAAAATAGAGATCTAACCCATTGTACTAGATAATGGTTAATGACATGGTAAGATATGGGTGGATCCTTAAAGAGAAAGTCACGTAGTGAGAAGACGCAACTGCCAGTACAATAATGATGTTGGGAAGAAAATATCAATTAGATGCTTTCAGGCATCTACTACTCTGGAATGACTACTAAGCTTATTTTTAACAAGGGAGATAAAATGTAAGCTCAATATGCATTATGCATTTTACATAATGCCTAGGGGATGAAGAGGTGGTCTGCAACTGGGTAGCAGTGGGGAGCAAGAAGCAATTGGACTTATATGGTTCTCTAAGGGCCTTAAGAAAAGTTTAAAGCTTAAATTTCAAATTCAAGTACCTGGAGGGTTTTATGTGTTATGCTGAATAAAATGAATTAGATAATAAAAGTACACACACTCTTGGATAATTCAGAAGGCACTTCAAAACATGGTATTGTGTTTCAAGTTGACTTTCTTTTTAAACCACTGTTACATAATAAATTCCAAAGTTCTGGTTATTAAAGCATTTTAACTGATTCCATTTTGAATAAGAGAAAAGTTAGTAACTGAAACAGAACAGAAATATGATGGGATAAAATCTCAACATGTCACCGTAGTGCATGGACTTTCAAAAATATTCCTGATCTAAGCATTAATGCAAACAAGTTAGTCACCAGGAACATTATGTTAACAATTGTATGAGTTCATCATTTTTCATTTTTCTCTCATCAAAAATGGACTACTTAACTTGGTTTCCTTTTAATTGAGCCTGAGTTTCTGCCATTAAGCTATGTGTAAAATGTCTCCTCAGAATTACTAGGGAACCAGAAGGAATTGGCAAAATACGGAGGAGGAAATATTAAGTGGCAAATGGGAGTGGCAACTTCATATATCCTTTGTAGTAAGAAATTTTCTTACATCAGAGTATATCAGGATAGCTTATAGGAAGAATAGTTTGAGAAAATTGAGTTACTCCCGAAAACCAACATAACCAGCTCATTTACAAATGAGCATGGTGTTAGGCCAATAGAACCTCATTTCTCACATCCCACTTTGTTACATGTGCATCCTCAGCAACACCATTGTGGGAAGTGCCAAAGGGATGAAATGATTTTAGTGGATTTTTCTGGCTGCAGATTTCATTTCAGGGGATCCAAGACAGGGATTGGTGTGTGGGAGTGGAATGAAAGGACTTCAAAATTAAAAATAACCTCTCTCTCAAACTCACAGAGGGAGCCAGCAAAGCAAAGTGGCATGCATCCATAATGGTATTCTCTCTGTATTGGGAGTAATGCAATTCACTGAGTCAAATGATGCTCCTGTGAAAGTGTTAATTTCATAGGAAAGAGTATTACCCATAATCATTGTGTTATTAATACATAAAAACAGACTAACATGAATCATAGATTAACCATTGCTTTTTAATTTAACACCCTGGAGAAAGAAAGCCAGGTAATTATGCTTTATCACTGAACAGTAAATCCAGATTTGTCGTTTGTAGATATCTTTGCGACAGCATGCAAAATGTTTAGTCAAGAGGTCCCTTATAAGAAATGTCTTGCACATACTTCAGTATGATATTCTACCCTTAGGTTGGAAATGATAGCTGCTTATTTGTACTCATCTAACTTTCAAAAGCCTAAATGCAAAGACAACTTGTACTAGCAATCATAAGTCATTGTACTTATTTGAGTATATATAAGAAACATTCAGGACTACTTAGCATGGATGTTGAAAATGTTCTGTTTATCGTATTATCTATAATCAAATTAACCTTTCCTTTTGTGTTGTAATTATTAAACAAAATGGCAAGGTTCCTTTGGTGAGACAGGGCTCTCTTTTAATGAGCTCACTTATGTAAATCTTGAGATTAAAGAAAAAAATAAGAGAAATGGGAGCAATTAATTTTTTGTCTGCCCAAGTTGTGCTAATTTGAGTCCGATAAAATTAGAGACAGACTCAAGTGGTTTACTTTGAAACTTAGATCACTCTCTTTACAGTTACACAACTAATACTGAAGTTTTGGTCATAATACTTTGACATGCATTTTTCAACATTAATTTCTAAACTGGACATTTTGCTTGACTTTTTTCTTCCCCAATAATCCATCTTACAATTTCTTGGAACAATCTGTTTAAAATATTCCTGAGCATGTAACACTTCTCAGAAACCTTTGATGGCTCCTTACGAACCTATGAATTATAAACATCTCACCTGCTAATTAGACCTGCACATGCAACACTAAACTTTTCCAGAGGTTACCAGTTGTTAGCCAAAGTATAATTTGTGTGAGCTACACAATGTTTTTTTAAATGCTGAAAGTAGTTACTCCTAGTTATAATTTAGAAGAGGGGCACCTGGGTGACTCAGTTGGTTAAGCATCCAACTTGGCTCAGGTCATGATCTTGCCGTTTGTGGGTTGGAGCCCGCATCGGGCTCTGTGCTGTGACCGGTAGCTCACAGCCTGAAGCCTGCTACAGATTATGAGTCTCCCTCCCTCTCTGACCTTTCCCTGCTCATGCTGGTGCTCTCTCTCAGAAATAAGTAAAGCATTAAAAATTTTAAAATAAAAATTAGAAGAGATCTCGCATTTTAAAAACAATATTTGAGCAACATTGTTACTCATGTCCATGAAACAGTTATAGCTGGGGGGTTGCTGCCTCCTGTACTCAGAGGAGAAGACCATCGAGTTTGCCATAACCTCCTATTCATAGTGCCTTATGAATGTGCCTGGCCCGCTTCACTCACTCATATCACCTTCCTTGAACCGCTAGAGTTTGCACACCCTAATTTTTACTGTTCTATAGGAAGCTTCATAAGTCACATTGATCTTACTCTGATAATCCCTATCTCCATGCCATTCTATCCAGCATTGCTCACTTAATGCCTTCATTAATACATGTCGTTTTAACATCCCTTCCAAGATCTTCTGTTCAAGAATATTCCCCAGTTTCTACCCTCAAGAATTGTGCCTGCCTTGACCTCACACATTGTCTTTGGTTGTAGAACTAATTCATCATTATTTTGTATGTGATTTATTTCCCCCAAATGCATTATAAAGTACTTGATTAGGACAGTTTATCTTTTTATAAATTCAGGTGAGACACCAAATTATGTAAATAAAAGGCATTCAGTAAATGTTGACAATTGGATTATGCCAGATACTGTTGCAGGTACTAGAAATCTAAGAACAAAACATTGCCCTTTCCAGTGTTACAGTTTGGCATGGAAAGACTATCTTACAGACTGAAAATTACAGGGTGATGTAATATGAAAGAGGATGTAAATTATTTTTTAAATGTTAATATACTTTATTAAATACCTTCCAGGTCCTGCTCTAAGTACTTTCCTTGAATTAGTGCCTGTAATCCTCACGAGTCTATGGGGTAGATTCTTAGGGAAACTGAGAGTTTAGCTACTTTCACAAGGATGTCTAAGTTACAAATGATGGAGTCAGGATGTGAATCCAGACTCTTAGTGAAGCAGCATAAGAATGGAGTGAATAATGTTTACTGTGAATCCAAGGTGACTTCCTAGAAGGGGTGGCAAATGAATTTTCTCTTGTAATTGAATCCCTCACATAGAGAAGGGCACAGTGTGTAGAATACAATTTAATGCATACTAGGTGGAAAGTACACAATGTATTCAGGGCTTATTGTGTAGCTGTGCTTAAAACACCAGATTTGGCAGAATCAAGAGATGCATAAGAATTTAGACTTATTCCTCTGGACAATGGAAAACATTGGCAGTTCTTACAGCTATGATATGATCAAATTAACTTTGTCTAAGGTCTGGCTGATAGACTGAGGCTGGACCACCAGTAAGGATGCAGTAGTCCATGTCAGACTTGGGGAGGACATGATCCAGGCAGTAAATTGAGATGTCCATCAGGGAACAAAAGAAAGAGACTTTAGGAAACCTGAAGAGAAAAGGGTATGATACAACATCAAAATTTCAATATCAGTTGCTGATGCCATTATGAGAAAGGAAGAGGAGGAGATTTGAAGCAGTAGGAGAGAAGATAATGGAACTTGTAAATGCACCTCTGGTACCTTACCAGATTTTTTTTTTTCTTTTATACTCAGGAGCTCAAATTGAACCCATAACTCCATGAGGAAATCCTAGTTCTTTTTGGGATCAGCCACATGTTCTTCCTAAAAGCTGCTAGGCTCTGTCAATTTTATTTTCTTTGCACTGTTCTCTAAGCACCCAGGGTCGCAGGTTGGTGACTTCAGAATCTGTTTTAATATCTTTATATCACACAACTAATAACACATCTATTTTATTTACTCCCCTTCATTGTGAAGTCTTTTGCCAGTATTTCAAGAGAGATTTTTACCAGATTTCTGGTTGTAGAACCCCAGGAAGGGGTTCTTCATTGTTGTCAGATGTGTATCTTAAGATGTGTATCTTGAAAAATCAAATGCTAAAGGTTTAGAAATAAACTTCTATAAGAGTGTTTGGCACAAAAAACATTATTTAAAGTTATAGTATAATTTTGCCATATGTATGTACATTATATCCTACATTAAAGTAAAAATTAGAATAAATTTCTAAAGAATTTTTAGCTCCATATATTCTCTTGGGCCATTTGAGGTTGCAATTTTAGGAAAACTAAATCTTAACGACAAAGATAATGCTTCCTGCTATGTTTTACTTTTTTCATTCAATGAATGATTGCTGAACTCATGCTTTATGATAGGAGCTGCTCTAGGCACTGGGAATATGGATGTAAATAAAAGTGACAGGGTATCTGTTCTTAGGAGTTTAGTCTGCTACTGAAGACAGGCAATGACGACCAGCCATTTTGCAAATAGCTTGAGGAGAATGTTACAGTTGTGTTGAAGGTGATGGTATCTTAATGTTGTATTTTAGTATCAAAAGAAATTTAATAACTATGCTACTTTTTAAAAGTTTTCCCGAGTATGCTGTATTCTTATCAAAAGTTAAATGAGAGGGCACCTGGATGGTTCAGTCAGTTAAGTGTCTGACTCTTGGTTTCGGCTCACGTCATGATCTTACAATTTGTCAGTTCAAGCCCCACGCCAGGCTCCATGCTGACAGGGCAGAGCTTTCTTGGTATTCTGTCTTGCCCTCCCTCTTCTCCTCTCCTGCTCACACTCTATGTCTCTCTTAAATAAATTAAAAATAAACATGAAAAAATTAAAAGGACAGGTGTACTTTACCTTTAGATTGCAGGAAAGTTATGGTTAAAGCGATAACTGTGAGGTTCTCTTTCATCCTTTACACACTGAACCACATATTTAGACACAATTTTCTATGGTATAGTTCCACAATATAATGATTATTCTTTTGTTTACTCTTTCCTAACAGCTTTCTTAACAGACAATAAATTAGCAAGTGTCAAAACAATGGGCACTATAAACAGAATATTCTTCATTTGATCCACATAATGCCATCTTTGCTTCTGTTTTACCATCTCTAGTATCAATAGTTTTATTTTTTCTCTTTGTAACATCTATAGAATGTAATGTAATTCAAAATACAACAAAATCCATATTCTTGAAAAAAAGGAAAAAAAAATACCACTAGAACTGCCATTTAAATTTCTGCCATTTTAAATAAGTGCCTGGGTAGCTTAGTCAGGGAAACATCTGACTTCAACTCAAGTCATGATCTCATGGTTCATGAGCTTGAGTCCTGTGTTGGCCTCTGTGCTGACCGTTCAGAGACTGGAGCCTACTTCAGATTCTATGTCTCCCTCTCTTTGCCCCTTCTCCACTCAATGCTCTGTCTTTCTCTCAAAAATAAATAAAAACATAATTAAAAATTCTGACATTCCTGAGTACAGGTCAAGCACCATGCAACAGAAAATCATATAATATCTCTAAAACAGAAAACTTTTGGTAAGCCATGCCACCATGCAAAACTATATTTAAAAAATCAAGAACGGGTGATCTTGTGGTTAGAAACAAATAAAGGAAAAAAAAAATAAAACAAGATCATTAAATTAAGCAGCTCAGAATTGTAATCCTGACTCTCTACCTTTGAGTCATCAACCATTAGACTTACTATTAATATTATAAATGGTGTGAATATTAAAAAAATAAAACTTCTAGTAAAGAAACTGTAACCTAGTGAATGTTGACTAGTTTCCCTTACCTTTTGCCTATGCTTTGTTGCCCACCCCCAAAACCATACATATTAACATCAGCAGAGGGGACCTTAAAATACTGTTGAAGACCCTCACAGACCAATCAACCTCCAGGGATAGAGCCAGAGTATCAGTCTGCTTTTATAACTCCCCAGGTTACTCTTATGTGCAGCCGGGCTTGGGAAGTACTGTTCTTTCTCGTTTCCTCTGAATAGGGTTTAGAGTATGTAAAGAGAAAAAGAAACCTTTTCTCAATTCCTGTGACTTGCAGAGGACTTTGATGACAGGAGAAAAGGAGTGAATTGTCTCTGTGTCCACAATAACAACTTCTAACTCTATATGTGGCATATCCTCTAATTTCTCAAAGTGTGGATTTGGAACACACATGTCGAAATAACTCTAAGTTTTAGTGAAAAGTGTGAAGGATTGAGCCCAGCCCCAGATGTTCAGAATCAGAATTTCAGTAAGAGTGGTGTAGACACAGAAATTCCATTTCTTTTATGAAGGAACTTAGATAATTTTCATACACCTAAACTTTAAGATTCACTGCTTCAAGGTAATGCCTTAATCCTTTTTTGAGTAATTTTTTCCTCAAATTTTCCTAACCTGGGAAAGATCTATTGTGTGGCACAAACATTTAATTTGCTATTGAATAAATTCCAATTAGAATATGATCCAGCTTGGTGAAATAATCAGAGAAATTGTAAAACACAAAACAAAACACTCTGCAGAGTATGGAAATCATCTAGCTATTACTTAAAGCTCAGCAGTAAGTGTATTTCATAACCCAGTTACCATCTGATTGACTTAACTGCTTAAATCTGTCAGAAGCAAACTGATAGGGGTCGCCTGGGTGGCTCAGTTGGTTAAGCAGAAGCAAACTCTGATGGGCTATTCTGTTAGAACAAAATCTGTTAGATTCAAACACATTTTCTTTCTTTCCCTTCCTTTGTTCCTTCTTCCTTTCTCCTTTCTTCCTTTTTATAGTAATCTAACAGATTTTACACCTGGGTCTCCCTTTGAGAGCCAATGAGCCCTTTTGGTTTCTACTTCATCAACATTTTTTTCAGGAAGGCCTTCCCTGATCTTTGGATTTACAAAGCTAATTTGATTTAGGTTTTCGAGCACCCTATACCATGCTCATCATTCCTTATTGTTACCCTTTGTTTAATTGTCTGAATTCCCTACTAGGCAGGAAGATGTGTGACTGCACATTCTCATTTGTCTTGCGCACCATAGTTTTTCCAGCACTATGGGGGTTCCAACCCCATGGAGGCACTCCTTGAGTGAATAAAAATTGCTGTCAACCCCTACCAAAAGTTTGAATGTGTTCAAGCATGTAGGCACAAAGTTAAGAATGTTTTTATGAGGCTGCTGATCTTTGAGCATTTCTGCAGAGAAGCAGCCCCTATTCCTCTAACATAAATTACTGTTATCCTATGTAATAGTATGCTACCTCTTCACCACATTCCGAAGCTGTTGTGGTTTTTGCCACTTAATCTTCCACTGGTTTTAAATGGCATTTGTAGACAGTTTTATGTAAATTGTGCCAATTCTTTCTTGTAGAAGAAAATCTGTAGTTCTGTAGTCTTATTGATTCTGGATATTTTTTGTAAGCATGGTTGATGTTCAGGTGGCCAGAACAAACTGACAGTTTGAGTTGTATATTCATACATTACTGATAAGGTTTAGGGGATCTAGGAAATAACCAGGTTACATGACCAATTTTGCTATAATCTTTTATGAGAAGCATTTTAATTTATTTTAACATTTACATTTCCATCATTACTTTTCAATACTACTTTAAGTAACAATATTTGTGAATAAATCATAACCCCTACATACATGTCAAAAGCAATATGAAAGCAACAAATGTCACTTTTACCACCTCTTTCCAGAACCTTAAAAGAGAGCAAATGAGAGCTAAGCTACTAGCAACCCTATACCTCTGAGAAAGAAATGCTTGACTGATTTGGTGGCCTATTGTGTCTTATGAACTTTAGTTTACAGACCATTAGCTAATAGTCCAACTAGTAAAGCTTTATTTTTTTTCACACCTTCATTTTTAAGCCTAAATGTGAGGCATGGCACATTTTATGCTGATTACTGTTTATTTTTTGATTACTAAAATAAAGTAGAAACAAAATGGCCAAGTTTTTATTAACTATAAATTTCTAATCTTTAAAGAATGCCATGTTAAATATTGTAACCTAACACTGGGAAAATGTGTATGTGTAATGTTTAAACATGTCTGATTACCAAAAAGAGGAAAAATACATATGTGTTTATAAAATGACTGCTCATGAAATTAAGAAAACTTGACCCAGGTAAGAATGTTAGATTACCCAATTTTATTTTTTCTAAGTAAAGTTCTACAACACACATAGAAAATTATTATAAAATTACTTATTGATTTTTGTCTGAATGTTTCCTTTAATTTCTATTACCTGTTACCATGAGGTAAACAATTTCTGTTTTTGAAGATCTTGTTCAAGTATGACACCAGTCACCCATATCCCTCTCGGTTGTTGTGACTAAGCCAAGTTACACGTTTAGTTTCTTAATCTTCCCTCATAATTGAATCTCTCCAACTGCTTAATTATTGTAGTGGTTCCTTCGATTTGTCTGCTAATAAGTATTGGGGAAATTAATGTATTATGTCTTAATTTTTTTCTAAAGTTGCAAAATGGGAGGTTTAAGTGTAACTGTGTGCAAATATATACATATACATATATGTATTTGATGAAGTTTCTAGTGTTCAGAGTTCTGAGTTTTCAGTTGTCTGCCCCCATCCATTAATAATTTAAAGTGCCCAGAATGCTGAACCAGAATTAATAATGTAGAGTTAAAAATCATAATTAAAAGACAATATAAAATTAAGTGTAAAGCAAGAACACAAGGTATGTTTTGTTTATGGTTGCAGAATTAGTTTTATAAAATAATTCCAATAATTAAAAGTAACTTCCATTTCTGTTTTATATCATCACTATTTGGTGATTTCATGTATTTTTTCCATAGGATTATTATATATTCATATTTATATTTAAAACATCCGAATACTCTGTATGTGATTGTGACTTTAACAATATTGCACTCATATCCTAAACTTAGTTTTTAGTAGCAATTTTTCTTTTTTTCTGGGTTATACAGTCTTAACCTTAATAGAGGAAAAAGAAGTTAATAAAGTTGTATCTAGGCAAATAAAGGTTGAGTTGTGTTTTTGGATTTAAAATATGTATGTATATATATATATATATATGTGTGTGTGTGTGTGTGTGTGTGTGTGTATGTGTGTGTGTGTATATGTATGTATGTGTATATGTATGTATATGTATATATATATATACATATCTCAAAGGGTATTTGTGAATTATAGACTTAAAAAGAACAACATTTAGAGATAAGGAAGATTTTATTCACCAAAAGATGGAAATATATGTAGTTCAAGGAGAACTAACCACTCTATTTATTTCAATCTATAAAACAAAATGGTTTATAAACTGGGAGTTACTTTATTTATAGTACAAAATAAATGAAAAACATATGAAAACCACATCTTTTTTTCTTGCCTAGAATTTGATGCTAACTGAATCATTACCATTCATGAATCATTACCTGTACCATTGGATCAAAGATCTTTGCAATGTTTTCAACAGGCCTTGGTCCTGGGCCTTTGTATATGACATTTAGAACCTCAATATGTATTATTTTTAACACTGCAGTGGCATTACGATTATTAAGCAGATATATGTATTTACCTAGTGAGAACAGTCCCGAGAGTTGATCACTTTTTAAAGCAGGTTGTTCATAACATCTGGAGGAATTTGGAGTTCAAATCACAGTTCCAAGAGTATGATAATACCAAGTTAAAACATCTAAGACTTCATCTTCTCAGCTTTAAAGTGGGGATAATAATGCTTACTTTATAAATTTGTTGTGAAAATGAAGTAAATTTGTATAAATAATTTATTACAGGGTCTAGGACTACATCGTCATCATCGTCATACCCCAACACAGTGTTGCAGCAACCTTTCAAGGCAGACCCAGTGTATTTTCATTTTAGACTGCTAGGCAGTTTCCAAAGGGTCAAGAAAGCGGTCTTTTTCACGTCTTGTTAGAAGTACAATAAATTCATCCCAGAAGGCATCAGAAAAATGACAAATTACTTTTTATTAATTATGCATCTTTTCAAATGACTGGAACAGGTCTTAACCTGAGTTAGGCTAAATGGTAAATCATGTAGTTTTAGACTGTTATACTCAGGAAAGTATAGCATAATCTTGTTTAGAAAAAGTAAGCTACACACAAAAACATAATTTGGTGCAAACTCAGCTATGAAGAGTCCATAGTTCATTGCTGATGATCATTCTCACATGTCCCAATACTGGCATAAAATAATCATTGAATCTTAAAAGTGTTATAAAATGGAGAATGTATTTTTGTTCCATTTGCTTAAAAGACTCTTAGACTAAAAACCTATCAAAAGAATATCAAAGATGATGAGTGTGCAGAACAAAGTCTATGAGAAATTACTCAGCAAGAAAAATAAAAGGCAGAGACAGGATGTAATCATCTAAAAAAAATATGTAGACCTAGAAAAGGAGAAAACAAGATGCTTTTCTCATCTATTGTCATTTAGTATCTACTTTCCTGTCCAAATATCATGAGAATTGTATCTTTATGTTCATTGTGGTTTCTAAAGAGCACCACTTGTTCCCTAAGGATGTCTAAGAGAAAAAGATTATGCTATTTTTCTTTGTTTTTCAAGAACAATGCAATGGTAATGAGGCCATATTCTTTCGTATGTAATTTTAGAAATTTCCTAATCATGTAGACCCAGGACAAGCATGAGGTCAAACGGAATGATGTAAATCCTGAATCTATCACTAGGCATGAAATTTAATTTCACAGATCTATAAAATGTGGGTGAGAGTAGGATTTTGGGGATGAGTAAATGATTTGTGCATTAAGAAGCTCTTAGAACCCAACACTTTTAATCACTGGATCGGGTTTGCTGAACTATGGCTGGGGCCAGTTCACTCCCAGTCCCTGGTTCACATGGCTTCTTGTTTTGGCCAGGTCTTGTTCAGTGTCCTCTCTCCTTTCAATCTGATTATCTGCATTCTGCTTTCTTCCAAGGCCCAGCCTTTTCTAGACTGAGAAGCAGGTAAGGAAAGGGAATATTCACAAGAACCATGGAAGTTATAGAACACCATATGCTGGAATGATGAATAGGAATTAGGCAAGTGAAAGAGGGAAGAGGAGCAAGGAGTTACAAGGGGAGAGAGTAGTTTATTCAGAGAATCTGTGTTGAATAAGAACATGGAGAACTCACAGGTTAGTGCACTATAACTTTAGAGTGAATGGTAAGGATGAGAGATGAAGAACACAGATCATAGTGAACTATGAAAGTCATTGATATTAGATATACTCCTTTTACTCTTAAATATTTGCAGTCATTGACTGAATTTAGGTGGGAGAGTGAGTTTATCAAATGTCTGTTTTAGAAAAATTACTCTTAGTTGCCTTGTAGAAAAATCAATTGAGATGGCACTTTCATTAATCTAAGCAAGGAAATATGACTCAAATCAAGGGTCTGATGGGGAGGTAGAGAATTCAGAGAAAATACTGGTTGATGGCATATCTAAAAGGAAGAGATCAGGAGTCTGTATTTTCAGATGGGAAAATAGGTTAATGATCATAATTTTAGCTGAGATACCAGCTATAGGACCAAAACAGTCTTATGCAGGAGATCATGATTTCCATGTTAGTAATGCTGAACTCAGGCTGTCTATACGATAGTCACATGGAGAGGTTCAGGCGTAGAAAGGATAAGAGTTCAGAGTGCAGAGGACATTCATGTTAAAAATGATGTTTGGGAAGAAAAAGAAGTCATGTGAGTAGAGAAGTTGTACAGGTTGCCTGAAAACAATTAGAAACAACCAAAAACATGCATCCAAGCATTCCAGTGCAGAGAATAATTAAAAGTTACAAATGCTATTAATAAATCCAATAATTCAATGGGGTGCCTATGTGATTCAGTTGGTTAAGTGTCTGACTCTTGATTTCTGCTTAGGTCATGATCTCATGGTTTGTAAATTCAAGCCCTGCATCAGGCTGTGTCTGTGCTGACAGCATGGAGCCTGCATGGGTTTCTCTCTTTCTCTCTACCCCTTCCCTGCTCATGCTTGCTCGCTCACTCATGTGCGCTCTTAATTAATTAACTAAATAAAACCTTAAAAAAGAAAGATTTCCACTAATTTGAGTACCTAAGTGTGTTCTGGTGTAGAGTTAGTATCATGCACTATAGTAATTGATTCCTGCATGTGCATTTATTTTGGAAAAGTATGAGATCCTCAGGAATGGTGTCTTGCCTTATTCTATGGTAGGCCTCAAAGTATCCACCAAAATGCCTTTGACAGATACATTGTGTTGGCTGATTTCTTCGCTGATTTTTTCTTCTAACTTGAGCAGGAAAGGGATTCTGTTTCCATCTGGCCACTGGAACAGATCAGCTGACAACCAGTGAGGCACAGAGCCATAAATTCTTGCACTAAACCAGAGGGAAATTAGAAAATATCTCAAGTTTCCTTATGTTCCTATACTGAAATTCATTACAGAGGTACATAGTTTTCTGCAAACAGAGGAGTCATTCCTAGCTATCTGACATTTTTCAGTTGCCATCTCATATGTGCATAAATGAACCAGGTTAATTGATGCCTGCCAAACAGTCTATCAGATGAAACCAATGGCAACAAAGCCCTTTCAGCAATTACTTATTATGGTCTCCCCTGAACCATTGGTTTTCCCATGTCTTATTTTAGAACTCAGTTTTTCATCTATTTAATATCCCATTTTTAGAAATGCCATAATTTTATTTCTTGTTGGCGTTCCTTTGAGTAACTTATCTTCACTCTTAGAATATATTGTTTTCCCTCTGTCTCATGTGGTCTTGATGATATACCCCATAGTAAACCAAATTATAATAGAAGGGAAAATAATACACCATTTCATTTTGTGTGATAGAATCCAACTGAATGCAAATGAACTTGGAATAAACTGCTAGGAAATACTTGTTTTTGTTTGGTTGAAATTTGACTCTAGAACTTAATGTTTGGTACCAGAATTTTATGCAATGTGACACCAGAGTTTGGTATCAGAATAAGAGTTCTTTCAGAGCACCAGGGTGGCTCAGTCAAGTTGAACATCTAACTCTTTATCTCAGCTCAAATCATGATCTCACTGTTTGTGTAATCAAGCCCCACATTGGGGTGCATGCTGTCACCACGGAGCCTGCTTGAGATTCTTTCTCTGCTTCTCCCCTGCTTGTGTGCGTGTATGTGCTCACTCTCTCAAATAAATAAACTTAAAAATCTTTGAGAAAAATGGGTTCTGTCATTTTTAGGCTCAAAAATAATTATCACATTTTCAAAAAGTAAAGTTCCTAATTATTGATGTCTGCTATGCAAATCTATACCACAATTATCTAGTATAATATTTCTTAATTTATTTTCAGTTGACTCCAATTTTACCTTATCTTCTTCCACTAAAAAACCAGGTTCTAAAATTGAAATACAGACTACTGTTAAAAAAAAAAAAGTCTCTATGATCAATTCCATATATAAATATATTAATTCCATATATAGATGTAATTCTTTCTCTGGATTTGACATATTTTTCTTCGTAAAAACAATTAACTTGAACATATGGGACACTTGTACCACAGCAAGGACTAAGAAATTCAAAAGGACATAACTGGAATACAAGGAAATAGCAAGCATGTGTAAGCATAGTAAAATTCAAGATGATAATTTTAGCCTAATTTATGTTCTAAACACTTAAACAATGAAGGTGACTGAAAAAAACTATTGGAATTCAAACGTTTGCCTCTAAGCAATGTATTGAAATTCATTGATAAAGCAATTCTTGTAAAGGCATAAATCAAATTTATAAAATGCGAAAGAATGAACTAAATAATGGCAGAAATTCCATTTTTCCTTGTGAAAGACTTGAAGCCTTTTTTAAAATTGAAGTCTTCCAAGTGTTTACAAGAGTAGATAATACTGTTAATATCTCCATATTTTATATTTATTATGGCCATCAGAAATCCTATAGAAATTTACATTTCAATCAGCCTTTTGTACTGGAGACAGGAATGATATTTTTGTAATAAATTTTCACAGCTGGTTTAAAAATAAGTCAGCTGACTGGTGTCTATTCTATTGCTAAAATAGACATTTATGAGGTACATAAACTGCTGGTTTAAAATTTAAATGTGTGCTAAATTAAACTTTGATCAAAGGAAGTTTTGTAGTTTTTGAGAAATACTTCATTTCTAGCACCAACTGGAGGCATTCACAAAATAAAATGAAAGAATAAAGCCGATTATATCAGTTTAAATCTGGATTTTAAAGATCTCAAGCCGTTTAACATTATAGTGATTTTTGTTTTTCTAAATAAATTCCCTTATCTACACATGAGCTGTATAAGCGAGTGATGTGCACCAAAGGTAATAGCTACATATCAAAGGTTACATATCATGTGTGGGTTTGTGATTGACACATATATATTATTTTCAGCCTTATCTGTATATGCAGAATGGAAGTGTTGATGTTTTTGTGGAGATGTGTGATTAAGTGAACACAGCATAGTCTTTTGAATCCTGGCTCTGCCACTTACTAGCTAGTCAATCTTGGAAAACATGACTATCTTTTCCAGTATTCCTTATATGTAAAAGGAAATGCATCCTTAGCTACACTGTATGGTGAGGAAAAGCGAGGATATATGCACAGTGCATAGAATAGTGGTTAGCACATATAATACATCATATATATATATATATATACACACACACACACATATATATAAATAATGTATATAATGTTATATATGCATATTATGTATATAATATATAAATATATATTCATATATAAATTTATATATAGAAAATATATAAATATACACACAAAAACACACAAACATGGCTTCTAAGATCAGACAAAGAGTAACAGATTTTAATTTTTGCAACACCCATGCTTAGGATTCCTTAAGGAAGAGTTAGTTTGCAAAGAGAGTGAGACACTTTAATTAACAGTATCTATAGTAGATTCTTACTCTTTCATTTTTCTATGAGAACTAGTTGTTAAGGGAGAAGGAATTGGAAATAATCAACAGGCAATACATTATCTTGAACTGTATGTGTACTGGGTAATGGTTTGTCTGAGGAAGGTAATAGATTAAGATTTTTATCTATCATTTCGTAGATTAGCATTTTATCATTACTTGTCCATGGTAGGTAAAGGATTGAGAGGTATTTGACAGCCATGTTTCTTTCCTTGAAATCTCGATTGACACGTTTTTTGATACATAGAAATAATGGCTTTGTGTAGTCAGTGGTTCTAAAAAGGCAAATTTCTAGCTATCTGCAATGTATTGAGATAGAACTCTGGTTTCTAGAATCATATAACACGGATTGACATTCTCATGGTGCTGCATCCTAATCGTTTGACTCTCCATAAACTAAATACTATGTGCCTCAGATTCTTTAATTATAAAATGAAGTATAAAATGAAGTGTCTTCATTTTCATTATTGTGAAGATTAAATCATGACTTCTGTCTTCAAGTTGTTTGGGCTCTAATTCTTGTGGCACCAATTACTTTTTATTCGATTTTGGAAAAGTTACTTTGTGTGTGTGTGTGTGTGTGTGTGTGTGTGTGTGTGTGTGTGTGTTATTCTGTTTTGTTTTCCCAATCTGTAAGATTAAGATATTGATAGAACATACCTGTTGTTGTAAGGAATGAACAAACCGGGACAAAAACATCTGTGTCAGGAAGAAAATTGACAAGAGAAAAATTGAAATTCTTATACATTACAGTGTTTTTACAGGGATCTCCTGTACAGACAACCCAGTAGTCAAGTACCTCTATTTAAAAATGTCTACATTCCTGAATCATTTTCTGAGTATGCTTCAAATCTTTTAATCATGAACTGTAAATGTGCCAAGTCATTCTAAACCAGAGGTCTTACTATTTAAGTTTAATTGGTAGAATTGATCATTTCAGACTGTTTATAAGAACATTATCTTTCTAAAAGAGACCTTTAAATATAGAAAACAAACTAAGGATTGCTGGAGGGATGTTGGGAGGGAGAATGGGCTAAATGGCTGATAGGCATTAAGGAGGGCACTTGTTGGGATGAGTACTGGGCATTATATGTAAGTGATGAATCATTAAATTCTACTCCTGAAACCATGATTACATTTACCGTTAACTAACCTGGATTTAAATAAAATTTTAAAAAATAGTAATAAAAAACACAGTTAAGACAGAAAAAAAACATTCTCCTTTAGAGTTGGTGAAATGCTTTACATGGAAAAAATATTGATCTATATTTCAAAGGTAGAGATTAAATCATATTTTAAGAGATGAAATGGAGACCTAGAACAGGAAAAGTTTACAACCAATATACTGACACAATGCTCCTCTACCTTAAAACAAACACAATTTTCCTCAAATTTACATGGTCAAGAGCCAACTATTGTGGAAATCAAAAAATTGTAAAAGTTCAAAATAATTTATAACCTTTCTTGGTGAAAATTACAAGTTGAATGCATGGCTATGTAGTAAAATAAGAATGCATAATGACTTTGTTATAAATTTTAAGACCATTTATCTTTGAAATCAGAATGTTTGGCTTATGAGTCTCATGAGATTTAATAGGCCAATTATTATAAAATTGTACTTTCATTTAAAAATGTAGAAAATCTTTAAATTGATGGACTATATTGTCCCCAACTATTACTTCCCTTCATGTAACAAAATAGAACTAAAGTTTAGGACTGAGATTTGTTGAGTGTTTTCTCCCATTGGCCCATAATGTATTAGAACAGAATGAACATTGATATAGAATTATGGCATTTAATCACAGGTAGAGTGTAATATATGTATTTTTTTAATTCCACTCCTTATTCATATTGGGGGAATTGCAATTTTTTTAGATGACAATTCTTTTCTCTCCAGATTCAGAAATAGCATAATAGATGATTTTTGGCATAATAGATAATCTGTGAGATTTAATGATCATAGCCCACTTCCAGCCACTACCATAGACATCTGTAAGGCCATGAGAATATGACTAAAATTCCCATTGTAATAGATATAATAATATTTGTATTGTAGACCATTATTATAACTAGCAATAGGTATATATATACCACAGAGAAATTTCTGGGACACAGGAGTAGTTTTCAACATAATCATAAATATTAAAACCAGACTGACACAAACATTCAAGTATTCCTTATTTCTGCCTTTTTATCTCCTATATATTCATACTACAACATGACATGTGTCAAGTATTTATACTATAAATTAAAGTGAATTATAATCTTTTTAATTAAGAATCTTATTTTAACACAGTTAAAATATTTGGGGTGCTGAAAATCAGATATAGGATATTTCTTCAGGAGATTAAGAAAAATATAATCATAATGAAAAACCCTTTAGATGACAACTCAGTCATAAATTTGATGTGAACTTTAAAAAAAATATATTCTGGTAATTCTTGATTCTAGATATAACTGAACTATTCTTCATTTTTCCTTGTGCAACCATTTGATACAGCTTTGGCAGAGGGAGCATTATTCAACCTAGCATATTCCATTCTCCTGTCCCCCAAAGATTTACATCCATCCACTTGTAAAATATATTCAACCCATCTAGACATTCTCAAAGGTCTCAATCTATTACAGTATCAACCCGAAATCTAAAATCTCCTCTAAATGCCATCAGTTAAAAAGACCCAAATCTTACCATCTAAATTCTGTAACTCAGGTATAATTGTAACTATGATCCATCCTGGGGCAAAATCACTCTCCATCTGTGAACCTATGAAACTAGAAATCAAATTACCTGTTTCCCAAACCCAATGGTGTGACAAAAATAAGATATAAGTTATGAATATTCCCATTAGAAAAAAGAAAATGGAGAAAAAGTCACTGGTCCTAGGCAAGTTACAAAATACTAGTAATAAACTCCATTAGGTTTTAAGACCTGGGAATAATCTGTGGCTATTGATTTCACCATCTGGGCCCACAGCTCTGCCCTTGGAATCATTCCTTCTTTTCCTTGAAGAATAGTGTCTGTTTCTACTTGAGTAATTCTATCAGGCATTTTTCTACCTTTATAATTGTGGGAGTTGTACCAGCTTCCTTCATTTTATCCCCTCTCTGTCCCTTTTAGTTTAAGCTGGCAGAGTTTGTTGATATAATATCCTCAAGGACCTTGTGAGTCTCCTATGTATATCCCAGATTCACTCCATTAGACAAGGGACTCCTCCACAGATCTGTCCTGAAAAATCCTGTCTCTTTCTGGCTTCTGCTGAGATGACTGAGCCACATGCCTAATCACACACAGAGTCCTCTGTGTGATTTTATACTCTGCAGATTTGATCCTTTCAAGGCACTAGCAAAAACCCACACCCTTGGCTTTCTCTTCTAGAGCACACTTTCCTGGCAGTGAATCACATTTTAGTATCTTCTGAAATCAGGATAAGCTGATTTTTCTAAAACTTAAGTACTGGTCCTATTTGGCTCAATATTCCTTCTTCAATTTATCCTTTTGCATTTTTTTAAATAAGCAGCAGGAAGAAACAAGGCATACCTTCAACACTTTGCTTGAAAATCTACAGGTTAATATACAAGTTCATTGCTTATAATTTCTGTTTCCACATAAGCGTAAGACACAATACAGGTAAGCTTCCTGCCACTATATAACAAGGATCTTCTTTTTACTGATTTCAATATCATGTTCCTCATTTTTTTCTCACTTCATCAGGAGCACACTTAACATCTGTATTTCTTTTTTATTTATTTATTTATTTATTATTATTTTTTTTTACAAATAGTTTATTGTCAAATTAGTTTCCACATAACACTCAGTGCTCATCCCCACAAGTGCCCCCTCCATGCCCATCCCCCCCTCCCCCCCACATCCATCAGGCCTCAGTTTTTGTCAGCATTCAAGAGTCTCTCATGGTTTGCCTCTCTCCCTTTCCCCCACCATTTCCGCCCTTCTTCTCCCCCTTGTTCCTCCGTCAAGTTCCTCCTAATCCTCCTATACGTGCAAACATATGGTATTTGTCCTTCTCTGCCTGACTTATTTCGCTCAGCATAACACCCTCAAGGTCCATCCATGTTGCTACACATGGCCAGATTTCATTGTTTCTCATTGCCATGTAGTATTCCATGGTATAGATAAACCACATCTTCTTGATCCATTCATCTGTTGATGGACACTTAGGCTCTTTCCATGTTTTAGCTATTGTGGAGAGTGCTGCTATGAACATTGGGGTACATGTGCTCCTATGCCTCAGCATTTCTGTATCCCTTGGGTAAATTCCTAGCAGTGCTATTGCTGGGTCATAAGGGAGTTCTATTGTTAGTTTCCTGAGGAACCTCCACACTGTTTTCCAGAGGGGCTGTACCAGTTTACATTCCCACCAACAGTGCAGGAGGGTGCCCGTTTCTCCACATCCTCGCCAGCATCTAGAGTTCTCTGATTTGCTCATTTTAGCCACTCTGACTGGCGTGAGGTGGTATCTCAGTGTGGTTTTGATTTGTATTTCCCTGATGAGGAGGGATGCTGAGCATCGTTTCATGTGTCTGTTGGCCATCTGGATGTCCTCTTTGGAGAAGTGTCTGTTCATGTCTTCTGCCCATTTCTTCACTGGGTTGTTTGTTTTTCGGGCGTGTAGTTTGGGGAGTTCCTTATAGATTCTGGATATTAACCCTTTATCTGATATGTCATTTGCAACTATCTTTTCCCATTCCGTTGGTTGCCTATTAATTTTCTAGGTTGTTTCCTTGGCTGTGCAGAAGCTTAACATCTGTATTTCTATTAATAATTTGTGATGATTTAAGTATTCTCTAAGATGATACAGGTATTCTCTACTATACTCCTCACTCCTTTCTGTCTTAACCAGCATCATCTTGAGCATATTTCTAAGAGTTCAAGGAAACTGGGGCTTTTACTAACCTGTTTCTCAAAATCCTTCCAACTTCTTCCCAGTACCTAACTTAAACTCACTTGCACATTTTTAAGTAGTCTAGTAACACCCCACTTGTAAATACAAAAGTCTGTATTAGTTTTGATTCTGGGATACACCAGGGAAGACATTTTACTGTCTCTTTTCCACCTCTAGGGCCTCCCAGGATTCTTGGGTTTGTTCCCATATCACATATGCAGCATGAAAGACCAAGAAAGTACCCTATCCACGTTTTCCCAGGAATAATACTTTGCAGATAACATAAACCAAACACTGAATCTGACTCAAAAAAGGGAGGAGCAAGGAATGGGGAGAAGCTACTGTAAAATCAAGTTTATCAGTATTCTCATAACTTAAAAGAGGAACAGTTTTCAGATTTTTAAAAAATAACCTTGTGTCAAAGAACAATAGCTTTAAGAAAATGTGTTTGATAAAAGGAAAAAAAAAGTAACCTTGTGTCTTAAATTTTAAATACTTTAGCATTGCCCTGGGGCGCCTGGGTGGCTTAGTCGGTTGAGCGTCCAACTTTCGCTTAGGTCATGATCTCGTTGTTCGTGGGTTCGAGCCCCGAGTCGGGCTCTGTGCTGACTGCCAGCTCAGAACCTGGAGCCTGTTTCAGTCTGTGACTCCCTCTCTCTCTGACCCTGCCCTGCTCACGCTGTCTCTCTCTCTCTCTCTCCCCCCTAGAAATAAATAAAAACATTAAAAAAAATTAAGAATACTTTAGCATTGCCCTAATGTGCAGATAAGCAGTACCTCTGTGACATATCCCATTTATTATCAAAATCAGCTAAGTTATAGAAGAAAATGCTCCTATCACAAAAATCCCAAGGTGAGTTGTATTTAATTATACCATTTTTAAATAATATATACTTTAAAAATTTCCTAATCATTCAGTCTTTTTCTGACTTTGGCATTGAGCCTGGTTATATGAAATCTGAGGGAAAGTTTTACATTTGTTCAACAGAGCTATATTTTATGAAAGGGAGTATTAGAGATGAAGCAAAATAGAACATGTGAGATTATTTTTCTCATACTTCATTTAATTTATTAATGTCAGGTCAATTACTACTGTTGCATATTAACAGGGTAATTATAAGACATGTTGCATAGTGTTTTTTGTGTTTTTTTTTTTTTTTTTTTTTTTTTAGGAATCCTTTTGTGCCATCTACTTTTGACTTTCCCAACATCCTCTTCTCTGATTCATCCAAAACTGTTTTGCTAGCAGATTAAATAGTAGTTGTAAGCACTGCTAGTTAGTTGATAAAAACGTGGGCCAAGAAGACTGAAAACACTATTGCTTTTCACCTCTCAACCCAGTATCTTGACATTCTAGTTCATTGTCCTCTCTTTCAAGAAATGTACCCCCAAACATGAAGGAGCACCCAGTGCTATTGATAGGCACCAAACTGAACACAAACACATATTTCTCCCATTTAGTTCACTCTTATTTTTACTTTTATCCAATTTTCCTTCTGAATTCTTTCTTCATCAAACTGGAAAGGAAGTAACTAGGTTAGAACAAGCTTTGAGAGTACAAAGCAGTGATGTCAAAGAGATGATATTCCCCCATAGAGCCTGGCCATGTTGAGGTCATCCCTCATTGTGTAGTTGAAAGTTGGAAATATCTGAGTTTATTACAACTCTTCCTTACCAATTCTATTGACCTGAAGTAGAGTAGAAAGCTTAAAAGTGGTAGGATTTGGGAGATCATTTAATTTAATCCTTTGGTTTTAAAGACTTGCCCCAAATAGCACCAGTACTGGAATTTGAGCTCAATAATTCAACTGAGTATTCTTCATGCCTCACTGTATATCCTTAATCAAGAATAAAATAAACTTTCTTCTGATGTTCCATCTTAGATGATTTTGTTCCTAAGTCTTACCTTTAGGAAATCCAAATGTCATATATACAAGAACAATTTATTTTGTGATCAATCTTAATGCTCTGATAAAACACACACAAGGACATAGGATAGAATTGTGGGAAAAAATAGTGAAAACATAAATTATTAAAATGTAGGGTTTTTTTTTCTCCTATATTATTTTGAAAACTCTAGGATTAATTTGTTAATATGTCAGCTATAATCCCACGACTCACAATTCTTGAAGTTTAAAATATTATGAAACCATTCAAACTGGAAAAGACACAATAATGTAACTCGTAGCCATGTACACAACCTCAGATTTAATGAATGTTGAAATTTTGGCATATTTACCATGGATCTATTTTTTCCCCAAAGAAATATTATATTATGGATACAATTAAATCACTTCTCATTTAATTCCCATCCCTTAATTCTAGATGGTGGAGTATTTAAGTTTGTACCATTTCCACTCTAACTTTTATATTTTATTATATTTGTATCTATTTATAAATCATATTGCTTATATTTTTTCTATCTACCCAAATCATACCCAAAAGTTATGTCAACTTTTTTGTTCCACAGATGAATATATCACAGTTAATTCATCCCTTTATTGATGAGTATTTAGGCTATCCAGTTTTTATTCTTGTAAATAATTCTGTAATAATCAAGTTTATTTATATTTCTCTGCTTTCATGAAACTATTTTCTTGGATTATTGATGGCCAGAGGGTACAGCATCTTCATTTTGAATAGGGGTAGTCAATATGTTTATCAAAGCAATTGACCAAGTTTATACCCCCATCAGCAATACATGCATATTCCCCTGTTCTCCACATCTCTAACAACACTTTTTTTAAATATCAAAATGTTAGACTACTGCTTGTTTGAGGGGTATAAAGTGGTTTTAGCTTAAAACAGCAAACATCTATAGTTTCTTAGGATTACAAACTTAGTTGATTATCTTTGCCTCAAGTGTACTGAGAGGCAGCAAATAGGTATTAGCTGGGCTATGTTTTTATCTGAAAGCTTTATTGGGGAAGATTCACTTCTAACCTTACTCGTATGGTTCTTGGCAGGGATGTGTGTGTGTGTGCACGTGCACTATTGTACTGAAGTTCCTTTATAATATTCCTCACTGGCTGTTGGTAAGAGACCTTCCTCAGTTCTTTGCTACATGTTCCTTTCTATAGGGCAGCTAACAGTATAACAACTTTCACTCAAAGCAAACAAGAAAATTAGGATGAGTTCTAGGGAAGGAAAAATCTTCTTATAGCCTTATCTCTTGAAAGAGACATCTCATTACTGTGTTATATTTTATTCATTAACAGTAAGTTATTAGGTCCAACCTAGACTCAAGGGAGTTGTACAGGGGCATGAACACCAGGAAACAGATATCATTGAAATTCATCTGAGAGGTTGCCTCCCACAGTATTTCATGGTAAAGGTTGCATTTTCTGATCATTACTTGGACATCTTTTCATGGGTTTTTGACCATCAAGATTTGTTTTATTGACTACCTCATTCATATTTTCCCCATTTTTCTATTGAGTTATAGATTTCTTTGCTTTCCTTATAATATGCTGTATATACATACATGTTCTGAGCACTAATCTTGGTTAATCTTATGAACCAGAACCCATTCATTTCTCACCTAGCTTTGAGTTGATATCCTTTTCCACCCATTTTTCTCTACCCCCGTTACTATAAACACTCTTGTGAGGTCATCATTGATTTTCATATTGTTAAATTCAATGGATGCTTTTCAGCTCCTGTCTTAATTGACTTGTTGGCAGCATTCAATACAGATAAGTAGTTTCTTTCATTTATCTTGAAAATATTTCTTGAGTTGCAACTTTGTCAGGAATACTATTTGTTCTTGGCTTTCATGACACTATCATATATTGGGTTTTCACCTTCCACTATGGCTGCTATTTGTCATAGCCTTTTGCCAGTTTTTCTGCCTCTACTTGACCTCAAAGTATTTGAATTCATTGGGATTATTCCTGACATTCTCTCCCTGGTAATTTTATTCAGTCCTATGAATTTACTTATTATGCCAACAATTCTCACATTTATATCTCCAGAATCATATCATCAATCTCATATATAATATATTCACCTGAGTTTCTCATGGTCTCTCACATTTAATCGGCTTAAGTCTGGAATTTTGATCATTTTTGTTCCTCAGTTGTGTCACAAATTTCATGCAGTGGGTGATACCAGAAAAACAGAAATTATCAATGATCTTCCTATTTTAATAAACATGAAGTCCTGTGTATACTACCAACCCAAACCTCTTATGGTCACTCTTACCACTCAGTCTCTATAGCTCTCACTTTAGCCAAGCTACTTACTTCTTTCCCTTATGTTTCCTCAGTTGTTTTTTTTTTAAACAAAATCCATACCAGGATTTTGTAATGTAAAAATAATAGCGTAACTCCCTTGTAATAACTTCCTAAAGTATTTCTATTGCGTAAGATTCTGAGTCTTCAGTGAGAGACCTCATTGTAGACATTGCACACAGTGCTTAAGCTAGGCTTCCTGCCATATGCCTAGTGTCTTCCCTCACTCTGTTAGTCTAGTCATACTGGGTTTCTCTCTTCTGTAAAATCCCAAACTACTACCAGTATCAATTTGTTTCAATTCACAATACTTTCCACATGAAGAAATCTTTCCCTCTATGCCTGCCTAACTTGTACTCATTCTTCAGATTTCAGTGAAATGTCAATGGTTTTCAAAAAATTTCCCTGCATTTCCAGTTCAAAATTAAATGGTTTCTTTCATGACATTTTTAACACATCACAATTTAACAATAGAGTGATTTATAGTTATTTTGGTAATCGTTTAGTTAACATCTGCTGCATTCATAGACAATGATTATATAAAAGCCATGTGTATATATGTAGTAGTTTTGCATTTCTAGATTCCAAAATATTGTTTGGCCCATATTTGGCACTTAATTCATGTTTGTTCAATGAATTACTGAATGTACTGTTAGTTCAAACTCCAGAGGAGCTTTTACTCCCATTGGAGCAAAATTAAAAAGAAATACAAAATTGAAAATTAAAATATGAGCCATGGTCATTAAAAATACTCTGAGGGAAAGTTTCATAACCTCATTAGCCATTTGATTCCTCATTATTAAATGAGGGATTTAACCTAGATCAAGTCTAAAATGGATTTTACCTCTAAAATTAAACAATTCTAACTTCTGGTTCAGGAAGAAAGAGAAATCAACGTAGCCAAGGAAAACTTTATGAAGTGTTGATGATAAAAGCTATAACAGAGAAGTAGAAATCAACCTATGTATTCTGAGATAGTGAGATAGACCAGCTATCTGGAGTAAAGGACTATTTTGGGTTTTAGTAGAAGAGATGATTACATGAAGCCATTTTCTAAGGTTTCTAAAAAATAAGGACAAGGGTTTGGAATTTGAATAGCTACAACACAGTGCAGGATTTTGACTGCAACATGAATGGTACATAATATTAAAAATAAAATTCAATTCAGTAAACATGTATTGATTTTTGGCTATGTACTGGGCCCTACTAGGCACTAGCAATACGAACATGAGTGAGACATGGTTCTTGCCTTTGTGTACCTTAAAAATGAATATATTTCATCATAAAAAGAATGTATAAAAATATGTACGTAACTAAAAATGCAATGTGTTCATAAATATTTTGTAACAAAAGGCAGTATTGTATGGTGAAAAGATTGTTTTGTGTGTGTATACTTTGAAGGGGTAAGACCAATTTTAGTATAGTAGCCATTTTGGAGAGGAGAAGGTATGTATACAGGATCATTTACAAATGGGTAACTTTAGCTCCTTACATCCCTTCTCCAGGTCCGTTTCTTTATATGGAAGATACACACACATACTAAAAGACTGATGAAAGTATTGAAACATAAATATTTCTAATGTTGGAAAACAGATCAGTATTCAAAAGGAATTTGAGTATACAACTGATGTGACTCAGTGGGGAAATGATGCAGAGTTTCACTGAAAATGTAAGGACAATTGTTTCTCCATTTAAGAAAGTAGATTTCTGACTTATGCTAAAATATGAATATACAATGAATTTTAAATCGTTAAAGGCTAATACTTGAGTGCTTACTCAGAGTCAGGTGTTTTAATAGCAATATGTGCATTAATTTCATCTAATACTTGCAAAATCCCTATAAGGTAGTTACTATAATTAGTACCATTTTAAACACAAGGAACAGAGACACTTGACAAATTGAATAACTTGCCCAAGGTAGCCCATCTCTTTGTAATATGAACTCAAGGTCTCTGGATGATGAACATGACTTCTTAATACCATGTTCTATAGTCTCTATAAAGATTGAATTACAAGTATGTAAATGTTAGATTAAAAGCATAACATTAGAAATAATCTTGGAAAAGTGTTTTCATAACTTCAATGTGGATGAAAACCTCCCTAAAGCAATAGCCAAAGCCACAAAGTAAAAATATGTAGAGGTGATTTAAAAAAAACAAAACACACACACACACAAAAACCTCTAAGTGTTTTATTAAGATGGTGCTTCAAATATAACACAAATTCAAGAAAAAAGATATTTTCAATGCATTTAGTATAAAATGCATTAATATTATTAACATACAAAGAGTTTCCACAAGTCAATAAGAACACAAATCTAATTGAGAAAAATAGCAAAAGAACAAAAAGGTAGCAATTTCCAAAAAAAAAAAAAAAAAAGTCCTGAAATGTATTTAAAAATTCACACTCAAATTAATAAGTGAGTAAAAATACAGGTCAAAAAAAAAAAAAGATTGACAAAAACAAAATGTTAATAGTATTCAATGTTGTTGAAGGCACTAACATACATTACTGAGGTGTTTATAAATAGCTCCATGCTTTCAGGTCACTTTCTTTTATCAAAATGTTTATGCAAATTTCCTTTAATAAAACAAATTCTTTTCTAGAAATCTATTTAGTATAGCATAGTGGTTAGGGACTTTGGTTTCAGAAAAACCTGGATTCAGTTTCCTGCTGTACTATTATTGTATGTGTGCCCTTCAAGAAATTCCTCACTTTCATAAGCTTCAAATAACTCACTTGAAAACAAGATAGCAATAGCAGAATTGCCTCACAGGGCTGTTCTGTAGATTAAATGAAATCATGCATGTAAAGCAATTAACACATTTTAGGAGTTGATAAATGTTAAATATTATGATTATTATTAATTGTCTATAGATAGGCCTCCAGTGTGAAGGGATAGCTTTATGAGAATGTTTATTGTACTATAAAAGCAATAATTTCTATTAATAATGTTTGACACAAGCTCAGAATCACTGCAAATAGTTTTGTAAAATTGTGGAGAATAAATTGGGGTGCAAAAGACAGGAGATGGGAAAATAGTGCTCTGTGTGAGTAAAGTAACATATGCAATGGGTACAAATGCAGAAATCTTCTAATTATCAATAAGCCTTAAAATGGTTATTAACTAGATGCCTTTATTTTAATTCTTAAAAAGAAGAGAAAAAGTCAACTTCTTTCTCTCCATGAAAGAAATGTTGAGTTGTCATTTTAAAACCTCATTTACTTGTATTCCAAAAAAAAACCAAAAAAAACCAAAAAAAACCAACCTTTTCTCCTGTTTGTGGATAAGGTTGTGAAATATGACTGGGCAACAATATGCAATGGGGACTCAGATGTATTACTAACAATAGAGAAGATGGAATTTAAATACATGGCAATTAGTTTGGATGTGAACCTTAATGAGATGTATCCCATGGACTGACCAAAGGTTCTGCCAATGGATACATGTGCTTAATGTTTTTATGAAAGATTTAAGAGTTATTAGAAGTGTGATTCATCAATATGCAGATTTTACAAAATTGCATAGGCTAAATTATATAGGTGATGTGATCAAGATTTAATTGATCTTAGGAATTTAAATCACTGTATTAAAATCAAGATACTACTCAACAAAGAAAACTAAGTTGCTTCAAGTTCAAAATATCAATTGCACTATTATAGAAGTTCATATAACATATTATTTACAAAAACTATGATCCCAAATTATGCAATTTATATATATACACTATATAATATGTATATTATATAATATTTCATCATGTTACCATTTTTTCAGTGTTCAGATTACTGTATTCCATTTTGAACAGCATATTTCAAGAGAAACATTGACATAATGAAATATGTCCAGAGGGCATGAAAATATGTTAGATTTCACAGTCGAAGGAACTAGGGATGTCTTCTCTAGTGAGAAAGAAATTGAAAGGAGACATGAAAGGTCTATTCAAGCATCAGGGAATAGACTTGTGATACTAGTTTAGAGAGGATCCAAAAGCTTGCAAGAAGGTGAAATTCTTCTTCTCACAATTAGAGATGTTCAACATTGCAGTGAACTTCTGTTTGTTTTCTGTATTGAAACCCTAGCAGAACTTAAGAGTAGGAAAACTGCCTTTAGTGTTGTGGAAGATATTTGGTTTATCAGAGAAAGCTGGAATAAGTTACTTCTAAGATACCTTTAAAAAATAAGCATGGCAAAGTGAAAAATAACAATCTTGAAAGCAAAAGACTTCCAGGTCAAACTTATTTCTATTACTCAACTGTATGTTTAACTTACAGTCACGTGTAAGATTTTTTTCTTTTTAGAATAAGAGAAGGTAGTGATATCCAAAAGGAAACTCTTAAAGTAACTCCGCTAAATAAGCATTTTGCTCTAGACTGTTCCACAGAACTCTCCTAACTCAGATGAGAAAAGGAATTTCAGAGGCAGGAATCCTTCATGATGAACACAACTTCTGCTGTTTTATCTTCGGTTATGTTTATTTTTAAAACGTCTTCCCCATTTCCCCTCAGCTGTGACCCAGTTATTTCGCAGTTTTTAAATAGTAAGATCATAGAAACAAAGGTATACAAAAAGGTTTTTGTAATTCAGCTTAATCTAATTTCAGTCATCGTGTATCTTATTTTTAAACATTTTCCTAAGTCTGTGCACTTGTTAAACTTTCTCTAGCCTTTTGCTGGCCTGTGGATATACCTAGTTGATATAGAATTGATATACCTAATTCCAGATATTTTTACAAGTGATATGTGAATCTAGGTATAGAAAAATTTCATGAGACCCAAGCATTATTTCAGCCCTTACATCACAAAGAATTTTTCCTGTTTGATTTTCTAACCTCTGTTTCAGAAAGAAACTAAAAAAAAAAACTGGAAATAACATAAAACAGGCTAAATTTGAACCCTTAGCACCTCTATCCGTCTCATGATGACTTCTCTTACCTTTGCGGTTACTCCATTCTACCCCCACAAACCCTTCGTACACTCCCACTGTATCAAAAATCATATTGAGTAGTTCCTGGGTTGAGGACCGGAATTATTTTTCAACTAAAGCTTGTTTCACTTTTCTTTCTTCATGTAAGCTTTATTATTCTCTAGCTCAGTATAATAGAAGCTTCCTCAGACCCTGAAACATACTTGGTGTTTTGAAAATTGAGAAAATACTCTTAATATTTCTGAAGGCCCTTCTGTCACCTTTCAGACAGAGCTAGCTTCTAATTCATTATAGGTCCTCATCCTATACTTTTATTTTTCTTAGCAGTTAATTACAACTAGATTTTTATTAGCTGTTGATATCAATATAATTTTTAAAAATCTGTATCTCTGCATTGAATGAGTGTTCCATGGAAGCAGACACTGTTATCTGGTTTAATGCTGTAATTCTACGATCTATCCCAAGTATGGGACACAACAGACATAGACGATACTTAGTACTTTTTTTTTAACTAAATAAATAGCATTTTGTTTGTGAAAAAAGTTAATTATAGGATTGGCTAAGAAAGGAGTTGTATGTTTACTGATACCATTCACTTGTGTATGAATGTATGGGGAGGGGTATATTTATTAACTATTTTACGTCAAATACCATGCTAGATATTAACAGAATAGTAAGTCTTTGATTTTACCTTCTCAGTGATGGTTTAAGATAAAGTTCTTATCAACGAATTCTAGAAAAACACCGTGGCAAATAGGATTTTAATTATATAATACCCAGAAGTCTTAATACTTTGTCCCTGGCCACCACACACTTGAAACCGCCTATGCATACCCTTAAACACTGATAGGTATAAGTGAAAATCAGAACTCTTTCCTTGGATCCACATCACTTGAGGCTTAATTTTCATTTCTGTATTCCTCTGCAGGACATTGTCAGTGAGCCATCCTTGCTTGGACTTCTCCCTTTCCCATCCAACTTCCTTCACTTTTACCAGTCTCCCAAGGGAGAACTTCCTCCATCAAACACTTAGCCATGGATCCTTATCTTCTGAATGCCTCTAGTATAACTGACCTTAGATGAACTTTTTCTCCTCCTATTTGCAACATATTGATGACTATCTTACACTCAGTTGTTTTCAGTAGCAATTATGAATAAAATCATTACCTCTTAAGGACCATTTTAACTCAAGAACTAGATTTCAGAATTCCTAACCTCACTAATTGTTGTATAAGCCCTTTAAATCTCAAGTATTTTTATAGGACACTAGACTTTGCAAAATTAGTAGAAGAGAGTTGATCAAGATTCACTTTCTGTTAAATGAGAAGGCCTCAAACTTAACCATGAACAATCTAACCATAGCACATGATAACATTTTGTATTAGTTTTAGTCTAATTGTGAGATACATTTTAAGAGTTCACTTTTGAACAGATGTGGACAGTAATGTTGAAGTATGAGACTGTAACTCTCCAGATATCCTCAGCCATGGTTTTAAGCACAATCCGACAAGTATATGAATCTTTGAGAATAAGAAATGACTCATTGGGACTTACCTGAGAAACTTCACACCTAATTTCATTTGGGAAGTAAATGCCAATGATGCCATGATACAAGATTTATTTTGTCTTCCTCTATGAGGCCAACCTGAACTTCTAATTGGAAAATATTTATCATTTCAATATATGTGCAGAAAGCTTTGACTTCATCAAAAGAGTCCTGCTCCTCATCCAAAATATAAAAGGCATACTAGATAATCACATGGTTAGACAAGATATTAAAATATTAAAGGACTATTTCCAGTCCATTATCTCTGGCACCTCCCCCATCATCTCCACTCACCCTTTGTCCCTAGACAATATCAAGTGAAAATGATCTGAAGTCTTTGGTGTGAAGGCTTAGAAAATTCTTCTTATAATCTACCTGCCTTTATTTTATTAATTACAGAGGATTCACATACATGTTTAAAATCAACTATTCTGTTTTCTCATACACAAATTGTACACCTAAAAAGTCATTTGCTCATTTATTTACTGATTCAATAACATATTCTGTGAACATCTAAGTTCCTAGCATTGTGCTAGGTGGTGGGTTAAAGTGATAAATTAGACACAAAGTCTAATCTCAAGGAGCTTATTTTTGTTTTTTGAGTGTAATTGATGCCAAATGTTACTTTATATGCCACAAATGTAAAACAGCATTTCAACACTTTTATATGTTATGCTATTCAAAGAGTTCAATTTTTTAAGTTAGTTATTTTATTTTATTTATTCATGTATGTATGTATTTATTTTGAGAGGGAGAGAGAGAGAGAGTACAAGCTGGGGAGAGACAGAGATAGAGCGAGAGAGAGAGAGTTCCAAACAGGCTCCATCCACACTGCCAGCACAGAGACTGATGCAGGATCCAACTCATGTACTGTGATATGATGACCTAAGTCAAGACCAAGAGTCAGATGCGTAACCAGCTGACCCACCCAGGCACCCCTCAAGTTTTAATGAAGAGGCTGATATGTATAAAACACCACAAAGAGTGAATCAAGAAAAAAAATAGAATGTATGCGGACCACAGATTTGTTGTTTATGCACTGAAAATAGATATACTGAGGGTTTTTTTAAATTGGCGTATTGATATTATTCAATGAAAATATGCAGTGAAAACATGACAGTATTTTATATCCACCAAATAAAAGTATACTGTATATATCATAGAAATAGTGCTTTTAAAGCAATTTCTCATCTTTTACCTGGAAATTAGATCTCAGGCCTTATTATGAAGTTCTGCCTAATTGTCTTTAGGTAAATGGATAATTACAATCAAACACAATAGGTCTCATAGTGGTGATCGGAACAAGTGCACTGAGGACCAAAAGATTGTAGAACGTCTCTCTGCCTATGAACTGGCTTCCCAGGGAGGAATCTCCATCTGGGGCTTGCAGGATGTGCATATAAAGCTAGAAGTCAGAAGATGGTGCAAGGATATTTGAACAAGAGCTACAGATTATGTAAAGATAAGGCAAAGTGAAAGGGTGCATATATTCAGAAACGGTGTAATATTGAATGCTGGTAAAGCCTAGAACTGTGGCTAAGTGACATTCCATAAGTGGCATGAGGCTTTGAGTCTGATGCTTTATTGAAAATGCATGCCATGCTTCATAGCTATCATTTTATCAACACTTTGTGCTATATGCCTTATATATCATCCCTAATATCAAAACCCTTCCAGCTGCATTTTGTTTTCTCTTCAATTTAGATAAGGGAATGAAAGCTCAGAGAGGCTAGTTTGTTTTCTTCTTAATTTAGATAAGAAGAGGAAAGCTCAGTTCATTCATCTGTCCAGCTATCAACAGATATTTACCTATGCCGATGTATGTGCAGGTACTAGATGCTGGTGCTAAAGGAGTGAAAAGAGAGGTGCTTCCTCTGTTTTTCCAGAACTTAGACTCTAGAGAAAAAAAAAAGTCATCAAATAAGTAATTCACTAGAATATGATGTGATGAAGAGGAATCGGAGATTTCTATGGGTAAAAATAGAAGGGTCCAGTATGAAGTAAAACTGAGAATGAACACATGCTTCTCAAGATTAAAACCTGTTCTCTTTTTGTAATGCTGTGCCAACACAGTTCCCATGAGTAATTTTTTTTTCCCCAAATGTGGGAGTCTAGAAGCATCTTTAGGAGGTATTAAAAAAAAAAAAAAAAAAAAAGGTTGTTTTTAGTAAGCACATATGTATTCAATTTACCTTCTATTTTTTTTTTAATGTTTTATTTATTTCTAGGAGAGAGAGAGAGAGACAGACAGCGTGAGCAGGGGAGGGTCAGAGAGAGAGGGAGTCACAGACTGAAACAGGCTCCAGGCACTGAGCTGGCAGTCAGCACAGAGCCCGACGCGGGGCCCGAACCCACGAACCGCGAGATCATGACCTAAGCGAAAGTCGGACCCTTAACCGACTAAGCCACCCAGGCGCCCCAATTTACCTTCTATTTTTGTCAAGTGATAATGTTTTCCATTTATGGAGGTAATGCAATATCTCCTTCAAAAATACATATATTTAAGCAAACATAGTGCTGCTTTAGAGAAACATACTAAATAAATAACAGTCCAAGAATACACATGGCTCTAATGGAAACCCTAATTGAAATATGAAAATTTTCTGGTTCTGCTATTTGTGGAGAAGCTGTAGTTCCTTCTCATTCTGATTACTGCTTGTTTTGGATTCCTAAAATGAGACATCTCCTATTGACCCACTAAGCATTTGGTAAGTACAGTGTGGTAGTTCATTAAAATGTAAATTATGTTAAGTTTTTCTTCAGAAACATACAGGGGAATATGTAAATAATGAAGAACAATGAGAAGCGGCCTCTTTCCCTTAGGAACTTTGCTTTTCTAATAGTTTGAACCTTATCCATAGTCATGAATCTAAGGAAGAAACCCTCTCAGTATAAAAAAAAAAAAAAAAAAAAAATCTGGAAGTAGAGCAAATGAGCTGAGGGCAGCAGTGTGACTTCAAATGACATCTAACTAGAAGAAAACCATCAGAGAATCCTATTGTACTTAATGAAGAAAACTGTACCAGGGTTAAATGGTTTCAGTGTTTGCCCCTAATTGGATTGTGTGGCATATTAATGTGTTTCTCCTAAAGTTTGTCTTTCTGGAGATGTAGAAGTCAGGGTTAGATCACTTCAAGAAACAGAAGCTTGACTATGGCTAATTTAAGCAAAAGAGGCAATAGAGTGTTCCCTACTGATTAACAATACTTCCTGGATTTTTTTTTTTTTAATTGGGCATTACAGCCATATCTAGATCATTACCTGAGACCAAGGATTAATTTACCTCAGGCTGGATCACCCATTGCATAGACAAACTGAAAGATATTAGTGGATGTTCACAGAAGTATCTTGGCAGATTAAAAGAAAAAGTTCCTTAGATAAGGCAGTATGAAAGTCACTAAAAGGGATGAAACAGCTGGGAAACCATGAGATTTACCACCAAGAGAGAGAAGTTTCAAATCTGTGGGCTTGGGTTATAATCAAATCTCCATCCTTCTCATAGTGGTCTTTCCCACGTCATTCAAGACATTGTTGTCTACAAAGTGCTTGTCCCAGGCTTCATCCTACTGGAATGTTCCATACATTGGACAGCAACAGATGTTTACAAAATATACTCCTTCATAATCCTGGATAACGTTTCCCATGAGGAGTTAGCCTCTGATACCTCCTCTGGTCTTTTCTGCTGATCTCTCGTCCATGTGTTTGCATCTTAAATAATAATTTCCTCAAGGGCTTCATCTTCAATCCTTACATTTTCTCATTCAGCAGTCTCCTTTATTGTAATAAAATAAGACCTGAAGCATAGCTGACTTGTGATTTTTTTTTTCTGTTCAGTACTTCCCATATACCAAGTATTATAATAGTTGTTTAGAAAGCTGATTTAATTTTTCTCTACTCCTGACTTTAAATTCCACCTATATGTTATTGACTCCCAAATATGTGCCTCTTGGATCCAGTCCTGAATACTTGTATTTCCAACGAAGTGGTATACTCCTCTCCCTACTAGCTCACTTCAAACTCAGGTTGTCCCAAATTAGACCTACTGCAAACCTTCTTTATCCCTATATTTCCTGTTTCAATTAAACCAATATCATCTGCTTGATCATCAAACTACTAGTCATCATCCATTATTCCTTCTTCCTCACTGGCCACTGCACATAAAATTTAACTACAAATGGTCTCTGTCTTCTATGTTTATTCCCTCAGCTTTTAGTTGAGTGCAGATTGAACCCAATGACTTTTTGCAAATACAGTTTTATTAGAATGCAGCCATACTCATTCATTTATGTATATTCTATGGTAGCTTTCTTGATACAACAGCAGAATTGAATATTTGCAACAGAGACCGTATAGTTAGAAAATCCTAAAAATATTTATCTACTTTTTTTTTACAGGAAAAGTTTGTTGAATCCTGCTCTGGATAAGCACTCTCTTACCTGGACCAATACATTGGTGTTCTGTATTGTCTCCCGGTACCCATTCACCCAGGCCCAACTTGTCTTTCACATTTACCACCATTAATATTTGCCATATGACAGACCTAGTTTAAAAATGCAAAAACTTTAACTGTCCATTGGCCAAATGAAAAGTGTTAACCCTCACATAAGTTATGTGTTGGTGCATAAAAAACTTCTCTAAAGCTTAGTCTTTTTGTAGATTGGCTGGGAAGTTCTAGTACTGTTCTCACAAAGTGGGGTTTGTGTGACTGTACTTACCTGACTGTTAAGATGAGAACTAGTATGCTAGGATGGCTGAATCCTATGTAGTTTCTTCTATGTAGTTCCTACCAAGAGACCAGCCTAAATTAAGGATGGATTCTAAGAGGCACATTCATTTATCAACTCTAATAACATATTTGCTAGTGGCCCAATGGCTAAAAGAAGTCACATGGTCATTGTCCAGAATCAATATGAATGGCCGTACAAGAGTGACAGTCCCAGGAGGTGTGATTGGTAGATAGCGAACATCAGTCTGCTATAACCCTTTGATTACAGTCTGCTGTAACCCCTTCAAGGATTTTCCCAATCTGGCTTCAGATTACAGTTTTCAGATTTATGATTTATTCCACCAAGCATTGATTTTTCAGGGGCTATCACCTCTTATTTGAGTAAAGTCCCTGACTATGTTATGCCTTTTCTTATATTTGTGACTTTTCTCATTCTTTCTTCTTCCTTGATTTTCTTTCCTCCTCATAGCTTTCTCCCACAAGTCATGCTTGCCAATCCTAAGAATTCTTCAAGACATACTTCAAATCTCCTGCCTCTCTGAGGACCCTTGTGATTGTCTGTGCAGACTTGATCTTGTCTCTCTACCAGCATGTAACCACTCCTAGCAAAGCAAGACAATTATCACCTCCTAGAACCTTTTTGTGTATCTGTCCCCTGCTACCTTGTGAAAAAAAAAAATCAGGAAAGTAACTTTGCCTCAATCAAAATTGTGTATGTTCAAAACCTAAAGTAATATCATCTATATTAACACATCTTGAATGTTCAGGTGGTGACCCAGGCGAGGGAGTACAGTGGGAACCTGATATTAAATCATTTAACAACCTGAAGATAATATAGAAAAAAAAATCAATTTATTTTGCAGAGTAATTTCTAATTATGTTGGATTTTTTTTTAGGGTATGTAATACATGGTGGTGACAGAGGGTAAAATTCTCAGCTTTATTTCAAATCACAGGAAACAGAGATGAGGCCAAAAGCATTTGCACATAAAATAGAATGGGATTATGAGCTTATTCAAGCAGGGAAGAAGGTTTTACTTGTGATAATGCCTTAGTGCTGAGGAAAATAAAAGTGATTTCTTGTTAGGCAACACGGACGTTGCGAAAGCATGGTATTTTTAAGCCTATAGTGGTTTCTTCTTTTATTAAGTATGAGCAGATAGCTTCAACTCAGCAAGCGTTGTTAGGCACTTTATGTTGAGTGTGTGGCAATGAGACAGTCCCTTGGAAAAAAATAAAAGTATGCTTATATGTGTTCACATAAACACACTCATACAAATCTAAAGTTTTCTTTCTACTTAAAAGTTTATCTGGGAGAGAAATTGTATACATATAGATATGACACAAAGCAGAAGGTGACCAGTTTCTGACACAAAAAGCGGAACGTTTTGAGAACAAAGAAAGAATTTCCAGATAAGATTTTTGTCAATGGCTGTGTTTCTAAACATCTGACTTTAAGAGATAAAAATCATTATTAAAACACAAATTACAACCTTTTTGATAAATAATAACTTTAAATCAGACCCCTTACATGATCAGCCTTCAGGTTGAGTATAGTCTAAAGGCATGTCTGTCCTGGATAACTCTTATCCATTTCATTGCCATCATTTAGAAACTAGGAAATTGAAAGAACAAATATACACTTCTGAGTTACTGCAAACTATTAGAAAATTTGACAACATAGCTAAATTCTGTGGTGCTAATGAATGTCTTGAGCTGAGTATTAGTTGTCTTTTAGGTTGGGTATCTCCCACCACCACACAATTACACCTGCCCACAGTTCTATGGTGTCTACTGAGGTCTTCTAGGCATTGCAATTAGCAAGTCCTAAAAGGTTTAAATGTATTCTGTTGTGAAAACAAACTAACTCATGTGGTGATACTGACATTAACATATTCTCTTATGTTGAAACATTCTCAACTACATTTCCTTCACCAGTTAACTGTTGTCTCCAGTGTTATGTGTCCAGTTTACCAGAGCTGAGAAGTTATCTCCAAGAGTTTTGCTTTTTATTTTTTTTCTTTTAAACAATACCTACTAAATTTTCCTTCCCATAAAATCAAATAATTTCTTTGACCAGTTGGTCAGGTATGGTATAAAATTAGAATCATGCCAGAAGAAATAAATTAGTGTTTCAACAAGAATATTTTTACTTGTTCTGTATTTAAGGCAGTTGCTAGGCTTATTTGTGGGTGATGAAATCTTCTAGAACATCATTTAAACCTCAGTTAATGGCAGAAATTGGGGCAGAAGGTATCATGTGAGGAGGTAATTCATAGAATGTTAATTTGAATAAAGGAGGATGCTTTGGTTAACAAAAGATTATTTCAGAAAGAAAATAATACATGGAAAGTCACATGGAAACTTACAGTGCTTTAAAAGCTACAGATGGATCAATTGCCAACAATAACATAAATATATAGCACAGATAATTCCTGATTTTACCAAAAATAACACTACTTTTGTATAGCCTCCAGTGATATCCAAGTTGGACTCACAGATGCCTTTCAAATTTGGCTCTTGTTTCGGCTCAGATTAATTAGTTATAAATTACTGAAAAGAGAGACCTATAATTGAGGCAACGATGACAGGCTTTTACTAACAATAGGGTGAATGACTTAACAGAGGCCCTTGAAATTTAGTTAATTTGAACTCTAATGGATCATCATACCTATAGACTATAATTCATTTGATGGCAATTGCTATTCATAATAGGAACTCTTTATGAAAATTGGATATTTGAGTTAAAGGACATTCATAGCCAAGAATAAAATTTATTTGATCCATAAGACAGACTTCATCAAGAATTAAATGTTCAGTCCTAAGAAATCTACATTAGAAAATGAATTATGAATGGTCATTCAAGATTAAATGTATTCTTATGTACAACTTTACATTTCTTTTGGCCATTTACTGTGTAATTTCTGTAACCTTAGAAACAAACATTTTGTGTTAATTAAATAGAATGTATACTTCCCTTTAGTTAAATAGTAGACCATAATTATTTTGGGCCTCAAAGGACTTCTTCCTAAAATTAGTAGGGCTACAAAAATTTACCTTAAAAATTTCCTTAAAACAGCAGTTTTACATAAAGGATACTGGACTTTAAGTTCATTGTCCAAAATGGCTTAGAAATGCTGACTAATTTGGTATTAAGATTTGTAAGATATATATAAATTGGTTTTCTCTTACACTGAGGTACTTTATCTTTGTGTTGAATTATATATGCTTCTAAGTCTGCCTTCTATTACTTCACCCCTGTATGAATTTAAAATATGTATCTAGTATTAGATCTATATGAATATGATGCATAGAGCCAAACACATAGGAGATACTCAAAAGTGGGTTGTCCAAATTCAGTGGCTATGTATTATGTACTTTATGTTCATACCTATGGATCTTGTGAGGTTCTCAGCTCATGGAAACTTTAAGCACTGTCAATGAAATATGAACAATTTTGAAATGCTACTTAAAAGCAAACATTGGTATTTAAGCCTTGAACATTAAATAACTACACTGCTTTGCACACAATGTAATCTGGTAATTACTGAGAAGATAGAACTACCCTTTAAGTAGCAACATTTAAGTCATTACTAGATGTAGAAAGAAAAAGATATCCTTTGCTATGAAACACATTGATTATTTCTAATATAACATCTGATGTTCAAGTTTCAATATTGAGGTACACATGTTTGAACACTGCCCAAGAATAATTTTGATTATTATAATATGTGCAGACTGTGGATCAGAGATAGAAGAAACATCTGCAATATCCTATAAGGGGTCACTTCATATGACAGGAAATTAAACTGAGTAATACTTCAGTGTCCTCCAGTTTCAACCTATGATGGAAGAGTAGTTGTATCCAGTCACCATTATTTGTATGACATTCACACATTGCAGCTAAAAACTGCTGTTTTAACATTAATGGAGGAGATATGATGTTGTGTTGAAGCTAGACTGCATGGCTTCCATTCCTGGCTTCAGCTTTGTATTAGCTAGGTAACTTTAACAAGTCCTATAACCACTAAGTGCCTTAGTTTCTACATTTACAAAATATGTGTAAAAATCAAACCCACTTCCTAAGTTTCTCATAATAATTAAATGAGTTAACATATGTAAAATTCTTAGAATAGCACCTGGCCATTACTAAGCTCCATGGAAATGTTTCATGAAAAAATAAGTCTTTTTTGGAATATATACTGTATAAGTATAAATAAGATCTATTTTCATCCTCAGAACTATATATGTGTGCATGCATAAAACAATTAAAAAATTTTCCTACTATACAGTAGTAATGAAATCCTTAGACCAAATGGCTGTGTGGCCTTGTGCAAGTCCTGACCTGCATTTCTTCCAGCTATGAAATGACAAAGTTGGTCTACGTGATTTCTTTTTTTTTTTTTTTTAATATTTTTTTATTTACTTCTAGGAGAGAGAGAGAGAGAGACAGACAGTGTGAGCAGGGGAGGGTCAGAGAGAGAGGGTGACACAGGATCTGAAGCAGGCTCCAGGCTCTGAGCTGGCAGTCAGCACAGAGCCTGATGCGGGGCTCGAACCCAGGAACCACAAGATCATGACCTAAGCGAAAGTCGGACACTTAACCGACTAAGCCACCCAGGCACCCCAAAGTTGGTCTACATGATTTCTGAAGAACCTTCCATCCTCATAAAAATCTATGGTTCATAGATTTGTTCTGCTGCTTTCAAGCAGAATATTTTGTATTGACAGTAGACCAATACAATTAAAACAAGTAATTCATTATGGTCCTAGATAAATAATAGATGATCAGAACTATTGAAAGGAATATCAGCTCATATCTGTCTTTATTTTCTTATATTCCAATGTTCATAGACAGTGGTCCTATGTCATGTGTATTTAATTCAGTATAAAACTGGGCCCAACAATGTATTGATTTGAATAGTCATTAGTTTTATGCAAACTGAAGACTTTCAGTGTGATCTGATAACATCAAGAAGGGCTCTATAAAATTCACATTTGTCTCAGCTGTAAGTGCAACTTCCCTTCCTTATTACTCTACCAACAATTATACTAATTGGAGTAAAAGATAGTAGATGTTGTAAGAGTCCAGTTCTACTTTATTTGGTATAACAAGGCTGAATATAAAGATAATCGAGAAAATGGATGGAAATGAGAATTTAGAGAGTGTGTTAAACATTATAAATAAGTCAGTTTTACTCCATATGCAATAAATCAAGACCCTTCCAATTTATTGATACTCAGGATGTGAAGTTCAGGTTATTAACATTGGTTATTAGTAACAGCACAACCTTGTATTTCTATAACACTTTTTTAGGCTATTGCCCATCTAGCTTCTGCACTGAAAATATTATTGCATTGTAGGTTTGTAATTTATCAGCATTGACTATATCCCTAACATGTAATCATTTTATTTATATCCTTACCTATATAGCAGCAAGACAATCTATCCTACGTTGAAAATTGAAAGAGAAACTTGATTACTGTCTTTTTGCCCTGCATATAGGGGGAACAGAATTAAGGTAGTACTTCTTCCCTTAAAGAGAATTACAAAAAATGATAAATGTGTGTCTTAGAGTGTGATGCTTAATGACTCCCAAGAGTACTTTAAACCTGAATACACCTCGGTCCAGGCCTAGACTGACCACATCTTTCACAGACCTGGTGAATTGAGAAAGTGCTACATGCAAATGCAGATTATGTTCCACTCTGTGCCTAAGGACAAATGCAAGTGAGATGGAAGGAGCAAGCAGATGAGCATAGGAAACACATGTGACAGATGGAGAGAGAGTTTCTCAGGATCGCTGGACCCCTCAAGCCCCTGAATCTGCTCCCAGCAGCACCCCTGTTCCTAGCATCTTTCCAGTAAATTTCCCCTTTATCTTAAGGCAGCCCAGATAAGGTTTTTGTTACCTTTCAACCAAAGGAGTCCTAGCTTGGGTCCTATTTGTCAAGACACTACTCCTTTAAGATTATACGAACTCTGTAGCCTCCCCAAAATTTCTGTTTTTTATAAAACTATGTACCAAATGTCTGATTTATATATTCTGTGGCAAATACATAACTAGTTTGAGGGAACCTCATATAATAAAATATTTAGGCTTAACTACCTTTTCCTCCTGCAATTTATTTTTTTTAATATTTATTATTTTATTTGAATAAATCAAATTTATTTTTGAAACAGAGAGAAACAGCTTGAGTCAGAGGAGAGTCAGAGAAAGAAGGAGACACAGAATCTAAAGCAGGCTCCAGGCTCTGAGCTGTCAGCACAGAGCCTGATATGGAGCTCAATCTCACAAACCATGAGATCATGACCTGAGCCAAAGTCGGCTGCTTAACCGACTTAGCCACCCAGGCGCCCCTTTTCCCCCTTGCAATTTAAAGCCTATTTCCAACTTTATACCTAATCCTGCCTACAATAGTTGCAGGGGTTTGCATGCCAGGTTTCTGTGGTTGAATGGCTCTAATCCTCAGGGGTATTTCAGTTCTTTCCCAAGAGAATTTGACTGACTCCTATCATGCTTAGAATTATCTCTGTGAAACAGTCACAATGAGCATCAAGTATCCAAAAGCAACTCTTTTTGTTGTTGTTGTAAACTTGAATACATGATGTCTTAACAACTGTAACAAAGATTCTTGTGAGAAAGCCTGGTGAAAAGTAGCTTTACAAAGTACTAGTGCTGTGAATTTCTCCGTTTCTCGATGCCTGGTACACATTGGATTCTTAGTCTTCATTTATTGACTGATTGACCTGAAGCTCCATCAAATGCATTAGTTATCCTGAGATAACTTAGCCTCAGCCATCTGAGTTTGATTCACTGCCACAGAATCAAGATCACTTAATATCATGAGAACTGCCTGGCGTATTTTGAACTTCATTCAAATTCACAGTGTAATCTCAGTGGTCCATTCCTTTGCAAAGCCTGTATACTAGCATATGTAAGGAGAGCTTCTAGAATTTAACAAAGAATTAATATGTCTGACTGAATCTGTAGATATTACAGGGCATGCGTTTACACTGTTCTACTGATGCCAAGAGTGTTCTGCCTGTGATAAGAGCAGAATTCATATTAGAAGTTGCTGCTTTCATTTCTATGACACATACTGATACAATCTCTCTGGCCTGAGCTCTTTCCTGGGTCATTATAAATTGTCAGTTTGGTTCAGTCTCTAGTCCCCATTGGAGGGCTTCATCATGACTCCATACACAATGATATTGCAACATGCCTGCTAAGAAATCCTCTAAATTACAGCATTAAGAAAAATGGCACAGCTCTGAAATATCAGCAGCAATGTCTTCACCAGGCTGAGGATCAGTTGGTGGAATTTAAGTCTCAGAACAATAACTAATAGTGCTGCTTTAGAGTGAACATCCAATAACTCTACAGATTCATCAGATGCCGTATTCATGAAATTCCTAAGGCAGGGATATTGATGGATCATGTTATAACATGTACAATTCTGATTAAAGCCCACTATTTTTGTTATATAAATATATTATTAAAAATTAGAGAAGAAACACCAATTCTCACCTAATAATTATTTCACTTCTCTGAGACACCTCTCACATTTTGTGTATATTGTCATTTAGCATATGAAGAACTACAGGAATCTACCTGTCAAGAAACTCTTACATATGGCAAAAGAAAACCATTCTTTTGATTACAGAGTAGAATGGAAGCATAATGGGGTAATGACAAAATGGCGAATTGGAGGTTGGGAGGTTTGGATTCTACCTGCCAATTTTACAATCTCAAGAAAAAATACTTTGAATTTAAACTGGCTGTCTTAATTTAAAAGAAAAAAATGGACTTGAAGATTTTTAAAGTTTTCTTTGTTCTAACATTTTGTGAATAGAAAAATGTTAGCTGGTTGATAAGTTGTCATCCTCCCTAGACTTTGTGTGTCTTGTCTTCATCTGAATCCTGCTCATCAATATGACTGAGCTTCAATAGTGCTTGTCTATCAATGACACTAATAAGACATCAAGGAAACAAATGTGTCACTATGTTTATCCATATTCTGTCTTGAAATCCATTTATCCAGTCACATACAACGCTATTCTAATAAATCAGATTATCAAAACAAAGCCTCCAGTAAATAACTACATTTTCTGTTTTCATCTCTTTCATAAAACTACCATGCTTTATTTATGTATATATTTCTCCAAAAACTAGCTTCCAAATTAAGTATTTTTTTCTGAAGCCAAATTCCTCTTACTAATTTCTCTTTTAAAAATTAAAGAGGGGTGCCTGGGTGGCTCTTTCAGTTGAGTGTCCGACTTCGACTCAGGTTATGATCTTGCTCGTGATTTCGAGCCCTGCGTTGGGCTCTGTGCTGACACTTTGGAGCCTGGAGGCTGCTTCAGATTCTGTGTCTCCCCCCTCTCTCTGCTTCTCCCCTGCTTGCTCTCGCGTGCTCGCTCTTTCTCTCTAATACACATTTTAAAAACTTTAAAAATTTTTTAAAAGATGAAGAGAATGTTCTCAGTGGGAAAGCAAATGAAAATTCAATAAGGAGAACTGTTGTCAAGAGCCTTATAATATCACCGTCATGCTAAACAGGACTCGAATAGGTGGAGAGAGGTCTCCTTGGGATTCAGATCTGTTAAAACTGAGGGAAGTTGTATGTTATGAGATGATGTTCGTATTATTTAGTATATAATGGGAATAAGACCTGGCTTAAAATATACATGGAAGTAGAAACCACTTTAATACTGGTACTTTAGTATATAAATCGTACATACGTAAAAAAGAATCAGCTCTCATCTTGATTTTAAACCATGTAACGCTTTTGTCATTACTTATACAGTTTGCATGCTCAAAATATTTAAAATGTCATTTGATCAAAAGTATTTTATTATGCCACTTTTCAATGATATGTCTATTGTGAAAAATTATATAGACCAATAATAGACCAATAATAAGCTAAATACACCAGTTAAATACTTCAGTCATATTAGGGTTATCATATTTAGCAAATATAAATCCAGAACCCCTAGTTAAATTTGAATTTAGAGTAAACAATAAATAATTTTAGTGTAAAAATTTATCATGTAATATTTCTGATATTATGCTAAAAACATGTTCTTTACGATTCAAACTTAACTAGATGTTTTGTATTATAAGTGACAACCCTTCTTATGTATTTAGAGATCACCTATTTTTGTTAATTTTACTTTTATAGATCTATATATATAAAAATCTGGGGAGTTATGTGTTAGCTTTAATGCCATAATACAGTAAACATACTATCAACAAATAGAATAAGATGAAACATGAATTTAATGAACAAAGATTTTGTTTTTTGAGAAGAGAACTTATTGGAGATAATGTTCTACAAGTCTAGGAATTCCAATTCCAATTCCCCAGTACAGTCTAGGATTGATAATATTTGTACAATTAATATCATTTAAATCTATAATCAGTAGTTCTTGAAAGTGACATGGTCTTACAGAATGTTCAGACTGAAGATCAGCATCTTCATGCCTAACAGGATTTGAGTGAACAATCAATATTCATATTTAGAAATATTATCTTACCCTATAAATCAAAGTAGAACATTATGGGGGATATTTGGAGAAATTAGAGATTAGTGGGAAAACAGAACAAATCTGAAAGACACTGAAGGTTACATCTTATGAATATGGTTTTAGAGTCTGCACTTTTTCAAACTAGCTCACTGGATGTTTGTTTTAATATCAGTATGTTTACCATGATTTTTATTAGATTCTTTGAATATGTTCTAACATAAAATGTTCTTGGAACATTTTGCTCTTAATTTCTAAGTTGGAAAAATTGAAAGGACAATTGCAATGAAAATCTGTTTTCAATGTTTTTATTTTTTCTTTTACCCTGTTACTTCCCCATTACGTTCTCTTTTATGCATGGCAACCATAGTAATGTTTGAACACCCAAATATGATCTTGTTAATACATTTACTTAAAATTCTGTCAAAGATTTCTTTTATTCTCTTATTCTTTTATTCTTTTATTCAAAATCCAAAGGTTTAACATGATTTAAATCAGTTGGTGTCCTGCCTCTCTGGCTTATCACCTGTACCTCTTCTATTCTTCACTAAGACCACTCATATTAGACAACCCTCTGGAGATGCCAAACCCACCAGGAAGCAGACTATATCATCTCCATTTCCCTATTTTAAATTGATCCTGGAATCTCAGGTCATAGAGATTTCAGCAATCAGGGTTATGGCCACAGATAATGGGATGGGGATCTAGGCAAGAATGTATATGAATGCTTCTTACAAGATTTCAACCTGAGAAAGAGTGACCTTATGTTTTCTGCATTGACATTCTTGATTCTTTAATGTGTTTGCTGCATGCTGCAATTGTTTTAGTTGTTTTTAATTTTAGATTGACTACCTATTTATTGTATCTTACTACTTATTTTGGTATTCTTGATCTCAGATTGTTCTCTGACTAAAATTATCTTGTCAACTATTTGGCAAATGCTATTTTAGGTAATATGGAATCTTTCTTCATGTATAGTTTTCTTAAGACCAAGTTTCAGCCTAGCCTAATTAAGTGGTTCTCAAATTTGAGCATGCATCAGTAAAAGGCAAAAGATTTATGTGATCTGGAGAGACCAGAGTATTTGAGCATGCATCAGAAATAAATGAATGGCCTGTGAAAATGCAGATTGCCTTCCTGTAACCCCAGTTTTTTCTTTTTTTTTTTTCTTCAAGTTTATATTAGAGAGAGAGAGAGAGAGCAAGAATTGGGGAGGACCAGAGACATGGAGATCTATCCTGAAGCAGGCTTCAGGATCTGAGCTGTCAGCACAGAGCCCACTGTGGGGCTCAAACTACAAGCAGTGAGATCATGACTTAAGCTAAATCAGACACTTAAGTGACTGAGCCACCCAGGTGAATTAGAAACCCACCAGAGTTTTTAATTCCACAGGTCTGGATTAGGGCCAGAGAATTCCTAAACTCTTGAGTGATGCTAAAGCCATTGGTACAGGGCCAGAATTTGAGAACTCCTTTGCTCTAAAGAAATTGAAAACCAAGAAGTCTGAGGAGGCAAATTACCTCCTTAACATAGAACTAACTCATTCGCTAAGCCCTATATTTTCCTTAGATATCTAACTCCACTCACAGAAATGCTTAAGATATCTTAAGTAGTACTAATGCCTCTTTACTTGAAATTGTTTCTTTAAGATTATTTCTCCTTTCTACTTTCAAGCGAACTCATGGGAACAGATGCAAATATGTCTCTGCATATGTTTAGCATTTTTACCCCTCTACCTCATCAACTTATTTTTAACCTAGCTGACACCCTCATGCAGTACAGGGCAAAAAAAACAAAAAACAAAAAACAAACAAACAAAAAACAAAATGGTGCCTTTTGTTGCTTCATCCTCAGCAGTACCCACCTCAGATCACTTGCAACCTCCTTCAAAGTCTGTCCTTCTCCCACCAGGCTCTCACTTGTTCTCAAGATAACTCTGCAAACACAGTCCTAAATTCAGTTTCAAAGTGCTGTAAGTGATCTGCAATTTGTGTCATGAATTGACCCAAAAATGAGTCCTAGTTAAACATCTCTCCTGGAGGAATGCATCTGAAGGCTTTATCTGACTACCACTAAATTCCTTTGTTGCTAATTCTTAGGTAGTTTGGTTTTGTCAGTGACTCAAAAAACTTAAAAGAAAAAAATCATCATTGAAAGACTGATTGAATGCTGCTGCTGCTGCTAGCAGAATTGGGTAGAGCAGGAAATGGTAAGAAGAATCCAATCCCTGACTCAGTTTCAGGCATGGCTAGAATTGATCCAAAGAGACAGAACACATCCAGGGAGAGAGTACCTGAGGGCTTTGGCAATTTTAGCTATATCCAAGGATTTCTTCTCCACTCAGCTCCCACTTCCAAATTAGTCTCTTTCTGCCAAACCTACCTGCTCAGCTGTAACATCTGAATAAGCATATTCAGTCATTCTTTTACCTAACAAAAATCTATTGAACATATTCTATGCCCTGCAGATTAAACTAGCAATTTGTAATATAACAAGTAGATATGATCTTTGACCTCAAGAAACTCACAGAATAAATTGGGGAACACATATATAAAGAGGTAAGATGCCAAAATTTAGTGCTATGATAGACCTCTGAATAGGAGAGTATAGGATCATAAAGGAGAGAATAATCCACTTTTTTCTGGGAGTCCAGTTTCACGAAGAAAGGATACTCATACAAGACCTTGAAAGAGGGTCTGCTGCTGGTAGAGGGATGAGAAGGGGCAGTTACTATAAATACCATAAGGTAAACAAAGCAAGATATATGATATATGAGAAAGAGGAAAAGGACAGAGGGTCGGGGAATGGAGAAGGAGAAATACACAGACACACAGAGTATAGGAAAAGTGAAATAACTTGATACTATAAGATTACTGGACTCAACAAATGTCATGAGCTTAATTAGTGGTAGTGTTCTGTCAAGAACTCAAGCATTCTCATTGCTGGTCCAACCTTGTTACACAATCCCAAGTTGGATGTTTCCTCTCAGCACAAAAGTCAAGATGATTGTGTTTAATTTAGAACTTGCTGGCTGCGCTTTTTTTTTTTTTCCTGAATTGGATAATTAGTTGTACTATAAAATTTTCCAAGTCAAAGATGAGCGATCTTACAGGATAGTATGCCAGAATTCCACACATTTTGTATGTAGGCACTTTTTTATTGAGTTAGTTAAAATTTCTGTTTGCATAGAGGGAAAGATATTTTTTATTATTGTTTTTTGTTACTTAAACCCACCTATGTTTATTCCCTGAGCTCTTACTAGCAAACTTCAGATAATAACCTGAGATTCACTTCCTACTTATATTAAAATTTTGGTAATTTCTCTCTGGAAAGTTTCACACTTTTTCTCTGGGCAAATACTTTAGCTTATTGAAACAAATGATCATTAATGATTACCATGAAGATTGCCCATGCTATTTAAAAAAGAAAATTGGAGAAGATTATTGTCTGTTCTACAACTCTGAACTTCTCCACAAAATGTAGTTACAATGAATACATAAGTTTATTTACAAGTGAATAAGAACAGTAATTAATAGTGACACAAAGTAAGACCTTAGAAGATAAAACCTGAAGGTTATAGTAGTTATACTCTATTAGCATAAATGGCCTCTCATGCCTATTTCCAACCATAATGAACTTTGCTAAAATAATCTTAGTAAACAAATTCACTATAGAAACAATATTGCTTTTAGAGAAGACAACACTAAATTGTGGAAACAAATTAACTCCCAACACTCAATGACTTAAAAAGGCTTTCTCCTGGTGTGATAGGCTTCATCTGTCTTTTAGCTATATTATAAGGAACACTGGGCTTCCAAGGTAGCTAGGGCATGGAAAAGAGGGCTGGAGGTTTCCTTGGATACTTTTTTAAAACTGTACCCACAAGATTGACTGGAATGCAATCTTATAATTCCAACCTGGCTTCTAAGGAATGTGGAAAAAGAAAATGGTAAGTACATAGCATTCCTCTAGCTAAAACTTCCATTTAACAATGGCACAAAATCAATACCCTTCTCATATCCCCCCTTATTCTATCTGGGTCCTTCTTCTCTGACCTATAACTTGTCTTCACTATTACCTGACTACCATAACCTCTTTGAAGATTTATCAACAATATTAAAGAACAAGGAGAGGAAAAGGACAGAGGTTGAGAAGGGGAGGAGGAGGAGGAGGAACAGTTATATTAAAATCAGAATCTTCATTGCCTTTTCTCTTGATAACCACTGCTATTATCCTGATGAAGGGAGTGCTTTGTTACCTTTGTGGCCTGAATTTAGTTTTGCTGCATGATTTTTCACTAGCTGTGCCTGATGACTTTTAAACTTCTCTAGCATGGTTCTCCTTTCACTTAATAAACAAGTCAACCTACCCTTACAGCCTTGTTCAGGCTTCCCTGATTTGTGAAGCCTCCCTGAATTTTGGGGCTGACAAGGAAGTACATTTCCTATTCTCTTGATTGCATGACCTTTATACTACCTAATTATTGTTTAGATTGTTCCCCACATTTCTGATTTCTCTTCAGAAATGAATTGTAAACTTCTTTGTGAGTTGTAACCTGCTCTACTTAATGCTATATTCCCAATGCCTACAAAAGTGCTTGGTATATAGGAGATGCTCATTAAGCATTAATTAATTGATTAATTTATTTTATACAAATGATTTCCTTCCTATCACCACAGCATTGTGTATATAACATGCTCTCCATGAGCATTTCCTCATTGACTGGTTCTCCTTTTAAGTGCTTCAAGATAAAACAATGCTCGGGGCACCTGGGTGGTTTAGTGGGTTAAGCGTCCGACTTTCGCTTAGGTCATGATCTCGCGGCTGATGGGTTCGAGCTCCACGTCAGGCTCTGTGCTAACTGCCAGCTCAGAGCCTGGAGCCTATTTCAGAGTCTGTATCTCCCTTTCTCTCTGACCCTCCCCTGCTCACGCTGTCTCTGACCCTCCCCTGCTCACGCTGTCTCTCTCTCTCCTAGGAATTAATAATAATAATAATAACCTTGTGCTGGAAAGGCTCTATTAAAAAAAAAGATAAAACAATGCTCAGAGGATGTATAGGTTGGATCTTAAACATATTTTATATTTTTTTGTTTTATAATTTTTACTCAGTGAATTATATCTACATTGGACACATTTGATTTTCAAATACGTATACACAGATCTTTTGCAGTTTGGCAAAATAAATAGAAAAGCTAAGGTGTGACTCCTCGGAAACTTACCCTGATTTTCTATTCTAATCATTTGCAAACAGGAACGTGAGAAGAAATTTGGGATGTTTTAGTTGATGATAAAAGAGTTGTACAAGATAACAGCACAAACAAAACTTAAAGTACGTTAGGTGTAGTATGTATAATGCTGGCAAAAAGGTTTTGTGCTTAAATCTTCAGGGGCTACATCTCTTAAAAACTGATAAAAATGTATAATTGCAAACAACTTTCTTGGCCTGAAATTTCTTCTATTTTTTTTTTAACCAAAATGGACGACATCTTATCAAATATAATGTTGTCTTCTAATCATTAATATATGTATGTGTGTGTGTGGGCACACACTCGTTCTTCTTTCTTAGTATTTATGGTTGTCTGGAGACAGCTTACTTCCTGGAGTGTCCTGGAATCCAGGTAGTGGGGGACATTTAAGCCTCGGCCTCTAAGGATTTATCTATAAAAGCTTTATGTGGTACACTCAGTTTATCAAAGAATTTTGCTAATAAGACCTAGAAAAAAATCATGTTGATGTAGGGTTTGTCTGGATTATATGTTTGGTTCCTGGAAGATTAGTTGTTTTAATTCTGATTATTAAATCAATAAGCCATACACTCACTGTGGAGAAATACAGAGGAGTGATAATAAAATAAAGTTAAAACTATGAAAAGAATCCTTCTTCTCTGGAGAATCCTAATGATTTCACGTCTGTCATTGACTCTTCTTTCTGCATCGCAGACATTGTCAGTAACTATCAGCCTGAGATCTGGGGCTTCCAGTGCTGCTGGAATAGATTTCCTCTCACAAGAGGTGGCTTGGAGTCCAGTGGAAGAGTTCTGGAGAAGCTGAAGACAATACAGCTCACTGCTGTCTGCATTCTATCCAGAGTCAATTGTCATGAAAATCAAAAGGAAGGGGGGGTGCAGTTATCCTAATCTTAAAACTTCCCAGAAAAGAAGTTTCCTTTCCTTAGCAACCTACTGAAACTTTGGACAGTTCTCCCTTTCTTACACCTCACCTTGAAACCTCTTACCCCATATTGCCCATTGTGTGCAGTTCACTTTTAAAAGAGCACTTATGTTTATTCAAAAGGTGGTCATTATATCATCGGCTTAAATGTTCTGCTTTTTCTACACTAAACATAACTTTATTTCTTTGACTTTCTCTTAAAGGCCATATGATTTCCTAAATCCATCCTCCCCCCTATAAGTCCAGCCAAAGTAGTGTATTTTCTGTTTAAATTAGTACTGTTTCTAAATGATTGTGCTGAGTTCAGTAGTGATATAAATGGATGGAATGGGGGAAAAATGAATGTCAGAAGTTTTTTTGTTTTGTTTTCTTTTGTTTTGTTTCCTGCCTGCCAGGGGTGGGAAAGGCTTCTTCCTTTTGTGACTTATGAACATTTATAAGGCAACTGGTTAGGTTCATACTGACTGGTTAAGGAAGACATATCTTTTCTATGAACAGCAAAATAGACCTTGTGAACATGCAATTTATTATGACTACTAAATGCCACACAGTAATATTAAAAAATATTGTATGTAAACTATTTCCCAACAATTTCAATTTATTTATCCCAGTAAAAAACTGCTGGTAGGAAGAGAATGATTTTGTGGGAGAAAGAACAATAACTTCAGAGTTGAAAGTACTAGGTTCTAGTTCTGGATATGTGTGTATATACATACATACACATATATGCATATATATATATATATATATATACACACACACACACATATACAAACACACACACATATATATATAATTCAAAGATATATATAATATGCGTATGTATATATAGTATGTATATGTATATATATATATATATATATATTTTTTAAACCATTTTGAATTCTTTTAGTAGCCCTATGAGGTATCTGTTGTTTCTCTTTTGCTCATAGTGAACCTTAGAATAAGAGAAGTCAGATATTTTCCTAATGTCCTATGACTAGCTTGTGTGCAAACCAGGGACATGGCAGTGTCCCCTATCCAGTACTCATCCCACCACATCCAAAATACCTCCCGATAATGCCTATAAAAAAAAGTATGAATTCAATATCTAATGCATTCCTCTGTGATCCTTCTAAGCTCAGTTTTCTAGCTCAGTACTTTCGTGGGACAAAATACTAGAAACTTCTCTTTCCTGAGTATATCAATTTATGATTTCCAATAACTTGCACATATGTGTGTATAGGTATTTGGAGACCTAGATGAAAGAATGAACCAGTTATGATACAGAGGTCACTTTTCCCACAAACGTTCATTTATGAAAGTGGTTAATAATAGAATTTCCATATCCATCTCTTAAAAAATAATAAAATAAAAAGTTAATGACCACTCTTTATCTCAGGCATTTGTGTTCCACAGTTCATAGAAATGAATGGAATATCCTTTACTGCTTGACAGCTTTCCCTTAGCCAACCTGTGAAGATGCATCCTGGTAAATATAATTTTCTGAAGTCTGTAGACTGAGGAGGGTATTTCTGTTACCTTAGTTATTGCATCACCTGTAAATCAAAGTAATTTAAAGAAGGCAAGCCTTCTAGTCTTGCCATTGCTGAGTTCCAGATCAGTGGTGCTGCATGTGTAGCCAAATAATGTGGCAGATGTTAGAATAATGGGGCAGCTTTTACTCAGCAAATTAATAATTCTCAGATGTCTACTTTTTAATTTCCCATACATTTCATATTGACATTTTCCCCCTTAACACTATTGTTTCAGCAGATTTTTCATGTCTTTTTCAGTGACTTGACCCTTATGTTTGTCTTTTAACTGTGAGGTTAACATTATTCTTCTCTCACCCTTTAATTGTATTGGTGATCAGTGCTTTTACTGCATTGATTTATTGAGGTTTTATGTGGTCTGAACTAGAGTTGACTCAGTTTAGGTAGAAAAGAGTTGCTACAAAATGGACTTTGTCATTTTAATCTCTCTAAGAACAGTTTTATTATCTGCTATTTCATTTTGTGGTTAGTGCCACTAAACCTTGTTTTGTGTTCCACGGGGCTTTGCTTATCCTTCCCACATGAGGTGTGAGAACTGTGATGTTCTGGCTTTCATTCTTTGTTTTTCCTTCAAGTTTTTCTCATGTCATCCCTCTTCCTTTTTCATAGTCTCTATGATTTTTTCCTTCTAAAATAAATAGCTTGCCCAGGATTGTGCTACCTAGGACAATACCCATCTCCAAGTGTTTTGAGAAAGTCTATATATTCTGTCCATGATACTTCTACTAGGATTGTAGTCACTTTCTTATGTGGGGAATTGTCATGGAGGTAATCAGAAACGTACCCCCCATACACCAATTTCCTTTGTGCCTTGTTTTATCTATAAGCATATATACCCATGTTGATATGCTTAGAAATTTGTAGACCCTCTTGAGGTCTGGAAACACTTACTTAAACATATGTAATCCCCATAACAACACTTATAGATTGGCAAGAATATGATGCTTCCCTCATTTTGTACATGAGGAAACAGATTCAGAATTGAGTGAACTAACATCTAGGGTTACATAATAAGTAAATGGCAGAGTGGAAATTCTGTTGTGATTTCAAATCCATACTTTATGTTATGCTACATCAACAAATTAGACTTGTTAAAATGGTCCTCTCAATTGAATTGGACACATATTTCAGGAATCTAGCTTCATATCAAAGTAAAATAATTCATTATTTCAACCTAAAACAACTTTTTGATAGTAAAATGGACGGGGTGTCTAGTGGCTTAGTCAGTTAAGCATCCCATTTCGGATCAGGTCATGATCTCATAGTTTGTGGGTTTAAGCCCTGTGTTGGGCTCTGTGGTGACAGCTCAGAGCCTGGAGCCTCCTTCAGATTCTGTGTCTCCCTCTGCTTCTGCTCATCCCCTGCTCATTCTCTCTCTCTCTCTCACTCTCTCTCTCTCTCTTTCAGATAAATATTAAAATTGTTTTAAGTAGTAATATAGACAATTAAAATATAAGATTATTGAACAATGTTACTGATTCCTACACAAGTCCCCTGCAGAGGCATTCAGGACAAAGCTAATCATCTGTTTCTATTTTGCTATTTCTCTCCTGGGCATGTTATCTCTCATTGTCTAGTAATATTAGAGGCTGTAGCATGCACATGAAAAATGTCTATGGAATATAAGCCTTCATAATGCCGCTTTATAGGGTAGCTTCCTTGGGCGATAGTTACCTGCTATGGGTTATTAGAATTATAGCACTGCATTTAATAGTTGAAAGAGAGATTTAAAGTGTTTGGGAAGCATCCCTAATTCAAAGGCAGCTTTATTATGTTTTAAAAGATTCTACAGTTCACTAATCTAAAATATAAACTACATACTATAGTGAAAGTAAAATGGATATTTAGTGTAGTACTTAATTTTTAAGTTAATTACTGTATATTTATTCCTTTTTAAATAATTCTTTATTATCAAACTATGTATATCAATGTTGGGGACAACTGAAAGTTAATGTCATAAACTCCAGTACATAGTATCTAAGTATAGATTTCAGGAAAAAATGAGATGCATTAGATCTCCATAAAATACATATAATGATAGAATTATTATTCCTGGTACTATAAATAAATGGAATTTAAATTATTGCAGAGGACTCTAATTTTCTTAGTAGTGAGGAGGAAAGATAATTGAAAGTTAATGAATAATAAAAGTATACCTCCATGCAAAGTGTTTATGGCTATTGTTTGCCTCAGTGGGTATTTAGTAAACTAGCTTCCCTCTCTTTTAAAGTAACAATTTAACAAAATTTTACTGGGCAAATACTACGAGGCACCAAACTGAAGAAACAAAGACAAAATCTGCTCCCACCATTAAAAAAAATCCTCTCATTTGGGTCCAATTCGCTCTGTGTAAAGAATGAGTGGAAAATACTGTGAGGACATGAGTGGAATACAGGGATTCATTCAGACTGTAGTTGCAGTGGGTTTAGGTATTTGGGGGAGAAGATGGAGAATGTTCCATGTGATTGAAGCTGAAGGATAAATTGCAAGGACGAGCATGAATAAATGGAAAGTTGGATATGGGTATCTGAAAGCCTGTAAAAATCCATTTTTACTCATAAGGGCATTAGCCCTTTTGTCAGATAAAAACAAAGTGTGTTTAGTTACTCAAACTCAAAATAATTATGTTAGTACCATATTTAGATATTTGGTGTCTTAGATGACTATATCTGTAATTATTGTGTTTGTCAGTAACTCAACAGGGAAATACATGGTTCTTCTTAGAAGCTTGGTTTTGACTTCAGGAGGGAATACCGGGTTAGGGACACATGGATGGCTCTGCTGGTTAAGCATCCAACTTTGGCTCAGGTCATAATCTCATGGTTCATGAGTTTGAGCCCCATGTAGGTCTTCATGCTGACAGCTCAGAGCCTGGAGCCTGCTTTGGATTCTGTGTCTCCCTCCTCTTTCTCTCTGTCTCCCCCCTCTCAAAAATAAACATTTTTTAAAGGAGGGAATACAGGGATATGGGCAAGAATTTCTCTATGGTATTCTGTTTGTATTCTGATTGATGCTGTCAAAGCCCAAGTAAATTATTGCAGGTGATTAACGTGATTAGTTTACAATTCAGTTTGATTCAAAGCTTTCTTCCCTGAACTCATCATTTCAAACATTAAAAAAAAAAAAAAAAAGTCAGTGCAAGTTACCAGGGCTGGGCAACTCATTGTATATATCTGCCCTGCTAGTTTACAAGGCAAGACTTAGAATGAAAATTTGTAGCAGGGAAATATGTAACAAAAAGGAGATTACAAAGGAAGGGAACTTTGTAAGAGCACATTGTATAAAAAATGTTGCCTATTATAAGTATTTTATTATTTATTTGCTTGGATCTGTACTATAACAAGTAGGAAGAGGATGTTTTTCTGTAATAATCCTGAAAGGCTTCTTTAGTTGAAGATCTAAGAAAGATAACAAAAGAATCATTTAAGAATGACAACCCACAAAATTAATTGAAATAAAGCAAGGAATAAATATGTTTCAATTTATATTTAACAAGAAAAAATAGATGAAGAAATTTAGGAAATTGTTCAATATATTCTGGCATGGGATTCCTGGTCAGTTAGGAACCTGGAAATAAAAACTGGTTTCAGATAGGACTATCATAGAGTCTCCTTTTATTCAAAACTGTATTCTTGCTCCTTGGTGTTGTCTGACTTCTACCAATGCTGTCACCTGTCCAGTGCGAGGACTGTCCTATTCTTACCTAAAGTTTGCTTTAAATATATTTTATGTTTCTAATATCTCAGAAGCTTTCAAATTGTTCACTGATGCTGGCTTACAAGCTCAGGGACCATTGTTCTGTGTCACTTGACACGTAACTCTGTCTTTGTGTGGCCTTCGTCTGTTTTGTATTGCTCAAGCTCTAGTCATTTGTTCGTGTCTTTAACTTTCAAAATGTAGAAAAGAGAGCCTCAGACCCACCTGCATACTTTTGCACAAGAGTCACAGTAGACATTTTGCTGGCCCAATGACTTCATCCTTTTTCCATCCACCATGTAATAATCTGTCTGATTCCAAATAGCCTGTCTTCCCGTTTTCTAACTTTTTTTTTTTTTTTTTTTTTTTTTTTAATTTTTGAGACAGAGACAGAACATGAACAGGGGAGGGGCAGAGAGAGAAGTAGACACAGAATCTGATGCAGGCTCTAGGCTCTGAACTGTCAGCCCAGAGCCTGGCATGAGGCTCGAACCCACAAACTGTGTGAGATCATGGCCTGAAGTCAGATGCTTAACTGACTGTGACACCCAGATGCCCCCACAAATAGCTTAACTATTGTATTCCTTTTCTTCCACTGAAGACCTAATCTCTAAGTGGTTTCTATAATTTTTTACAAGAATTATGTGAATTTCTCTGCTCTCTTGATTACCTTAAATTCTTCATTCTCAAACTTGTGTCCTATACATCTTATTTCTAAGTATTTTGATAAGCTTTTTATTTTTCCTTCTCCTAAACAATACAGAATCTGTCTCTTATTCTTACCCCAATACTTTGACAATGTGGCTTTATCAATTCCATGCATGCTCTGTCACTCTATACATCTTTGCCTTACAAACAAGCTTACGTGAATGTATACACAAGACAAACATTCTAAGCAGTAGGAAATTATACAAAACATTCCAGGCTGCACCTCTTTCCTACATTTTGCTCCCTTGCTCAGAACCAACCATTTTCCAGTTTGGAGTATGTTTTTGCATATATCTTTCTGTGCATTTGCCTGTTTACATACGTATGCATTATGAAAGAGACACAGATATGTTAACGTACATAAACATACGTATTGTTCAGTGATATACTTTATTCATATTTCCATATGATTTTAGGTGATTATATGCTAATATATAAATTTCTGCCTCATTCTTTTTAACAACTTGAAGTGTTTCATAATAGAAATCATGCATTTTTTTTTAACTACTTTCCTATTGTGAGATCTGTAGTTGGGTTTACATTGTTTACCATTCACATGGTAAAGTGATGAGCATTTTTGTTAGAAAATGTTGGTATTATATATGACACATATTATGATACTTTAATGACTAAATTCCCACAATTGTAATTTTCTGTCAAATAACTTATAATTCTAATTTTGATAGATACTGTCAGTTATCTTCCAAAAAGACTTTACCAATTTACACAAAAACTATAGGATTCAGCATTTGATACTATTAATCTCAGATTTGGCTAAATCTGTGAATGAAAATGTACTTTGTTTTTCAAATTTGCATTTTCTTTGTTATTGAGGTTGAATTCATTTATTTTTGTACATTAAGTGTATTCTGTGAGTTCCTTAAAACCTATGTCCTATTTTCCTATGAAGTTATTTGTTCTAATTTAATAAAAGATTTTTATATGTTTCTAATATTAATTTGTATATATCACTAATTTAGTGGTAACTTGTACTATAGTAGTAGGTATTTATTATTTTTATATTCTTTATACAAGTAGATATTAAACTTCATTAGTTCAGAGTCTTTTTATATCCTTTTTAGCTTTTAGCATGCTCCGTACTCAACGTAGACAGTAATAGGCACTTAATACTGGTTGTCAATTAACAATAGAGATGACAGTGGAAAATTAAGATAAGACAGCAGAAAAATGCTGCTGGCTCAGTGTAGCTCTAGGTTATCAGGTGAGTTGTTAGTCATGAATGTGTAAGACTGGAGGAAGGGACCTGTATACCCAGAAATAGGACTACGCATTTAGTTAGTTCAATCTATTCATATACAGTTTAATAGTTTGCACATTCAGTCATCAAACAATGTATTTATCTTTACTCATTGGATTAGCTATTCCCATGGAAATGTAGGTTAAAAAAATATTTCAATGGTTTCTTTCAGGAACACATGTCCTGAATATTATTCTATAAAGTGGTATGCAAAAGCCAACTAAAATTTGGAGACATTCAATTTCTCAAATCACTTGTTTTGCATAGATTTTTTTTATGTTTAATTTAGACTTTATTTAATAAAACTTCTCCCCCATACATACTTGAAGTTAAGCAGATTTTGCACATAAATGTCAACATTAAGTGAACAGAACTGTTTCCTCAGGAAGAAGCAATATAGTCAAAGTTCAAGTATAATAGTGTTTTTTATATATATTTCAGCATTTCTTTCTCTGAGAATATATGTCATTTCTGAAACTTTATTCATATATTTGCTGAATTCTAAGGTAACACACAATGTGTTCTATCTCTAGAGTCAAGGAGACATGGCTTGTGATATTGAAGAATATGATTTCCTCTGAATTATGCTTTAGAAGACCATTTAATCAGTATTAGCATGCAGACTGCTGGAGGAACTATGTACGTCTTTTATGTATAGTCCTAAAGCAGTGATTTTTAATGTCTTTTTCTAGGAAGGGAAGGAGGTTAAGAGATGGATGGAAGTAAATTTTTCTCTCAAAGCTATCCTTGAGTGTGTGTGTGTGTGTGTGTGTGTGTGTGTGTGTGTGTGTGTGGTTTTGGTTAGAGACAGCTAATATACATTCTACAATCAAGTTTGAGTCTCTTCCTCTTAATTTAAATCCTTAGAGATATTCACAAATATCAAAACACTAGAATGGTCATTTACAATAATGACAATACATTAATTAATGAATGATAAATGTTTTAGACTGTCTCTACTTGTAATGGGAAATCTATTTATAGGAAAAAGCAAGGATCCAGTCATACTTTCTTGGGTTACTATTAATTAAAATCGGCCATTTCAATCATACCACTAAAAATCTGTCAAAATTCAAGAGAGGTGAACAATTTATTAATGTAATATAAATACAGCAAGAATATTGTATACAACTTTTATATGTGAAAACTACATTTTATGTATTGCATGTATACTCCATTTAATATTTATAATGTATAATTGATACACAACCATAATTGCTGAAATATTAAAATCATTGAAGTATGTGGAGGAACAATAGGTTGAAATGAAGAAATCTTCAGTTCTTAGTGCCTGTTTCTACAAACTACTTTGGTAAGTTAAAGGAATGTCACTCATCTTTTCCAGACAGATTTTTTTTTTCCCATTGATAGAAAAGGGGGCTTGAACTTGGCAATATAGTAAAATCCCTTCTAGCTGTTAAATTCTATAAAGGAGTATAATTTTATTATTTTAAATGATTATAAAGGTCTGTAGTTTTTACAACTTTGCATTTATGATATCTTGGTCATACGTGTGATTTATGCCATGCAAAATCCTGTTCAGGAATACAGGTCCCCAATTATAACATTGTTTTGATGGAAAGAGAACAGTATGTTTTAAGATGCACCTTTTTTTGAAAGAATTTATATGAGCACATTATATCAGAATGAGGACTGCAAGTGTATTTCAATTTCTCTGAGCTTGTCCTCTCAGCGGGCCGGTTTGTTTTCTGAATACTCTTTATCTTGAGAATGTGTTGGGGGGAGGAAAGTGTGTGGGAAATAATTACTCATGTTTAATTATTTTAACCAAGATGTTCTGTAGTTAATCTCTTTGGGATTGTGATCAAGGGTATTAAATTATTGGTGCCCTTTTCCTTTTTATTTTTCTGACACAAATGTTTAAATAGAACAGAGTATAATATGAATTCTGTATTGTTCTCCATTATGCTAATCCAAGAACTTTAGCACATGTGAATAATTTTTTTAGAATACTTATTTTTTATAGTTTTCCTTCAGACCTTCAGCAGTCATTTAATGTATCTTGAGTGTGCATGTGAATATTCATAAAAAAAAAGTACATGTTTAATGGGTACAACATTTCTGTTTGAGATGAAAAAATTCTGGAAATGGAGAGTGATACACAACATTGGGAATGTACTTACTGTTATTGAATTGTATGTTTAAAAGTGCTTAAGATGATAACTTTTATGTTAGTGTATTTTACTACAATAAAAAAGTATAGCAAGACCGTTACATTAATTATTTCTGGAGTTATATTGGTGAATTCAAAGGAAAGCACTTCCCTAGAAAAGAAAGACTCAGAAAATACTTCATATTTAATAGTTGAGGCTAACTTTTTTTATGCTGGATTCTAGATACCTAACTACCTATCCCCAAGCAAGTCTCCTGTAATAATGATTTGAAAGTAATACCTCTGTCTCAAGGGTGTGATGACCTCTGTGGGTCTATTAATTCCATATCCATATACATGTTTATAGTTCATTCCTTACAACCGGAATATTCACCTCTGTCATTTTGATGATATGGACGTGAATGGAATACACAAGTACAATCATTGAACATGAATAGGCCAACTCCTAGTACTAGCATCCCTGCAGCTTTCCAAAGCTTTCTCCTCTGAGTTACTATGTTACAGTTTTCCTGTGTTTATAAGAGGTAACCATCACCTTATTCTCAGGGATGACAAAAACAATATATAAATGAAGGGGTACAGAGGGGTATCCAAAATACTGTTCAGATGGAAAATTCTTAATTTAAAGATGAAAGTAAATTTGATAGTGGGAAAATGTCAAAATAATAAACAGATTTGATCATTAAGCCCAGGATATATTTAGAAGTTAATAGTTTAGGCTACTGTTTTTTCTGTATGATGATATGGAAAAGGCTTCTATGTCCTGTCCAAGAGAAACACTTTATGCTTTTGTTGAACTCCTGCAGCAGGTAACATAATACATCCTCATAGTACATTGTAAATGCTTCATTATTGAGACTAATTGACACAGAGCTAGACCAACATTGAGCTACATTAATCAGTTTTTATGTCATGGCTGACTGCTAAGTTCATTTAGCCTTCATCCTGCATTAGATGCCCAACTCTGGTGTTATATCCAATTTTAAAAAAATAATTAAATTTAAAAAATAGTTTTATTTTAGGAGCGAGAAAAGTTTACTTATTTAGTTTGGGAGAAATAAATAAAATAAATTTTGTTTCTTTATTTTGGGGGAGAGAGAATCCCAAGCAGGATCCATGCTGTCAGCATGAAACCTAACCTAGGGTTCTATCTCAAAAACCATGATCATGATGTGAGATGAAACCAAAAGTTGGACGCTTAACCGACTGAGCCACCCAGGCACCTTTTTTTTTTTTTTTTTAAGTATTAAAAACCTCCCTCTGCTATCAAGCAGCTGATTTGTAACTGAAAAGTGTGTATGTTTAAACCAGACTCCGGAAATACTTCCGAATTAATTTTGTATTCTGTGTAAATGTAGAATAGTATGGCACTGACAATTTTCATCAGTTTGAATTTCTTCAGGAAGTATTAGCATATATAAATGATATAATGAACTAGTCATGTAAGATTTCAATGACAGATTATAATGGGGTAGCCACTGTAGAAGAATCATTCATAAGTACATTCATGGTAAAGAGTAATGGAGACTAAAGAAAACAGTAACACAAGCCCAGATGTCTGAACTAATTGGTGGAGAATTAGAAATATTCACTTGCTAATAATTCATTTGCTTTAAGTGCTGGGTCTTTATTCATTTTATAAATACTAAGTAATTATTTTTTTCATCAACAAATTTTGTGAAATATTTCCACAGGTTACTACAATGTACTTAAAATTTGGTATTTGTAGCCTATGGGTAAGAAAAAAAAAATGAGTTAGGGGATGATTGTAATATATTAGTAACCATCTAAGAAGAGTAGAGTATTATAGAAAGGCATCTTAAGAAAAAAAATGTAAAGATGCAGCAAAGTAAGGCATAATTAGGAAAAGTTAAAAAGATTGAAAAGCACTTCAAAAAGGTAATGCAATATGCATGTTTGATAGCAAACTGCACAGTAGGGGAAATGATGACTGGTAATTTAAAAAGTTTCCAGAGACAGTGATTTTAACATCCCTACCTTGTGTTCTGTCATGGTGGTTACTAATTAACTAGTGACTCTTTCTACTTTTGTCTTGACAGTATGATTTGCTATAGCTTTTAGTTTATACTCTACTTGCTTAGTCTGGGGTAGGTGACTGGGCGAAATCTTTGCTAAATTAAAATGTAAAGCAAACAAAAATTTCATAAAAGACTAGGTTGGAATTCAAATAGGAACTGGTAGTTCAAGATGTAAGGAAGTTCTGAGTATGACAGTTAAAGTGTGTTAAAGACAGTTAAAGTGAGGAATTTTGTATGGAAGTTTGATTTTATTTCTGCAGGTTTGCTAGAGACTTTCTGTTCCTTTATGCCTGTGACTTAGTATTTTTTCTAACAGTCTCCTTTTTCCCTTTGCCTTGAGCGCTGTGAAAATCAATATAGCCAGCACTCTGTGTTCTATGCTCAACACCTGTAGTTTCCTACATGTGATGGTCTGAGATTCTGTAGATGCTTCATAATCCAGTAGCCACAGTGTGGCCCATTTGTTCAATATAACATTTTCCACAGCAGCAGGGAACATTAAGCTGCTGCTGTGGGTGGTAGAATATTGCCTTTTGTTCGCCATAGTGTGCAAGAGACCTTGGATGTGGTTAGAATATTATTTTTGTTTTTGTGGGTGCTTTTGAAGATTCTATTGATCAAACTTATGAATGCCTTGACATGGGGTGGGATTGCTCTTCTCTCATGCCGTTTTTTCCTTAGCTTGTTAGTGACTTCCCTCTTGGTGGGAACAGAGGATTTAATCAAATAGTAGGCTGGGAATCCATTCTCTGCAAGGGTCATATGAAGGATATGGATTGTCTATAGGAAGGAAAAGGATTTGGCCATAGCCTTGGTTTGATATATTAACCTTAGATTCAGTTCTCTCAGTTTGAAGTCCAATTACCAAAATGGTTGGTTAAACAAACCTAGGTTCCATTTAGAGTTAAATGCTAAAAATAACAACCCTGTAAGATTTGCAGAAGCTAGAATGGCTGGAAGCAGGGCAAAAATCTTGCTCAGAACAGATACTTAGAGTAGAAGCGGCACTACTTACATAGTTACAAATCTTAATTTTTTAAAGTTTTGATGTTTATTTTTGAGAGATAGCATCCAAGTAGATACGGGCCAGAGAGAAAAGAATCTGAAGCAGGCTCCAGGCTTTCAGCACAGAGCCTGATGAAGGGCTTGAACCCACAAACCCTGAACTCATGACCTGAGCCGAGTCAGATACTTAACTTGACTGAGCCAGTTATCAGGTCCCCTCATTACACATCTTTCTTATTATATTAACCAGATATTTAGGAAGTATTCTAGGCACTGGGAATAAAGTCACTGGTAGTGGATTTGTGTCTTCATGGAGGTGACTTCTCCCTCACCTCAAGAGTTTCCTGCTTAGAAGGTTCTGCTGCTGCCAAACAGCTAATTGAAAGTATCGCACGGGAGTGCTGACTGACCTAGGCTGGGCGATCAGAGAAAACTATGAAAAATGATGTTGAAATTGGGAGACATGGATATTGTAGGAGAATTTCAAGTAGGTTACTGATTTAGTTTTGGTGGTTTCTTACCATTTCTACCCCCTCTCCTTTTTTTTTTTTTCCTTCCCTACACTGTAAATAACTTTAGCAAATGGAGGGTAAAATACCATTGGGCATGTAATATATTAGGAAAATGTGAATTTGGTTTTCCAAAGGACTTTAGAAGTCATCAGTCATAATAAGTTTGAAAAAGTTTAGATTTCTTTTGGAGAGCTAAGTCTCTGATGGAGTAGGTGACCCTTGGGCACCATGTTTCTTATCTGTAAATGATGGCAACACTTAATGATTGGTTGGCAAATTAAATGAGATAATCTGACATTCTCATAAAATACTTGTTTATGATATACAGTTATTATAGATTCTGCCTTACCTCTCCCACTGCATACAACCTTGTTGGAGCACTGAGGGATACTTACTTTACCCTGTTCACATGTTAATTGTCCTTAAAGGCCAACCTCTGATCGCTTTCCCAGAGGGAGCGTTCTTTTGAAAGCATCAGCTTTCCCATCAACAAAATTTGTATTCTTAAATTCTAAACATCTCATGCCTAATATTAAGGAAGTGAATGAAGGTTACTTTTTTAGTTCCAATAAGGAGATAGAAGCACTAAGCTCAAGAAGAGTGCTAATGACGTTTCTTAGACCTACATCCTTTCTGAATCCAATACAATGTGTATCTCCAATGATGCATCAAATCAAGCAGAAAACTAAGTTGTATGTACAATTTGGTTTTCATCATCTTTTCTTATCAACATCACAGAAAATGGTAAAAAACAATAATAATGGCATTTGCTTGTGGTCCTTTGACTCAGAAATCAGGAGTCTAGATGAAGATTCTTAGGTAAGTTTAGAAGGTTAGAGTCCTAGAATCCTATTCCCTGATCATGTCGTTGTTGCTTTTTTCTTCCAGCTACCTACTGTAGGCTACTCTAAATCATCAAAACTGTCAAATTGTTGTGATATTACATTATAATTTATTTTTTAAATAGACTTCTTTAGAGCAGATTTAGGTTTGTAGCAAAATTAAGGGGAAGGTACAGTGATTCCTCATGTGCATGGTGTACTCCTTTAACAGCATTCTCCAAGAGTGTGGCGTGTTTGCTAACCTTGATGAACTTGCTCTGACAATCATCATCCCCCAAAGTTCATACTTTACCTTAGGGTTTACTGTTGGTGTTAAACACCATCTGTCTTCCTTCCTCCCTTCCTTTTAAAATATTATTTTTGGGTTTTGAACAATTTAAAATCACGTGTGTCCATTATTGTATTATCATACAGAATAGTTTAACTGCTCTAAAAATCCTCTGTGCTCTACCTGTCATCCACCCCCACCCCCACCCCCCATCACCTTACCTTTGGCAGCCATTGATCTTTTTATTGTCTCCATCGATTTTAGTTGAAATCCAACAGTGTATAACCTTTTCAGATTGACTTTTTCACTTAGCAATATCCATTTACGTTTTGTCTTTTCATGACTTGATAGTGTATTTATTTTTAGTGCTGAATAATTTCCTATTGTGTAGATGTACTGAAGTTTATCCATTTACCTCCTGAAAGACATTTTAGTTGTTTCCAAGTTCCGGCAATTATAAATAAAGCTGCATAAATATCCACGTGTAGATGTTTGAGCATAAATTTTCAGTTCATTTGGGCTAGTAATAAGGGGGGAATGGCTGATGGATAATATGGTACGAGAATGTTTAGTTGTATAAGAAACTGTCAAATTGCCTTTCAAAGTTGTTGTATCATTTTGCATTCCCAGCAGTAAAGTAAGAAAGTTTCTAAGAATTGCTTTACATCCTCACCAGCACTTGCTATTGTGAGTGTTGTAGATTTTGTCATTCTAATATGTGTGTAGTGGTATGTCACTGTTTTGATTTGCAATTTCCTAATTCTGTATGTCATTGAGCAGTTCCCTAATATCCTATGCTTATTTGCTATCTGTGTTTATTCTTTGATGAGGTAGGTGTCTACTTTGGGTCTTTTGCCCATTTCTTAAGTGGATTGTTCATTTTCCTGTTGTTGAATTGTAAAAGATTTTTGTGAATTTTGGGTAACAGTCTTTTGAGATCTATCTTCTGTGTATAGTATTTCCCAATATTTGATTTATTTTCCCATCCTCTTGATACTTTCACAAAACAGATTTTTTTTTATTTTAATGAAGTCCAACATATCAATTATTTTCTTTCATGGATTATAACTTTAGTGTTGTATCTAAAATATCACTGACATACCCAAGGCCATCTAAATTTTCTCCTATGTTGTCTTCTAGGAGTTTTATAATTTTGCATTTTACATTTTATTTTGTATTTTGCATTTACATTATAATTCTGCACTTACATACATAGGCCTATTATCTATTTTTAGTAAATTTTTAAAAAACCTATTTATTTTGAGAGAAACTGAGAAAGCATGAATAAGGGAGGGACAGAGAGAGAGAATCTGAAGCAGGCTCTACATGCTCATCACAGAACCTGATGTGGGGTTCGAACTCACAAACCATGAGATCATGACTTGAGCCGATATCAACAGTTGGATACTTAACTGATTGAGCCATCCCTATTTTGAGTAAATTTTTTATTGAGTGTCAAGTTTGAATCTAGATTCTTTTTTTGCATGTGAATGGCCAATTGTTGAAAATAATATCTTTGTTCTATTATATTGCCTTTGCTCCTTTGCCAAACATCAGTTGATTATATTTATTTGGGTCTATTTCTGGGCTTTCATCATTTATTTTTGTTTTTTTGTTTCCCTCATGTTTTGTGAGTTTTATAAAGCCCCATGTCATCAATAAATCTCTGTATGCCTAAGACTCTAATATAGGACTAGATAAATATTTGTGATATGAATCTCCCTATAAAATTAGAATAAATGATTTTTCTACTAAAAATATAAACAACATAAAGTTAAAAGTGTTTTCTTGATGTTCTTTTTTTAAATTTTTATTTATTTCTGAGACAGAGAAAGAGACAGCGTGAGCAGGGGAGGGTCAGAAAGAGAGAAAGAGACAGAATTCCAAGCAGGCTCCAGGCTCGGAGCTAGGTGTCAGGACAGAGCCCGAGTGGAGCTCGAAGCCACGAACCGTGAGATCATGACCTGAGCCAAAGTCAGACACTTAACCGACTGAGCCACCCAGGTACCCCTTGATGATCTTGAAATATGCAACATAAACATAAAATCCCCTAGATTACCCCAAACCACTTGATCATACAAAACTCTCTTGGGATACTTGATCTTAAGCTTCCTAAAACTCTTTAAGGGTGGGTCCTGGAAATCTCTTCTTTACTAAGAATCCCAGGTGATTTTTATGCTCAGTTACAATTAGGTAGCAATGATCCATGTGAAAAGTAATTGCAAAGTTCAAGATATCTAATGTTGCATGTAAGGGGATACTACATTTATTCAGTTTATTCATTCATTTGCTTAGCAAACATGTACTGAGCTCTGAGTACATCAAGTAGTATGCCTGGGGAGAAAAGGTAAATTATAGTGACAGGTAAACGGTTAAAAGAAATGGATAAAATAAAATCACAAAGGAAAGAGTGTTTGGGAAGATTAGAGAAGACTGCACAGAGTAGATAAAATTTTTATAATATCCTTAGCATGTTTTTCATCTGACTTTCTTATGACTTTTCCTTATCCCTAATTAGGATATATATATGATTCAACAGACTTTAAAAAAAAATCCATTATCTCAGGCAATTGAAATATCCTATCATTGAGTATAACATTAATTACATCACTCTAGGTACCATTCCAGGTTTTAATAATTACATACATTTCTGCTGAATCATGCTGGCATTGCATTAGTGCCCCTTTGAAGACTTTATCAGCTGAATAAATTCTGTAACTTGAAAAGGGAGAAAGGAAGGGCCAACAAACAACATTTTAATTTGACTTACTATAAAAAAGGGCTAATAAAAATAAAATTGCTAACAGGAACAAAACACCTATTTTTGGCCTTTTTGATGATTGCGTTTTTGAAAATGAGATAGGGATAGTATTTACATAAACTTTGACTTTGAAAATAGTAATTACACTTTTGAAAATGAGATAGGGATAGTATTTACATTAACTTTGAATTTGAAAATAGTAATTACATTTAGATTCTAAATATGACAGTATTATCAGGCACATACATATATATCAAACATCTCTCTCTCTATATATAGAGATAATATATATATGTAAGAGAGAGAGAGAGAACACACATCTATATTCTTACATATTATCAAATGCATATATACACACAGACAAGAAAATCACCAACATTTTTATTACTGTTTCATTCCAAAGTTAAGAATCTTCTACATAGTTCTAAAAAGCTTCCATTAGCTACCTCCAAATGAAGACAAACCATGGTTTTGTGGAAATACCATAACATCAGTAGTCTAGTCCTCTTCTATTAAAGTAGCTATTAATACTTTTGCATGTGTCACTTAACCTCCCTTGGCATCACTCTTTTCATGTATAAAATGTTACCAGATTGCTGACATTTTTCTCCTTTTTCAGAGTACTATGATATGATATTTACTGAATATGTATGGCATTATGCATATGACTGGTCTTCAATAAAAATTTTGTTTGAATGAATAAAGAACAGCTTATGCTCTTCTCACCTCCTTTAAGGGATCTTGAATGAAGATTTACCTACAGGGTAGATAGCTTCCTGTAAACTGTATACATATATATTATGCAGATTTTATTCCTTATATTGTGTATATATATTATGTCCTAATAGTGTTTCTGTATACACTATACATCATAACAGGTCTCTAGGTAGCCCTATTGAAGAGGGAATCAGAACTGTACTATCATATGCCTTGCACTCTGAGTTGGGGAAGTCTAAGGTAAAACAATGATATTTTCAGGTAAAATTGAAGGTATTTTGATGTGATTCTACTTAAGACCAAATTACAAAAGGCTGTGCTGCAAGAAGAGAGGGGATCACTACCACAAGATTAGGAAAGATTAAACATGAGCAGTGTTTAGGCAATAAGAAGAGATGCATGTGTGTGTAAAGTACTCCTTTGTCAGGGTATTTCTTTCTCTGGAATTCTTCTGGATTCAAACAATAAAGGATTCCTTACATTTCTGGATGCCATTATCCACCACTACTGTCTTATTTTTACCATCTTCACAACTGATTCATATCAGTCATGCAATTTATTAGGAGGAATTCATTGGAAGAATGGTACTTCATTCATTCAGAACTTACTTATTTAGACATGGCCAATGCAAGTTAACATTAATGTTTTCCTGAAAAGTAATTTTAAAAAATTAACTGTAGTTTTGAAAACAGATTTTAAAATTCATATTCTTGATTGTTTGGTAAAGTATCCTTAGAAAAGTGTGAACTTGCATTTACAGTTGCTTTTTTGAGTAATCTTAGCCAATTCCAGCTGGACTTGGCCATAGTCTTCAAGGGCAAGTTGATGTCATACTGAACTGTATGTGTTATGCTGATAATCAACATCATTGGACCTGAAATTCTGCCATCTTTCTTTTGTGTGATTGACCTTGTTATTTTAAAGGTGGCAAGGATGAGGGGAGGAATTTGGCAAAGCATCGAAAAATCAGAACACTTCATAGCTCAGCAGTTCATTCTAGACATTAAGGTCAGACCAGGTGCCAAATAACCTGACAAATTTGGAATGAGCAGCAGGACAGCTACCTGAAGAACATCAGAAGTTCGCAATGTCATCATAGCAATGCAAAAATAGGATAGCTACTAGCAATCCTTTCCATGATTTGGCTAATATTATTTGCAGAAACAATGAACTCTTCCTGTTTATTTTCCAAAGAGACTGTATGGATATAGAACATGTCAATGAAAATGGATTCTTACATAGTCTGGGAATAGTTAATGCATCCATTTGTAATGGGAATCACTTTACTGATGTGATAGCAAGAAGTTGAAGTTCAAAGGGCAGTTTCTAAGTAGATATATTGAAAGATATGTAACAGAACTCCATACTACCTGCTGATGTGCAAGTTCTAACAAGGAAGTTAAGTACAGTAATTGACATGAAAGTCACACAAATCAAAAAGAATCCATTGTATCTTTATTCAACCTTTTTAAAATATGTACCATTCTAAGGTCTATAAAGGAATTTTAAAAATTGGATACTTGACTGTGATGTTCATGGATGAGCAAATTTAAACATATACATTTGAATCAGGTTTTTTTTTTTCCTAAACAGAAACATAGTGGAGGTTATCCATTAATTAAATCACTTGATAAGAAGTGAGACAGATGAATATTATTTCAGTTTATTTGGGGATCTATTGATCCATCTCCCACATTTGCTTCTTTTTCACTCCCCTAAACATTTTCCTTATTCCTTTATTTTCACATCAACTCCACAAACTCAAAATTTTGTGAGAGGAACACCTTTCATAAAATTGTCAGTTAACTTTTTCATTCTCTGCCCTCTCCCCGAATAAAGATCTAACTAAACCTAGATATTTAATTTGGTAAATATTTGACTAGGAAATTATTGAGATTTATTAATTACTGTCCAAATAACCCTTCATTTTGATATAACTGAAGTAGTTCTATAATTAAATTCTTCTTCTAGTTTGAGAAAATATGTCATGAGATCATTACTATCTGGAAAATTCACTTTATGGTGCAAGCCTTTGCATAATGTTGATGATAAAAAATATTTGCCCACATTCATTTGATCATTTAATTCTAACTTAGATAATCTATTTTTGGCCTTGTCAAATAATTTATCGCCCACATAATAGGAAATGGTTAGAATTGACCACTATTTATCTTAATTTTATTGTTAGAATTAATTACAATTATCTTAAGGTCATAAATGTTAGTTTCTCCCCTTTCACTTAATCCTGGTTTTGCCAGCTGAGAAAGAACCTCAAAATACTGCATGTACTCAATGGCATTATTATGAGCACTAATGATCATCAGAGTATTATAAATACTTGTACACACACATGCAAGTATGAAGGATGGTGGTAACCATTTATTGACTCCAGAGACAACCCCAATATTTTATTTTTCCAAATATAAACCCCGATGTAAGTAATGATCATTGTGCTAAGGTCTAGCTGTTTTGTTCCTCTGGGAATTCATGGCCTTAGTCTTGAACAAATGAGAAATACACCTCCTCTTCCTGAAAGGTTAATGAAATTCTTCCTGACTTTTTGGAAGAAAGTTCAATTTGGGTTTTTGCCAAGGTCTGGAAACTTTCCCAGTATGTCCAACTAACCTGAATGATATGTCACTTTAAAAATCAATATTTTAAGCAACACTTCAACTGAATGGGTTCTCAAAGGGTGTCTTCATTTAAATGTGTCAAAAAAAAAGTGGCAAAACTGGGGTAGGAGAAAGATAACAATCATGAGTGCAAAAAGATTATAAGTTTTCCTATTTCTAATAGTTCAATATATGTGAATTTGTGACAGTGTTGTATCATGAGTGATTACAACACAAAATAATTCCATCAAATGTGTAACTATATTAAGTATAATGATTTGTGTAAAGTAAGAATTCTTTTTAACTCACTACGGTATTTTAATAGTGGAAAAAGTTGTATGTTGTATCATTTCCCTCTCATATCTAATGTGTCCAGAATGAAGGAAGGAAAAGAAAAACTTTACTGTTCCACTTGACACTTCTGTTTGTTTCATGGTCTAGGGGAATTAAAATTACCATCTTTAAGGGATGCAGCCAGTCATGCCTTTATCAATTCAGCTGTTAGCATAATCAATGTTATATAACAGCTGTTTTGAGAGGCTACTACTGGAAAGGCAAAGTATATGTCACAAATTATTCCTTTCCTAGTCCTTATTGCAGTCCTATCATGGATATATAAGATATATTGACTTTGAACAACAGCCAATTATAAACAGTGAAATAATTATGTCAGACAACCACCATGTTAGCCCTTTAATCCGCTAATAGGATAGTTTTAGGGTGGATGGTCACTTGTTTTCAGTTTAGGGTACTACCAGAATTTGTGTTTCCCTAAGAGAGAAATAAAAACTATACCTCTGTTCTATGAGCTTAATCTCCTGTCCCAAAGGAATCCATCCTCTAATCTTATCTAGTATTGTGGAGTGAAATTTCTGTTTTGCCACTCTTGCTGAACTAACCTCTAGATAATTTGAATTCATTAATTCACAAACCCTATTAGAGTTCTTAATAATTTATATTTTTAAGATTTGGCAGATTATTATACTTTCTAAAAAGCAGGGAATTTCCTAACACGTATTTAAATGAAACCAATCAGTCAGATTATAATGCAAATTACTCATATTGCAGATTCATTTTTGGCTTTTCGTCTAAATATCATTCCCCTTAGCTTCTGCCTCCCTGGTGTCTCTCATAAGTATTACTTATTTATTAACAAAGATTTAGTGTGCATCATAATATCCCAAGCTATAAACTGGAGGTAAGAATGCAACACAAAATGCTAGCCCCTCTGGTTATTAAAGAGTTTATAGGTTACAGGGAGAAACAACTATGAAAACAAATGATTACTAAGTACAGTAGCAGAAACAAATAATCAGTGAGCAAATATTATCTATTGAAACCTAGCCTTTTTGATTGTAGGAAACAAATTCCCCTGAAAAGCTCACAAAAAGCAGGTTGAGGTGAGGAGTAAGGTGAAGGTTGTAAATATTCAGAAGCCCAATCAAGACAGGAACCACTAGCAAAAAATAAGTGGGGCTCTACTTGGGAGAGTAATCGGGATTCAGGACAGCCTTGTGGGACCACAACAGATGAAATCCTTGAATATTTCCTATAATATTTCCTTTTAATGCAAATTACTTGAATGTTACATGTTTATTTCTGTCATGCTACCTATTCAAATTCGAGAGAGAGAGAGAGAAACTTGCATAGTTCAGCCTCTAGCTGCATGCCCTTAATTCAGATGCCCAATTTAATCCTATGGTACAAAGTGAAGAGTGACATCAGCCATCTAGGTCCATACATTGAGCTGGAAGCTATGTGGGCAGGGCTCAGGTAAGCTTAGCAGGCCAAAATATATCAAGTGTTATATCCTTTCTATTCCCAATGCTATTCCCATAGTTTAATTCCTATTTTTAGACTATTATAGTAGCATCCTAACTAACTCTCTAAACAGAGAAACACCAAACAAAGAGCATACAAATAATCTGTTAATTTTTATAGATATTCCCTTGGTACTTAGTTTTGATTTCTGTTATAGTATCATTAACTTACAAGTCCATTGAGAGGAACCTAAGGGGAACTAAATAAATATTTAATGAATGAAGGAAAGAAGGAAGGACTAAATAATGAAAATGATTTTGCTTGCCTTGCAGTATAAAAAGCTTTAAACTATTTTTTTGAAATTGAAATAAATAGAACTTTAATTACTGAATCCAAAGCAGAGGGGATATCCCACTTTTAGAGGAATGGAGAAGGCACTAGGCCTTGTCCTTTTCTTCCTCTGATAACTGTTACCACCACAGATTTGCTAAAGATGTGATGCAGTGACAATTACTGATTGGAGGGGAAAGGACAATAATTTCTTATTTAAGGGCAAGTCCTAGTGGTCTCTCTGTAGACTGGAAGATAAATGCATGCCCATGGGTACATGCATACCCCCTCACACAAGGCAGACACGTGACTTCCCTCTGGGTCTTAGGCATGCTGGTTTTATTTCTCTGATGCTCACTGTGGCAGGTCTGAAGCAGGTCTTCATTCTCTTAAAAACCTATACTCCCTATACAGCTACTAGTAATTACCTTTTAGTTCTTCTCTGCTTTGTTTGTTGTTGTTATTTAAGGTTCATTTTTTTAAATGTTTTTCATGTTTGTTTGTTTTTGAGAGAGAAAGAGACAGAGTGTGAGCCAGGGAGGGGCAGAGACAGAGGGAGACACAGAACCTGAAACAGGCTCCAATCTCTGAGCTGTCAACACAGAGCCCTATGTGGGACTCGAACCCATAAACCATGATATCATGGCTTGAGCCACAGTTGGATGCTTAACCTACTGAACCACCCAGGCACCCCCTGAGATTTACTTTAAAACAATTAGGATAGAACGCTAATAATTGTTGAAGCTAGTTAGTAGTAAGAGTTTTTAATACTAACCTCTCTATATTTGAAATGTTTAAAATTTTACATTAGCGAGTAAAATAAGAAAAATGACAAAATATAAGCATAGCAATTTTTTTTAAATTTTGGGGCTCCTGGGTGGCTCAGTCAGTTAAGCGTCTGACTTCAGCGTTGGTCATGATCTCACGGTTTATGAGTTCAAGCCCCGTGGCAAGTTCTGTGCTGACAGCTCAGAGCCTGGAGTCTACCTCAAATTTTGCGCCTCCCACTTTCTCTGCCCCTGCCCCACTCACACCCTGTCTCTGTCTCAAAAATAGTAAAACATTACTTTTAAAAAAATTAAAAAATAAAAATTTTAACATTTTAAATTTGTCTCCCCTATTGTGCTAATTCCTCAGTGTATTAGGATTTGTTTTGAACCCATTTTACTGAAGAACTTGTAGATCTGAAGAGAAACTCATTCTCTTACCAAAATCTTATGAGAGAAGACTAAGAAGCCAGCTAAGTAAGGAAAGCATGAATAATGTGAGAAATTTAAGGAAATTTTTAGAGATAAGCATACCCACATTGATTTCTGAACATTGTATTATTATTATTATTATTATTATTAATTATTATTATTATTATTTAGAGGGAGAGTATGAGCAGGGGAGAGGGCCAGAAGGAGAAAGAGAATCTTAAATAGGGTCCATGGTCATCAGTGGGCCCGAGACAGAGCTCCATCACATGACCCTGGGATCATGACCTGACCTGAAATCAAGTCAGATACTCAACTGACTGAGCCACCCAGGTGTCCCTCTGCACATTACTTTATAGGCTAACCTGCAAAAATCTCTTCTGCATTTCTTCCAAATGATACCTCACCATATTAAAATAGATCCCAATTACCATAATGCTTTGACTTAATATAGCAATAGCACAAAGAATTATTGACTTGATTTTTTATTACTTTTTTTATTTTTAAAGTTTATTTATTTTGAGAGAGATAGTGCATGTGCACAGACACATTGGTGGGGGGTGGGGGGCAGGGAGAGAGGGAGAGAGAATGTCAAGCAGGCTCCACACTGCCAGTGTGGAGCCAAACATGGGGTTCCATTATACAAACCTTGAGATCATGCCCTGAGCTGAATGAAGAGTCTGACACCCAGACATCTGAGCCACCCAGGCACCCACTCTTGTGCTTTCTAAACTTCTCTTGTTCATTATATGAACAAGTATGTTCATTAATACTTATTGAGGCTGTAAGTTGTGTCAGGTATTGGTCAAAGCCCTGCAGATGAAAGTGTAAAAAAAAAAAAGAAAAAAGAAAAAGAAATCACAGTTCATGCTTTGCAGAGTGCACCATTTTATTAAGGAGGCAGGCCTCCAAATATAATGTTGATACAATAAGCTTTTCACAAAGAGATGGATCAAATGCTAAAATAAAAATAAAGAGAAGGACTGAGGAACTCCACCTTCAGAAGTTGGGGAAGACATAACAGATGTAAGAGCATTTTGTAGGACTTGAGGAATGAGTCTGATTGCCCAACCAGAAAACTGGGGAGAGGCCCACTTTTGAAACTCAACTTAGGGGTGATGAATAGTGGAGTAAAGAAGGTAGAGAGATTAGAGGGAAAACTTAATAGCCTTAATAATATATGGAGGTAATAGTGAGTAGGACAGCAAAAGCAGGATCAGAGAGGGCAGAGGTATACAAGAAATATGTAAGGAGAATAATTTCAAAAGTCCTAGCATGTGAATTGGAAGCCAATGAGTGGTTTAAAGCATAAGTGTATAGTAATCATTAACTTGATACCTTGTATTTGCAAAAATTAAAAACCAGTTTATAAATCTGAGGAACATAAGGAAATGTTTTCTAGATGTACATGTTTTTACATGAATTAAAATTATGACTTTGAGTTTTCTTTTGCGACTATAAAAATACTTTTTAAATAGTGTATTTAAAAAACTCTATTGCCAGAAAATGGGATAGTTGCAAATATAATATTGAAAAAGACGATAAAACTTTTAGCTAATTGATAGAAGGGTATTGGCTATTCTTAAAAGACAAGTTGTATAGAAACAGCAGAGAAAGGGGTGGGCAAAGTCAATTTGGTTATTGTATTCATTGCCTAACATATTGGATTGTTCATATAAAGTCTATATCATTTTATGCAGCATTTTTAAAACAACAGGGATTTAAGGTGGCAGTTTGATTAACTTAAAAATAAGGCAGCCATCATTTTTTATGGTTTTAATGTATTCTATGGAGGCTTGGATATTTGTTTGCCTTTACTGTTTATAGGATTTATGCTATTAAAGCCTATCCAGCTGTTACCAAATCTCATCCTAAGAATAAAATGCTAAGACCTCACTTGAGAACCAATTTCATAGGTGGCTTCACATTTGCCTCTGTATAAAATAAGCCATTGGGGTTTTGGGTGGCTCAGTCAGCTAAACTTCTCACTCTTGATTTCAGCTTAGGTCATGATATCACAGTCTGTGGGATCAAGCCCTACTTTGGTCTCCATGCTGACACTGCAGAGCCTGCTTGGGATTCTCTCTCTTCCTCTCTCTCTGCATCTCTCTCTCTCTCTCTCTCTCTCTCTCTCTCTCTCCCCATCTCTCTCTCTCTCTCCCCATCTCTCTCTCTCTCTCTCTGTCAAAAGCAAACACTCTCTCAAAAATAAACATTTAAAAATGCTACCATTAACTATAGTATTATGTATTGATATGTAAGTATTAAGGTATTATAACTTAATAAGTTTCCTTACTCAGGCCTCATTTATCCATTCATCTGTCCATCTGTCTATCCAAAAAATGTTTATTTAACACCTATGAATTTTTAAGAATTGTGCTAAATCTGAGAAACTTTCAAGAATGATCCCAATAAATCAGTTTATGTCCTAACCATACTGTCCCACAGGATAGGTACCCAAAACACTGGTCTCAGTAATTTGAGGAGGTAGTTTTAGGGCAAATAATATGAATCCAATTATTCATTCTGTAGAGATGTTCCATCAGGAAAAATTCACATTCATTTAAACATCATACATTTTACAAATACTACTAATATGAACTTCAGAAAGAAGGTAATTTGAGGATAAACTAGTTACAGCATCAGACAGACCACAGGACCTTCCACTCAGGTTCAAATTCTATCTCCATTACCTGTGAGCTGTGTGACTTTGTGAAAATTTCTTAATGTCCTTGTACCCCTGTTTTTTCATTTATAAAATAATAAAATTACAATGACAACTTCAAAATAAGATAAAATAAACTATTCTTTATCTGAAATTCCTTAATTGTTCTTCAGAAAAGTTAAAAGTCCCTGTTTTGAGTCTTGTTATCAAGTAAATTTTAATTTATTTTATGTCCAATTTTCTATTGTAATACCTAGTATAGTCATATAAATTGTTTTCACTTAGAGGTGAAGATATTAAATTTTTCTAATTATAAAAACTATAAGAAGTATGAATCTTTTATAAGCCTGTTGGAAAACTTAAGCATGAGAATCCTTGGGCCTAATTTGAGAAATTCAGCCCCATGCTGAAATTATTTTTATTCATTTCTTAATGTTTATTGAGCATATCTGAGCAGTTGGGAAATACCAGTGAACAGAACAGACTAGGATACTTGCTCTTGTGGGATTATATTCTAGTAAAAGGAAAGAGATCCTGTATCATAAATAATAAGCATTTTATGTTAAACTATATTTTGAGACAATCTTGAGACAAAATTCCTTCAATGCATCTCTTTCCTCTCACATTTGCTGTAAGCAGCAAGGAGAAACCAGGCTGTGCCTTCCCAACTTTGCTTGGAGATCTCTTCAGATTAATAAATACCTAAGTTGGTCCCTGATAAGTTTAACTTGCCTCCCAGCAGTAAAAATAACTCAGCTGAGCTCTTTGCCACTATGTAACGAGGATTGCCTTTCTTCCCATTTCTAATAATGCCTTCCTCATTTCTGAGTTATCACCAAAAGTACCTTTCATATCCATATTTCTACCAACACTTTCTAGGCTCTTTCTATTAAGTACATCAAAACTCTTCCAGACTCTTCCCATTTCTCAATTCCAAAACCACTTTCACATTTTTAGATGTTTGTTATAGAGGCACCCCACTTCATATTAGAAAATCTGTATTTGTTTCCTCTGCCATAACAAGGGATAACAAACTGGGGGTAACTGAATTTCCTTCTGTCAGTGTTAGAGGCTAGACATCCAAAATCCAGGGTATCAGCAGTGCTGATTCCTTCGGAGGGAAAATCTGTTTGCCGCCTCACTCCTAGTTTCTGGTAGAAGCCAGCAGTCTTTGATGTTTCTTGGCTGGTAGACGCATCACTCCAGACTCTGCTTCCATTTTCACATGGTATTCCATCCACATGCCTTTATGTTGCCTTCTTCTTTGTGCACCTGTCTCTTCATCCAAATTTCCCTCTTCTTCTAAAGAGACCAGTCATACTGGATTAAGACCTACCCTAACGACCACATCATGACCTGATTACATCTATCAAAGACATTTCCAATGGAGGTCACATTTAGAGGTAAGATACCAGTTAGGACTTCAACATGCAGTCTTATGTCAGAGCTAGAGCAGGTTCAGTTTCAGACTGCCACAATAAAGGAAACATCACAATAAACCAATCAAAGTGAAGTTTTTTGGTTTCTCAGTGCATGTAAATGTTATGTTTACACTATGCTACCATCTATTAAGTATGAAATAGCTTTATGTGTAGAAATATAATGTATATACCTTAATTTAAAAATATTTTATTGCTGGGATACCTTGGTGGCTCAGTAGGTTAAATGTCTGACTCTTGATATCAACTCAGGTCACAATCTCACAGTTTGTGAGATGGAGACCAATGTTGGGCTCTCCATGGACAGTGTGAAGCCTGCTTTGGGTTCTCTGTGTCACTCTTTCTCTGCCCCTCCCCCACTCTCTCTCTCTCTTAAAATAAAGAAATAAACTTAAAAAATGCTCTGTTGCTAAAAAAAATGCTTCCCATTGTCTGGGCTTCCAGTAAGTCATTTTTACTAGTGGAGGGTCTCACCTCTGTGTTGGTGACTGCTGACTGATCAGGGTGGTGGTTGCTGAAGGTTGGGGTGGCTCTGGCCATTTCTTAAAACACTGATGAACTTTGTAGAATTAACTGACTTTTCCTTTCACAAATGATTTCTCTGTAGCATGTGCTACCTTACTGACAGAAGAACTTTTTTTCAAAATTAGAATCAATCTTAATAAACCCTGTGGCTGCTTTACCAAATATAAGTTTATGTCATGTTCTAAATGCTTTGTTGTCACTCCAGCAATTGTCCCAGCATCTTCACCAGGAGCAGCTTCTATCTCAAGAACACCACTTTTGTTGGTCATCCATAAAAAGCAACTCTTTTTCTATTGAAACTATATCATGAAATTGTAGCAGTTCAGTCTCATCTTCAGAATCCATTTCTAATTTAGTTCTAATGTGATTTCTACCACATTTACAGTTACTTGTTCCACTGAAGTTTGATCTCATAATCATCCAGGAGGGTTAGAATCAACTTCTTCCAAACTCATGTTACATGTTGATATTTTGACCTCTTCTCATGAATAATGAAAGTTCTGAATGGCATCTAGAACAGAAAATCCTTTTGGGAGGTTTTTCAATGAACTTTGCCCACAGCCTTTAGAAAATTATTACCAATGGCAACTTTAGATTTATGAAATGTTTATCTTATATAATAGAACTTGGAGTTTGAAATTACTCTTTGATCTATGGACTACAGAATCGATGCTGTGTTAACAGGCATGAAAACAACATTTATCTCATTGTTCAACTCTGTCAATGCTCTTGAGTAACCAGGTGCATTGTCAGTGAGTAGTAATATTTTGAAAGGAATCTTTGCCCCTGCCTGTGCCCCGTAACAGTAGATCTCAGCGGTGGGAGTTAAAATATCCAGTAAACCATTTTGTAAACAGATGCACTGTCATCCAGGCTTTGTTGTTCTATTTATAGAGCAAAGGTAGAGTAGATTTAGTATAATTATTAAAGGTCTTAGGATTTGGGGAACGGTAAATGAACATTGCCTTTCACCAAAGTCACCAGCTGCATCAGCCCCTAACAAGGAATTCAGCCTATCCTTTGAAGCTATGAAGCTAGGCATTGACTTCTACTCTTTAGCTATGGAAGTCCTAGATGGCTGCTGCTTTCAGGAGAAAGCTATTTCATCTACATCAGAAGTCTGTTGTTTAGCATAGCCACCTTTGTTAACGGTCTTAGCTAGCTCTCCCAGTTAACCTGTTGCAGGTTCCATATTAGCACTTCCTGTGTCACTTTACACTTTTATGATATAAAGACAGATTTTTTCCATAATCTCGTGAGCCGACCTCTGCTAGCTTCACACTTTCTTCTGCAGCTTCCTCACCTCTCTTAGCCTTCGTAGAATTACAAAGAATCTAATTGGGCTGGATTAGGCTGTGGTTTGAGAGAATGTTGTGGCTCATTTGATCTTTTCTCCAGACCACTAAAACCTTCTCCATGTCAACAAAAAGGCCTTTTGCTTTCTTATCTTTTGTGTGTTCACTGGAGTGGCACTTTTAATTCCTTCAAGAATGTTTCCTTGGCATTCATAACTTGGCTGACTGGGCTATGTACGAGGCCTAGGTTTTGACCTCTCTCAGCTTTTGATGTGCCTTCCAAACTAAACTTGATCAATTTTAGTTTTGACTTATGGTGAGAGATGTGTGACTTTTCCTTTTACTCAAACACTTACAGGCCATCGTATAATTACTTGCTTAATTTCAATGTTCTTGTGGAAATAGGGAGGCCCAAGGAGGAGGAGAGACATGGAAATGGCTGTTAGGTTGACAGCTGTTGGAGTTGTCAAAACACATACATTGGTCCATTAACTTTGCCTTATATGGTCATGATTCATGGCACTCCAAAGAATGATAGTAACATCAAATATTACTGATCACAGATTACCATAAAAAATACAACAATAATGAAAAAGTTTAAAATACTGAAAGAATTAAAAGGTGAGACACAAAGAAAGTGAGCGAATGCTATTGGAGAAATGGCACCGATAGATTCGGTTGAAGCAAGGTTGCCACAAACCTTCAATTTTTAATTAAAAAAAAAAAAGTATCTGTAAGGCAATATAAAGTGAAGCACAATAAAATGAGATATGCCTTTATCTTTTTAGAGGACACAGTTTAACCTATCACACATGATATATTAGTAAATTATATAGCATGTTAGAAGTGAGGAGAGTATGCATGCTATCTTTCTCCGTCCTCAAAACAGCTAGGTCACACTGATTTTTACGAGAACACTTTCAATGAAGTAGAATTTCCCAAAATGTAGTGTGTGTGTGTTAAGAACTAATATGTAAAATTACTGTCAAAGATTCCATAATCAAGTAAATTTATTTTACATAGTATTGTGCATTCCCTCTTAGTGCCTCACAATGTCCATTAACCTATTAAGGATTCTGAGAATTCCTAGAGTAAAGACAAAAACTCATTTTCCAAATGAATTTAGCCATGGAACTCTTTATCTAAGCACTTGTTGAAAGTAGTCTATTACTTGGAAAATACTTGATAGAAGCACTGCAATGTAAATACAGATTTTGTTTTTCCTTCTGTGTTCTGGGCATATTTAAGAAGGCTAACCACATGGGAAACAGAATGAACTCCAATGTACAACTTCCAAATTTATTTCTTATTATTGTCAATAAGAATATAGATACACTTTTTTTTATAGAGCTTACCAGAATTCAAGTCCAGAATTACCAAAATCTATATTTCAAATCCATTTGGAGTAATAATTAAAAATAAATGAGCAAAAACATGGAAGTGCATGTAGTGGTATAAAAATATGGACTCATTAAGAGTCAATCCAGTATTATTATAGGGATTTGTTCTTAAAAAGTTGTACTACTTTCAGGCTACTTCATGGTCACTTCCCAAAGGCCAGAGCAGTATTGACTTTCATATCACGGGATGCTGTCTACATGCTGAGTCCTAGAGAGAAAAGACAATAAGCAGGTGGGGGGAGGGGGGGAGGGGAAGCTGAAAAATGTACATCAGTGTTACCAGAGGAGTAGAGAAGGGTAGCAAGGCAACAGACTTCCCATTAAAAGGCGTGTGCACGTGCACACACACACACACACAGGAACATAAAATGGGGTCAGACATTTTCTAACCTTCCCATCGTTGCCTGAGAAAGGCTAAAGAGAAGATTTTTACTGAGTTGTACCTGTGGTACCTGCCAATGTGATCCCCACTGGTTCCCTACTTCGGTGCTATGAGGAATCTTTCAGAAAATGGAAAACTCCTTAAATATCCCATAGGATTATGAAACCTTTGACATCCTTGGGTATATTTCTATCACCATTTCAGATATCCCTGGTACCATTTATAAATATCCCAAATGCTGATAATTAGTTAAGAATATTATTCTTTTGAGCTTAAATCTCAAGTATTATCACCTATAAATAACTTATTTTGTACACCTCTCTTCCTTCATCTTGTCCTGTGCTTACAACTTCATCTTACATAGTTTAATTTTTAAGAGAGAGAAATAAAAATGTCCACGGGATGACTGGTAATGTTATCTCATACCTGAACCTTGCTTTGAGGGCAGAAACTAGATCCCTGAAATGTGAGCTCCTACTTGGCCCATTTTATACAAGCACTTCTAGTCTCAGGGCAATTAGTAACACATTCCCATCTAAATCTGCTTTAAAATGGAGTTTCACCTATTATGGGTGGCTGATTCTAAAGTAGTCATTTAATGAAGTCTTATTTCAGGGGTAATAGAAAGCTTGTTGTTTGGGTCTTAAAAATTCAACTTCCTGTGCAGGCAGTTAAAGCTACAGGTAATAAAACACTACCATTATAGATTCATACTTTCCTCATCCATTTCCCCAGATAACCTAGGGCATGAACTGCATTTGGAAAAGAAGAAATCACCAAAATGGCTGATAATTATCGAGAAGCTTAAAAGTTTTCCCAATCTCTAAAGAAAATCCCATTAAATAGGGCTGTGTCCTGTTTCCCCAAATAAAATAATACCATCCAACAGAGGCTTATCAGAGCTTATCATTCTGAGGCCATTAATTAAGCAAATTTACTCCGGGTGAAAATGTTTCCCAGAAATCTCTCTTGGATTGACATTTATTTTGTGTTAACCACTCTGCCTGGCTTGGCTCTGCATCACATGTAGAGGCCGTTTAAACAATATTAAGATAACAGCATTAATTCACTGTTCTTCCCTTAATCATATAGAAGCAGATCCGCTTGTTATAAATAATGATCTCTCCTTGCCTGAAGCTCAACTCTTAGCACTTGTTCTAATGCAAATCCCTGTCCTTTTGTACTAGCTGCTAGTAATAGTATTTAATAGTGTGCTATTCTTTTCTTAGGTTTCAGCACTGTAAGGAGGAAAGACCATGGCTTCAGTTTTAAATTTGAATAGGATTGCCTTCCAAAAGAATGAGAGGAGGAGGACATAACCTTTTTGACTTGCTTTGATCAAAAGCATCATTTTTTCTTTTCCCGTAATGGTTACCGGAATTGAGATTCAAATTAAGCAGTGTGTCTGACAGATGACGTAATGTGTTGTAACTTTTCCTTATCTACAAAATAAGTCTATCAGGTTGGAAAGTCAGGAAGTTTTGTCAAGATTTCATTTATTTTCACATCTGGCTCACACTCACTACAGAAGAGATGTAACTACTCTATTCCTGGCAAACCATGGTTAAAACACTTCTGTCATTAGCTTATGCGGAGTGTTGGAATCGCTCAAGCTGATGGAATAAGGCAGGCGAATGTGCCATTGGATTCTAGTGACTCGAGAGCTTTCTTTGCTTGCTTGTATAATTAGGCATGGCTTTTTAACAACTTTCTGTATCCCCCGGGGCACTTTCAGGAATATAGAAGATACTGTTCCAGGAAGCCAGTTCTGCTGCAGTGTACTGTTAACCAGTTGCTCCTCCAATCAAATTCAGTCATGTACAATGTATCTTCCTTAAAAGACCTTCACAATAATACAGTTATATCCTGAGGGAGAAGCAAACAGGCAGCATGTTCATCATATCAGTGCCGTGGGCTTTCCTCCCCAGAATCATCATTAGCTTTGAGATTCAACCAGTATGTGTCCAATGGCACCAAAGTGCTGGGCGTTTTTCTAGCTGACAGAAAATATTGATGAACAAAGTAACCTCTGTTCCCTGTGTGTGTATGTGGTGTGTGTGAGAAAGAGACAGAGACCGAGAGAGACAGAGAGAGATTCCCAGCCTATGGTGTAGAACAGTGATATTTACAATCAAATGAGACAAGAATAAGCACAAGATGCTCTAGGGTACCCAAGAGGGGCTTGCCAATTCAGAAAGAGCCAGGGGAGGTGGTGGAAGATGGAGATAGAGGGGTGGGTGGAGAGAAAGAGGGAGATTTCTCAGGACAGGTCTTGTTCATGGGACAAAGGAATATCTGAAACTTAGCTCTAGCATTAAGGGTCAAGAAGGGTGGTATTTTAGGTAGAGATAATAATTTAAGCAAACACCTGGAGGCTAAAGGGAACTTGACATTCTTAGGGAAATATAGTTCACAATGGCTAGACCACAGAGAACAAAGTAGAGTAATGGTGGAATGGTTTTAGACAGTATAAGTAAAAAGAAGGTTAATTACTTAGTAGGATTGTTAATTCCAAGGTTATATAAGAGAGATGCAAATAGTATACTAACTAGCACAGAATATACTAACCACAAAAATACTCATATAAAGTACATGATATAATTTCATAAATTTTGAGAGCCATTTGTTAAACACAGTTATTGTTAAAAATTTATACATACGTAAATTTGCAGTTAAATTATATTAAAACAAAGGTAATACTCAAAACATCACTATTTGCTTTATTACATTTTATTATTATCTTTTCCCTTGGAAATATTTAAGCCTTTTGTAATTGCATGGTGGAAATACTATAGAGAGTATTCTCTTGAGGTTCCTGGGTGGTTCAGTTGGTTAAACATCTGACTATTTTGGCTCAGGTCATGATCTTACAGTCCAAGAGACCAAGCTCCACATCAGGTTTTGGCAGCACAGAGCCTTCTTGAGATTCTCTCTCATTTCTCTCTGCCTTTCATCCCAATTGTGCACATGCACGTATGCTCCCTCGCACATGTGCACTCTCTCAAAATAAATAAAATTTTTAAAAATCTTAAAGAATATTTTCATGTGTGTCTTTTAGCAACTGCTTATTCAATGACATCATATTGGTAACTTAAAACTGGCCAGATGAGAGTATTTATGCTATAAAAGTTGTTGGCAAACAAAAGAAAGCAGAACTTGGTTATTTGTTTTGTTGATTGTCTATTGTAAACTAAAGAATGTAGTGAATAAGAAGCATTAAAAGTTTAGATTGAGGGAGACCTGGGTGGCTCAGCTGGTCAGGCATCGGACTTCAGCTCAGGTTTTGATCTTGTGATTTGTCCCTTGGGCTCTGTGCTGACAGCTCAGAGCCTGGAGCCTGCTTCATATTCTGTGTTTCCTCTCTCTGTTCTTCTTGTGCTCATGTTCTATCTCTTCCTCTCTCTCAAAAACAAATATTAAAAATTATTTTTTAAAATATAGTTTGAACTTAAAAGTGTGTCATGGCTGTAGCTGCTATATTATGAATAGAACAATAAATGGAGAAACTTTTTCGAACACTCAAAAATGACTGTTCAATTCAGTAAAGAAAACTCCAGTCATTGACAAACCAGTGAAATCAGCATTGTACCATTCTTGTTACACTTTTGTAACATAAACTCATGAGAGGGCATGAATTTGGAACTATGCTTTTTCATCAATTATATTTATATAATTAGATAATTGATGTATTATATACATGTATCTTGTATTTGGTTACAAATACAAGAGTTTAGCAAAATCAGCTGGAAATATTTGTGTGAATTAATTGTCTATACAGAATTTAAAATAAAGAACATTGTATTTTGGGAGTGTTACACATCCTTAAATCACTAATATTTATAATAAACTAAGCACTCATATTTTTTATAAAGTTGTTCATTAAAATGGTGACAGCCCAAAAATCTTTTTGCTTCACAATTTTGCCTATGTCTGGCCATTGCCCAAAGGCTTCTTCTGTACATACCATTCCAGTGAGCATAGTCACATATTTAATGTTTTAATTCTTCTGTGAAATGCTGGTTTGCATGGTCTCCTGATATTACTCTTCCCAGCAAAGCAGATGTTGGGCTCCGTAATGGGCTCCGGGACCAAAATCATTCATATCACCCATTATTTGATTTGTGCCATTTGGTGCATCCATATATGCTTTAGTTCTTGAAATGCCTCTCTAGGGAAAATATGCCAAATACCATTCAGGCTATGTCAATGGATTTTATCACACACTTTATTTCTAATTGACTACTTTGTCTCCTCTTCATCAAAATTTTAGGGCAGTATGTTGAAGCTAGAGGAAATGTTTTCATTTTTTAAATTAATTTAGTTTTTAATTTATATCCAAGTTAGTTAGCATAAAGTGCAACAATGATTTCAGGAGTAGATTCCTTAATGCCCCTTACCCATTCACCCCATCCTCCCTCCTACAACCCTTCTAGCAACTCTCTATATGTTCTCTATCTTTAAGAGTCTTTTATGTTTTGTCCCCTCCTTGTTTATATATTATTTTTCTTCTCTTCCCTTATGTTCATGTGTTTTGTATCTTAAATTCCTCATATGAGTGAAATCATGATATTTGTCTTTCTCTCTCTAATTGCATTTAGCATAATACCTCCTAGTTCCATCCACATAGTTGCAAATGGCAAGATTTCATTCTTTTTGATTGCTGAGTAATACTCAATTATACACACACCACACCTTTATCCATTCATCCATCGATGGACATTTGGGCTCTTTCCATTCTTGATAACACTGCTGTAAACATTGGGGTGAATGTGCCCCTTCAAAACAGCACACTTGTATCCCTTCTTCAATAGATACCTAGTAGTGCAATTGCTGGGTCGTAGGTTAGTTCTATTTTTAATTTTCTGAGAAACCTCCATAATGTTTCCCAGAGTGACTGCACCAGTTGGCATTCCCACTAGCAGTATGAAAGAGATCTAGAGGAAATGTTTTTAGATGTGAGGTCTAATTTAGTGAAAGCAGGACGGAGAAGAGATAGGGAGTGATCTCTAAAGAAAATAGCAAAGCATTCCTAGAAATAGGATGTGGCTGCTATCGCCTAGTGATCAGTAACTTTAATTATTATTCAACTGTACCAAAAACTTAAGGACTTCTGTCACAAAGTAACCTGAGATGATTTCCTTTGGTTACACATAACTTTGGTACAAGTAGCTTTTACCAAACTGCAAAACATAAAATGCACTTTTGTTATTGTAGGAATTATTAGTATGCTTTTATATAATTCCTCTTAGATTTATGTATGTATTGGGAGATGTTGAAATGGGTTTTTTTCCATTTTTCTTCTTTTGTCAAAGTAACTCATAGTTAACATCTACCAGATTTAGTTTTTAAAGATAGGAATCAAACCATGCTTTGCATACCTTAGTACTTAGGTATTTACAAAGCTGTCCATACATTACATCCTCAAAATAAACTTTTTGAAAGAAAAAAAAGGAAAAAGGAGGGAAAGAAAGCAGAGATGGAGGGAGGGAATAAGGGAAAGTCATGAGTTAAGTAGAGTAAGTATGAAGACCTAAAACTCAGGCATAATTTCACCAACAAAATGTAATAAATATAATATATTATATGCATTTGGTAGAGCTGCTATAACAATATATTACACACTGGGTGACTTAAACAACAACAACAACAAAATACTTCATATAATTCTGGAGGTTAGAAATCCAAGGTAAGGTATTGGCAGGTTTGGTGTACCTCCAGGCTTCTTTCCTTGGATTGCAAATGTCTGTCTTGTCCCTTGTTCTTACATGGTCTTTCCTTTGTATCAGAGCTCCTGACGTCTTTTTGTTTCCAAATTTCCTCTTATAAGGACACCAGTAAAGTTGGATTAAGGCTTACCATAATAAGTTCATTTTAACTTAATCATATCATTAAAGACCCTGTCTTTAGAAAGTCACATTCTGAGGTACTCAAGTAAGTGTTTCAACAAATGAATTTGGGACAGAGGGTACAATTCAGCCTATATGGCTAGTTTCAGTGCTGTGTGTGTGTGTGTGTGTGTCTTCCTTTTTTTTTTTCTTTGAACATGCATTTTTTAAAAAAAAATCCAGTATAATGTACAGCATCATATTAGTTTCAAATATACAATAAAGGCATTCAACATTTCTGTACTCCTTGCTCATTAAGTGTACTCTTAACCCCCTTCACCTGTTTCACCCACCTTCTCTCTGGTAACCCACCAGTTCTCTATATTTATTTCATGTTCTTTTTCATAGTATAGTTGACATATAATTTTTAATTATTTCTATTTTAATATTAAAAAATATTATAATATTTAATTATTATTTTTAATTTAATTGTTATTAGCTTAACATTTTTAAGTATTTTACATAACACTGAACATTATACAAATACTAATGTGATAACTTAAATACTATTAATTACATAAATTAACCGGTTCCCCCTTTTGATCATAGAAGTTTTTCTCTGTGTTGATTCATAATGATACAATGTGTATGAGTATTTGTTGAAATTTCATATTCTTTAAGCTTCTTGATGCTGGGGAGGGATCCTTGGAATTCAAAATGATGTGGTCAGTTTTATTTTTTATTTTCCATGAAGGAGCATCATGATGTTCTTAATAAAAGTGAAATGTGGAAAGTATCCTTCTCTAACACAGATGTGTGTGAAAGAAATAAATTGCTACAAATGTGTGCAAAGAACCAGTCAGAGGCTTTTGATGAAGTAATATCATGCTGAAGTTTATTTATTTGGGTTCAATGCTATTTTTTCGTTTACATTTTACCCTGAAATTGGACTTTATTATTATAATAAAAATGAAAGGAGTTGAATGATGTAGCAGCTTTAAAAAATAAGAAAAACATAACAGACTATCTTCTGACATTGAACATGGGTATAGCAAGGACAGGATATATATACTGTGTGACTGACTCTCCCTCTCTCCTTCTCTCCCTCCCTCTCTCTCTCCCTCTTTTCCTCTCCCTCTCCTGTTTCTGAGCTGGGCGGAAATGACCTTTCCAAAGTCTTGCTTGGCATATGGAAAGTGTATTTTTCTATTTAGCAGTAACAGCTGCTGAAAATGTTCTCGGCCTTTACCTGTGTGTTTATGGTGGCAGAACTCACTGGATCATGTAATGGGCTCAGTGTTGAGCTACAAACCTCTCTCTGCTTCTCTAGGTTATTCTTTTTAAAGGGACCTGGCCTGAGGCCTGGAGCTCCAGGTGGTCTTACCTGATTTAGCTAAAGAGGTGTCAGGTCTTTAATGATCCCATAAACCTGAAAATACAGAGGAAACTTCAGGCTTACTTAATTCTGTTCCCAATGAACCATGAAGACTCTGTTCAAACAGGATATTATTATTATTATCATCATCATCATCATTTTAATTTTTATTTACTTGTCACTAAACTTTTTTTTTTCCTGAAAAGGCTAGATAGTAAATATTCTAGGTGTTACATCCCACATATGTATCAGTTCAATATTCTTCTTTTCTTTCTTTTATTCTCTTTGTTTTTAAACCCTTTAAGCCTGCAAAAACAAGCTTATCTCAAGTCACTAAATAGGCTTTGAGATAGATTTGGCCAGTGGGCTATAGTTTTCTTTTGTCCTCCAAGTTGCACAAGTAGAGAGGAAAATCTTGGTTCTCTATAATAGTGCTTTTTTTTTTTTTCCTTTTTTTTTTTCTTTTTAAATCTGTTGCTTTATTTTGACTAGGCCACATCCTTTGTATAGAGACCTCTTGTCACAATGAGAATGACTTTGCCCTCTGGCATAACATTTCAGAAGCTTTCAACAATACTTAATTGAAAAACTACTTAATATCATACTAGAAATGGATGGATGCAGCAAGCTAAAATGGACTGTCGATTTGTAATGTGGTAGCAGTAAAACAAAAATGGTGGCTTTAAGTGACTAGTTTTTGTCCTCAACAGTTTCAGAAAACTCTACAGTGTAGAATGATTTTGATACTAAACTCTGCATTATAATGTTTTAATACCTGCTATTAACCACTAGTATGCCTGTAATGGTAGATGTGCATTCAGACTTAAGCCATAAAGCATAAATAACTTCTAAAAAAAAGTCTGAAAAATGTTTGTTCATCTGTCTTACCTGATCATCTGCTCATCTGTCTTATCTGAACAACCATTTTATAATTTATATAATTAATTTCAATTTATAACATTTTGCTGCTTTTAAGAAAAGGTTTTAAACCCCCCCTCCTTTTTTTTAACATTTCTATGGAAAGCTCATGTTAGTTGTTTGCTTTGGAGAGTTAACTATCTTCAGTCTCCTCGAGTGCAGTGGGTACAAGAAATTTTGGTGGGATGAAGAATAACACCCAGATTGATCAGGAGGCTGAGACACAGCAACATTTCCTCCATGTCCTCTTCTTCCCTCGTGTACATGTTCTCTCACATGAGTGCCAGGGGCCTCTCCACCAGTTTCCAGTTACATGCCGTCTATCTGTGTGTGTTTATTCACACACATAGTTTTTCTTTGCTTACCCTTTATTACCACTTTCCACTTAGAGTTCAAGAAAGAAGATTGTATTCATTTGAAACTTCTGTGAAGAATTAGGAGAATATAATATCATTACCTCACTGGAATCTAGCCAAACTCCTAAGGCTAGGATCTTAAAATCTGGAATGGCCATTTTGGTGGGAACCTCAATTTTAGGCCTCATCGTAAAGAAAATATATATTTTTTTTAATTGAAGAGTTACCCTCAAGGAGGTGTTTTATTGTTTTTATTTTTTTTCCCCAAAACATGTTTTCATAATTGCTCTTTTTGGGTGAGTTTTGAGAAAAGAAACTTACTTAACTGGATCTATAGAAGATCTATTTTTAGATGAATAATGGTATCACAACTATGAAGTTAAAGTAAATTGTTGACTCATAGTATTTTACTTAAAAGCAGCATGTATCCTGAACTTTTGAGTAGAATGCATTACTTATGGGTCAGTTATGATATTGTAACATGAATATATTTGTTATTGAATATATCAGTCGAGTTGAATATGTAAGTGAACTAAGTTCTAAGGTAGTGCATCACAATTTTTTGAAATAGGAAAATTCCATTATATATTCTCTCTGATGGAAGAAATGGGCAAATGGAATTGTAGAAATACAAATTACCCTGTCAAGCATAAAACTCCAAACACAGGTTTAAGTGTCAAACCTAAGAATGACTTAAAGATTAGTAAACCTTTTACACAAACAAAAACATTCAACTGAGCTTATTGGGACTACCATAATTTTTTTCAAAAGTTTAGTAACACAGCTTTCTCTGAAATGATAGAGTCCTTCTAGCAGATCATTTTTACGTCTCTTACCTTCCAATAGAAATATTTGAATAATATCCTTGGGTTATCTAAACTTAACTTACTTTAGTCAGGTACTGGTTTTACTTCCAGACATCTAAAAGTGACACAGCTATGCTTTAATACAGAGAACTCATAAACCAGAACATTTTATATAGATTAGTTCATGTCTTTTACGTTTCTGGAATTTGTGCAATACAGCTGGGTTTCTCAATTGAATAATGTGTTTCAAAATATGTTAAAATCAGTGAGATAATATTCAGGACTTGGTACATGGAAGCTTCCCAACAAATATTTATTGACATTTTAACCCATGCTAAAATAGCCAATATATTAATATTAATCAATTTGTTTTAGGACTGCCAGACCTCATTTTAATCTGCACTTGTTTATTTGTATTACCTATAGATTGGATGTACAAATTTTCTTTTAAAAGTAAAATAGTTAATGTGAGAACATTGATAGGTTCAGACATTGCCTGTTCCTTTGAACTTGGCTATGTTAGGAAAAAGCAATCCAAGTAGTGTGTCCAAATGGATTGTTTGAAGAGAGTTTTAGGAAGTTTACAGTGAGGGAGAAATATTTTGGGAACAGCTACTGTGAAAAGATAAAACAGATTTCAGAGTTGAGCAATATATTATGAATAGGATCCTCCTTTATAATAGTTTGTGAGGATCATAAAATGTTTATATTACTTTGTATATATCTTTGCCTGTTTGACTTGAGCCAACACGGGACTGGGAGGACCCTTGACTGACTCCATGTGGATTATATTTTTGGAAGCTAAGCTTTATAGTTTAATATTCAGCTTTTCCTGGTGGTTGCAATGCCACTAGACTTAACACTGCAGAGGGTAAAAATTTACCTTAGACTACTACAGAGAGAAGCACTAGACACCACTCAAAGACCTAATGGACTCCCTTATGAAATTGAAAACTGGCAGCATGTTTGAAACTCAACCTTCTATGGACATGGACTTTCTTAAATTGGATACGTTTGTGGATGGATGGTAGAATTTATAATAGCTGTGTTTAGTCTAGTTCAAGGCATTTGTTTGGGTCCAATGATGGAGGATTCTCTGGGAAGTTGGCTGGAACTCTAAATATTGTTTTAGAACTACTGACACTGGTTACTTGCTATTAGAAACTTGAGAAATTTGGGTGGGGTTCTTTATAAAAGCCTAGAATAGTAGTACTCAGGGTCCTGCTTAGAGTATACTACTAAAATGGCCTAGGTATGATGGTATGAAAGACAAGGGCAGGGGGGGCGGGCGGTTAGGTGAAGTTATGCAATTAAACAGTAGGAATTTTTTATGGTCTGAATGTTACCCAACTTCTATTGGTATTACAGCCTGCTTCACATTGGCTTCAAAACTAGTGCAAGGTGATTTGTCTGTATTCATATATTGAATGCATGTTTGCATATCAACATGATAAGGTACTTCATATGTAGAGAATAGAGAGGTTTCAAAAAGAATCTGCAAAGAGAAGGTATAGGTACTTTGTTAATAAAACTAAGACCACACATCAAAATCAACAAAAGCAGGCCAACACCAAGACCTATGGTAAATTAATTTCCAAAATATATCAATAAAAATCATAAAATCAGCAAGGGAACTTAGAAAGGAAGAACCCTAAGGCTAGCTGCAAATTTCTTCACAGAAACTTGGCAAGTCAGAAGGAAGTAGAATGATATATTCAAGGTGCTGAATGGGAAAAATCTGCAGCCAAGAATGCTCTGTTCCGTAAAGGCTATCATTCAGAATAGAAGGAGAGACAGTTTCCTAGAAAAACACTAAAGGAGTTTGTGATCACTAAACCAGACCTGCAAGAAATATTAAAGGGGACTCTTTGAGTGGAAAGGAAAAACCAAACGTGTCCAAATGTGACAAAGACAAGAAAGGAACAGATAAAATCTCAGAAAAAAAGAAAAAAAAAACAAGTAATAAAATGGCATTAACTACGTATTTATCAGTAATTACTCTGAATGTAAATAGACAAAACACTCTAATCAAAAGTTTGGGTGTCAAAATGGATTAAAAAAAAAAGAACACCCATCTATATTCTGCCAATTTTAGATGTAAAGACACCTGCAGGTTGGAAGTGATGTGATTGAGAAACATAATGCAAATGGACATTAAAAGAAAGCTAGACTAGCAATACTTATATCAGACATGAACTAGATTTTAAGCCAAAGACTAACCAGGGATGAAGAATGGCACTGTATCATAATAAGGGGTAAAACCCAACAAGAAGTTCTAGCAATTTCAAATATGTATGTCCCCAACTTGAAATTACCCAAATATATAAAACAATAACAAACATAAATGGACTCATTAATAATATTACAATAATAGGGCATGCAAACACCCCATTTATTTCAATGGACACATCATCTAAGCAGAAAATCAATAAGGAAACAATGGTTTTAAATGACACACCGGACCAGGTGGATTTAACTGATATATTCAGAACATTCCATCTTAAACATTTTGAACACACAGTGTTTTCACGTACAAATGGACATTCTCCAGAATAGATCACATACTAAGTCATAAAATCAGGTTTCAACAAGTACACAAATTTCCCAACAAACAAAATTCCAGGGCCAGATGGCTACACAGGTGAATTCTACCAAATGTTTAAAGGAGTTAATACCTATTCTTCTCAAACTATTCCACAAAATAAAAATGGAAGGAAATATCTAAATTCATTCTATGAAGTCAGCATTACGCTGATTCCAAAACCAGATAAAGACAACACAGGAAAGAGAATTATAGGCCAATATCTCTGATGAACATGGATACAAAAATTCTCAATAAAAATCCTAGACAACTGAATGGACCAGTACATTAAAAGAATCATTTACCATGATAAAAATGGGATATATTCGTGGGCTGCAAAGTGGTTCAATATTCACAATCAATGTGATATACCATACTAATAAAAGAAAGGATAATATTTATATGATCCTTTCAGTAGATGCAGAAAAAGCACTTGACAAAATACAACACCCATGCATGATAAAAACCTTCAACAAAGTAGGTTTAGAGGGAACATGCCTCAACATGTTAAAGGCAGTATATGAAAAAAACCTCAGTTAACACCATCCTCAATGGAGAAAAACTCAGAGCTTTTCCTCTATGGTCAGGAACAAGATAGGGATGCCCACCCACTTTCTCCACTGTCATTTAACATGGTATTAGAAGTCCTAGCCACCACAATCAGACAACAACAACAAAAAACAAAAAACAGGAAAAAGTGGCAAGTAAGAAGTCAGACTTTCTCTATTTGAAAATGGTGTAATACTTTATAAAGAAAACTTGAAATTCTTCATAATAAAATTGCTAGAACTGATACACAAGTTTAGTAAAGCTGTAAGTTACGAAACAAACATACAGAAATCTATTGCATTTCTATATACTAATAATGAGGCAACAGAAAGGGAAATCCAGGAATCAACCCCGTTTACAACTGCACCAAAAACCATAAGATACCTAGGGAAAAAACTAACCAAAGACCTGTAAAAGACCTATACTCTGAATAGTATAAACCACTGATGAAAATAAATTAGAGGACACAAAGAAATGGAAAGATATTCTGTGCTCATGGATTGGAAGAATGAATATTGTTAAAATGTTCATAGTACCCAAAGCAACCTGCACATTTAATGCAATCCCTATCAGAATACCAGCAGCATTTTTCACAGAAGTAGGACAAACAATTCTGAAATATGTATGGAGCCACAAAAGACCCCAAATAGTCAAAGCAACCTTGAAAAATAAAAGCTGGAAGTACTACGTTTCTGAAATTCAAGTTATGTTACAAAACTGTAGTGATCAAGACAATATGGTCCTGGCTCAAATTTGACATATAAATCAATAGAACAGAATAGAAAACCTAGAAATAAACCCACAACTATATGGCCAATTAATCTTTGACAAAGTAGGAAAGAGTATCCAAAGGAAAAATGACAGTCTCGTCAACAAATGACTTTGGGAAAACTGGACCACTTTCTTATACCAAACACAAAAATAAATTCAACATGGATGAAGGATTTAACTGTGAGACAGGAAACCATCAGAATCCTAGAGGAGAACAGAGACAGTATCCACTTTTACATCAGCCATGACAGCTTCTTACTAGATATATCTCCTGAGGCAAGGAAAACAAAAGCAAAAATGAACTATTGGGACTTCATCAAAATAAAAACCTTCTGCACAGTGAAGGAAACAATCCAAAAAACTAAAAAAAAAAAAAATCACTGAATAGGAGAAGACACTTGCAAATGATGTATCTGATAAGGGGTTAGTATCCAAAATCTATAAAGAACTTATCAAACTCAACATTCAAAAAACTGATTAGTTCAATTAAAAAATATTTAGAAGACATGAATAGACATTTTCCCAAAGAAGACATACAGTTGTCCAACAGACACATGAAAAGATGCTCAACATCACTCATCAACAAGGAAATACAAGTAAAAAATATAAAATACTCCTCACACCAGTCAGAATGGCTAAAATTAATCACACAGAAAACGAGATATTGGTGAGGTTGCAGGAAAGGGGAACCCTCTTGCACTGTTGATGGGAATGCAAACTGATGCAGCTGCTCTGAAAAAGAGTCTGGAGGTTCTTGAAAAAGTTAAAAATAGAACTAGTCTACCATCCAACAATTGCACTACTAGGTATTTACCCAAAGGACTAAAAAGGAGACATGCACCCTGATGTTTATAGCAGCATTATCCACAATAGCTGAATTATGGGAAGAGCCCAAATATCCATTGGCTAATGAAGGAATAGGGAAGATGTGGTGTGTACACACACACACACATACAGTATGTAATATTACTCAGTAACAAAAACCAATAGATCTTTTTCATGAAAAAGAATGAAATACTATTTGCGGTGATGTGGATGGAACTAAAGAATATTATGCCAAGTGCAATCAGAGAGTGACTAAAACCATATGATTTCACTCATATGTAGAATTTAAGAAAAAAGACAAATAATCATGGGGGTAAAAAAAGAGGCAAATCAAGAAGTAGTCTGTTAATTACAGAGAACAAACTGATGGTTACTAGAAGGAAGGTATGGGATTGGGATGGGTTAAACAGGTGATGGGGTTAAGAAGGGCACTTGTTATGAGCACTGGGTGTTGTGTGCAAGTGTTGAATCAATAAACTGTACACCTGAAACTAATATTATATGTTCATTGGAATTTCAAAAAAGGTGCCTTGGATAGCTAGTTGGTTAACTTTCCAACTCTTGATTTTGACTCAGGTCATTGTCTCACAGTTCATGGGACTGAGCCCCGCATTGGGCTCTGCACTGATAGCATGAAGACTGGTTGGGATTCTCTCTATCTCTCTTCTGTTACTGTGTTCTCTCTCTCTCTCTCTCTCATTCTCTCTCTCTCTCTCTCTCAAAATAAATAAATATTAAAACAAACACACACACCAGCCTACAGAGCTTATATTTATACCAGGAAGATGGATTCAGTGTGCCTGTATGGATGTGTTTCTATATGGATAGTGTATTTCTGTCTCTTGTTAGTGAATTATCAACAAAAAAGATTCTGACTTTTGTGGATACATGGACACGTTGACCTTAATCAGAAGCTTCCAGCAGCAAACTCAGGGTTCTGTAGGGAGGGCTTGCCAACTTAACTTTCTTCGTCTAACAGTATCAGACAACAGACTTGTGTAAATGACTGGCCTTCTAAGCCTTGGTGTTGTGTAGACCCAAGCAGGAGTGCACATAGACCTGTGTTTCCTGGAGGAACATCTAGTTGCATTCTTAATACCTAAGGGAAAAAAAATCCAGTGAATGACAAACCTTTCTTAGTTTTTGTAGAGAGCCTGAAATTAGGTGCTGTGGGAGGTAACAGTTAACTGATGCTTTTCCTGCTGAGTGTGCTAGTCAGAGACTTTGCGGTCCTCCTAGAGCCTAATAGTGGCTAAAGTGTGTAGGGGATTCAGATTACAGATTTTTCTAGTTTACCTATACATTCTATGCCCACCATGATCATCACCACTCTCCTACACTCTTCCCAACACCATCACCACCACTCTTCTATGATCAAATCCTGTAGAAAAACAGAAAATATGGTGCCTGCCTTCATGAAACACAAAAATATCCAGAACAGTGTTTCACAACTTGGGCGGTGGTTTACTCAGGGAGGTCTAACTTGTCTGGGCTCCACCTCAGAAATATTTTAATTGGTTTAGGGCTCCAGCATTGAATCTTTTTTAAAAGCTCTTCAAGTGATTCCAAGGCAGACATAAGACTGCTCTAACCAAAGCACTTAAATAGGAAGGAGAGTGGGGCTGGGGAGGAGCTAATTATTGACTGCTGACATCCTTTCTGCCTCCTTACCTCTCTCTGCTTGGCTTTTGCTTTTCTGTGATATTAGATCAGAGTGCTAGGTGATGTAGGAAATTAGAAATCTTAGAGAAGACTAATTTGCACTGGAATGTGAAAACTGCTATGGAGAAGCAAGAAAAAAGAGATTATAAGGTGGATGAGAAGAGGGAGAGGTAGAAAATAGCATCACACAAAGTGGTCCAGGCTAGAGTTAGGGAAGTTTGAATAGATGAAAGAGAATCTGGGGACATCTCTAGGTATATGAGTTACAAGGAGATCAGGAAGTCAGTTTACAGAAGGACTTATTTTGTTTGATGAATCAAATTTCTCTAAGATGTTTTTGTTTGTTTTGAGAAACTAAGAAAATTAAATTGCTAGTCTAATGTTTCATTAAATGTGACACAGACCCGGCGTGGAGTTATAATGTAGTTTACATTTATATAGCTTATATATTTGTAACTATCTCTGGGTCAATTTGTACATAGCCTAAAATAGGAGGTTGACATTAAAAGTTAAAAACAAACAAACAACAACAACAAAAAAAGAAAAACCTTCTATTTGTCCAAACACCCTGATTGTTAATAGTTGCAAGCTCCAGCCAGAATTATCCTAAACTAAAAACTCCAACTGAAATGCAATTTAATGTTCAAGTTTAAAACTTCCTGCAATGGCCAGGGTTAGATTTTATTACTCAGAAGGGAGTTTTGGGATTGGACCTCCTGAAATCTGCATTATCAACATAACCAATAGGGAAATCCTCTTCTGAGGCCAAACAAGGTATATATCTGAAATGGAGTGGATAATCAAGATGCCAAATGGGGAGGGGGGGGGAGGCGGGGAAGCCAACTGGGGAGAATAGGATTTTTTTTCTCTTATCATGAGCATTATCTCCAGTGCTGTTTTTCAGTATCCCAGACCAATTTGAAAGTAACACAGTAGCTATGAACGAAAGTGGTATGACTTCTTGAGTTGCTGATTGCAAAGTGACAAAACACAGCCCTCTGCGGAGTTGATCTGAAACAGCAACCTTCCAAAATTAGAGCACTTGACAGGAAAGCTGAAGAGAAATGGGGGGAAAATTGAGCAAAATAAAAGCAAGTCAATTTTTATGGACTTAGTTTCCCTTTGTAGTTGAGAGTGCCACAGCCAGAAGGGCTATTACGAGGGTGGCTCTCACATCAGATGTTGTCTGATCAGCTATCTTTTAGTTGAGTTTCTCCTAGGTCTGCTACTGCTCTTCACCTTCTGGGCCGCATGGTACTGCAGCCTCTTAAAAGAAATTATGTCATGTTTTCTTTTCTTCTGTGTACCCCTGTAAGGCACAGAATCTGATTTCATCTTCTGTTCATTCATGCAACCATATTTAAATTGTACTCACAGCAAATGTACCAGACACCTCTGCTATGCTTAGTTTTTAAAAGCACAATAACTTACATAGCCAATTCCTTTTTTTTTTTTTTTTTTGGCATTTGCCATATCTTTGTTTTTCTGTCATCCTTTGCACATTTTTTTTTATCCTTTGCACAGTTAATGCAAGACACACTACAGCAATTCAGCAGATACCAAAATATATTGTATCATTACTGTCCTGAAAGGGTTTTCAATTTAGAATGTGAACTAAGGCAAGAAATGAAGAGCTCTTTAAACTCTATAAGCTTTTCAAGGGCCTTTAAGCTATGCAATCAAGTCCTAAAATAGTCTACTTGTAGTGTTTTAACATTTAGAAATAACAAATTATTTGATTTCCATGTTTGTTTTCCATTTGAGATCTTATGGCTGTTTAGAAAGCCTTACTACCTTTTATTCAAAGTAACAAAAATGTGTTAAGTGCCAAGTATGTATAAGGTACTAAAAAGGTATTACACTGTAGCATTGAGATGAATTGTTCACCTTTCTCATTATACTGCCTATTAAAGTAATGAAACAAAAATATACAGAACCATAAATATGTAGACTCCTACCCATGAATTGGGTCTTAAGGTCAGTCAGTGATTAAAGTGGAAATCATGTATAGTAAAGATCATCTTTTAGAATTTCATAAATTGCCCATGGATTGCTGTGTACCTGATTTTGTGTGTGTTGCACAGTTCAAATGTAGTCCATTGTCTTTTGAGTGGAACACTCTTTGGTTGGTTGTATCCCAGATAAGGTTGTTGGCTTGTTTATAAAGTATTTTAATAACAAAACAAAGCAAAATAAAATAAGACACTAATTGAAACAAACACAAAATTATTCTTGTTGTTAGGCCTAATATGTTTAGTTGAATATTCATAATTTAAATGCTGTATGATGTATCTCTATTGTATTAAAATACTAAGATAAATACCTTAGGAGAAGTGCAAACAAAGGGCTTTGGGCTTTGAAGGAGAAAAAAGCTCCTGCCATAATAAAGGGTTAAGAAAAAAACTTCATAAAAGAAACTGAATTTCACATTTTGCACTGTGGGCAAGGCACACATAGTACAAATAAAATTGATATTGGAATTAAAATATGTTTAAGTGAATTGTTAGGCAAGCTATCCTGTCAGTAGTTTAGAGTATGAGTTGGGCATTAGGAGGTGATGGTGTCCAGGAGGACACTGCTATAAGGACAAATTGCACTTAACTGCAAAGTCCACTGAGACAGAAAGGCAACTGGGAGCAGAATGTCTTAGTTGTGGTTTAATTTTGAGAATCAGTCAGCCATGCTCTCAACAGGGACTCAAAAAGAGAATGGCTTTGAGACAGAAGTAAGAGTGGTAGATTATGAGGGTAATAAAAGGAGCTGGAACTGAGAGAAGATACTAGAGACAAAATAGACAAAAGACCCAAGAAATATTGTTGTATGCATTCTGCCTCATATTGACATGATTGACAAATGGGAGAAGAAGCTGTATTGAATCACTTTGGGTTAACTGAAGTTTCTAGAGTAATGACAAACAATCATTTGGATAGGTAGATACGCATATACACAGATAATAACTACTAAACTTGGTAATAGTCATAGATTAGCCTTTCTTCATAAAACTTTTCCCTTTAGCTAGGATTCACTTAAAACGTGAATTAAGTAATGTTTCAAATGCTTTATCCTTAGTAACATATAGCACATTCCTTTTGTCATATTATGAGAATCTCACTTAGTATTACCTCAGTCTGTGTTCTGTCTGTGCACTGTATCTAGGTTATGTGGTTTGCACTGCACTTTCTTCAGTGAAAGGAAGTTAAATTTCTACAAAGAGACTTAATCCTTTTTATGTGATGAAATTTGTTAGCAAAACTTTTAAATCTAGAATGTAATTAAGTTCATCACAATTACTTTATATCCATATTTCATCTGTGGTTATGCTGAATGTGCTTTAGGAATGTATTGTGACATTATTAATTCTATATATTAGAAAAATAAAGCATTATGAATGCATGCTTGCATATAGTCATACATTGGTTCAAATTTATCTCATCTTTTCACTTTTGACCAAATCAGTTATATTTGGGGCTTTCAGAACAACAAAATACTACACTACTCATTTAAAAATAACAGACTCTTCCTATTACTTATGAAAATCATATGTTCTCACATTTTTATCAAGTAATTTTTTTCAGAAACTCAACTCAGGATCTTGTTTGAGTCTCATTCCAGCTCTAAACATTTTTTTTTCATTATTATTATTTTTTTTTTTATTTCTAGGAGAGAGAGAGACAGCGTGAGCAGGGGAGGGTCAGAGAGAGAGGGAGTCACAGACTGAAACAGGCTCCAGGCTCTGAGCTGGCAGTCAGCACAGAGCCCAACGCGGGGCTCGAACCCACGAACCGCGAGATCATGACCTAAGCGAAAGTCGGACGCTTAACCGACTAAGCCACCCAGGCGCCCCTTTTTTTTCATTATTGATAATGATAATTTGTAGTAAGTTTAAGATATAATTGATAAAAATAAACTTTTGTATTATTTTACACAAAACTAAGCGAAAAGGTAAATACCCTGGAGAAGTGTTGAAGTAGTTGATAATATAATTTAAACCTACATAAGATAAACCAAAGTTTTGTCATAGCTCACTATATAAATTTCCATTCTCTGTGATTTGAGAAATAAGAAAAATGTAGTCATTCTTACATATGAAACGTCTCATTCTGCAAATATCTGTTAATAGTTATTCCCTTAGAAGTACTGCAATACCAGTGTTCACATTAAAAAAAAAAAGGATAACCTTTAAATGATGTAATAGTATACGTAGTGCTTTTTTTTTCTGATCATTATCTCAGTAGATATAGACCATCTACAGTTAGACTCAAGCAGTGTGTGAATTCTAATTTAACATTTTAAAAAAAAATTTTTTTTTTAATGTTTTATTTATTTCTAGGAGAGAGATAGAGACAGCATGAGCAGGGGAGGGTCAGAGAGAGAGGGAGTCACAGACTGGAACAGGCTCCAGGCTCTGAGCTGGCAGTCAGCACAGCCCGACGCGGGGCTCGAACCCACGAACCGCGAGATCATGACCCAAGCGAAAGTCGGACGCTTAACCGACTAAGCCACCCAGGCGCCCCTCTAATTTAACATTTAGCACCCCAATTGTATCATCATCTTACTGGGTTAAGATAAATTTTTATTAACTTTCAGTAGCTAGTGTATTCTTTACGTAACTGTAGTGCTCATCATGTAATGTGGGATTACATGAACTGAATTTTTTAATATATGCAGGGCACTTAAATAACAAATTTTCATGAATTTGATAATTTTCCAGTGCTGTAATGCCAATGGAAACCTGTGACTTCTGTTTACTCATATGGCCTTTAAGTACCAGATGCTTAGAGAAATTGATGAAAGGTGTGAGTCATATTATCTGCAGGATTTTCCTAATTTTTTTCCCAGTTTGTCAAAACATTACATAAAAGAGGATAGTTTATGGGTAACAAAATAAATTCTACATTTCAAAAGTCTATCATATTTTTTATGCTTAGTATAATATCACTTTTCTGCCAAAGGCTGTTAACACTTAAAAAGCCGGTAGGGTGTTGTGTCATTGTTTACAAATGTCTAATATGTGAAACAGTCTTGGTTATTTTCCCATCTCGTTATAGAATTTCACATAAACAAGTCTAGAAATGAGCATCTTGAAAGTGTATTACACTGTAACATAATTACACTAGCTCTTAAACATTGATTGTGACCCTCAGTAAGAAATATATTTAAATCACGTACATTTTCAATAGATACTGTTTACTAAAAGGGAAGTTTACAAAGAAATATTTAAGGTTTCTAATGCATTCTGATATTTTGTCTTCCAATTTTATATTTTTAAAAATTAATATTTGTAATCCTATACTCAGTATAACATGTACTCAAACTAATAAGTGTATGTTACTTTGTTAGTTTTTCATATGTTGCTTCATTTATTTGTGTTACTGTACTTTCCATGAACTAGGATATTAAAAATATATTAGGGGTACCTGGGTGGCTCAGTCGGTTAAGCATCTGACTTAGGCTCAGATCATGATCTCACAGTTTGCATTGGGCCATGTGCTGACAGCCCAGAGCCTGGAGCCTGCTTCTGATTCTATGTCTGTCTGTCTGTCTGTCTGTCTCTCTCTGTCCTTCCTTTGCTCATGCCCTGTCTCTGTCTCTCAAAAATAAAAGTTAAAAAATTAATAAAAATACTTTATATTAAAGGGAACACAACATACTTAAAATAGTTGTATTTATAATTAATTACTATGAAATAAAAATGTTATTTTACTTCATTGACTTCTATAATTCATGGAAACCCTGGGATTCCATAAGCAGGATGTTCAAAGCTAGATATCATGACAGTAGGATGCTATGCACTTCTTTTTGTTTCTGTTTAAGATTGTGTGTTGCCCATGTGATATTAGCATGATAAATACCCTAGAAATCAATTTAAATATATATATATTTTTTCCTTTTGGTTCTATCCAATTGAAATAAGGTAGACTTTAAATTTCTAAAGCATGAAATTTATTTCACAGAGTATCTGGTCAGTGTACTCAACCAAATGACAATTTTGATAAATTGAAAACCATTCTTCTTTCTGAAATAGTGCTTTGTAATTGCATTTTTATATTAGTTACCTGTAATTGAGATTGGTCTCATCATAAGTATTTATGCTGATTATACACTTAGGAAAAAAATATATATATAGTCCCTTTCCTGACTTAGCAGTGTAAGTTTTTAGCCACTGCTAGACTTGAGAAACCTTTGGACATTATAGAAGCTTTAATCCTGTATCTGTAAAAATATGCAAACTTTCAATGTTTTGCTCAGTGCTTTCCATTTTACCAACCAGGTTACTCTCTCTGTATAATTACTAAGTTTTACCTTCATGTTACTTGTTATCTCCTATTCCAGGTGACTGTTTTCTTCTGTTTCCATGTTTTAAAAAGCTAGACATATTTCTTAGAAATAATATTCAGAATATCTCATTCGGAACAGTGATTTAAAAAAAAAAATAATGGAGAGAATATGGGTACACAGGTGGCTTAGTTGGTTGAGCCTCTAACTCTCGATTTGGGCTCAAGTCATGGTCCCAGGGTCATGGGGTCAGGCTTTGCACTGAGCATGGAGTTTGCCTGGGATTCATTCTCTCTCTCTCTCTCTCTCTCTCTCTCTCTCTCTCTCTCTCTCACTCCTCCTCTCTCCTCTGCCCCTTTATCATGCTCACATTCTCACTCTCAAAATTACAAAATAAATTTAAAAATGGAAAAAATAAGCATATTTTATTAGGCAAATTATATCTATCTATAAATATATTTATGTATATAAAATTCTGTCTATCTACCTACCTACCTACCTACCTGAACAATGAAATGAAATGTTCCCTGGGGGTTATCTTTCACCCATCCAGGTGAAATCTATATACATACATATATATATATATAATTTTTTTTTCCTCTTCTAAAGGCTCTTAAGGGTTTCATGCATTCCCTGGAATGTAAAATTTCCTTCACCCTCTGAGATCTCTATTATTGATTTGCAGGAATATTGTTAATCTGGTCATCTGTGCTCTAGAGTTCTGTTTGTACACTTTTTTCTTGTTTCACATATTTTGGTAAAAGCTAACTCCAGAAAAGCGTCCTGAATTGACTTTGTAACATTTCTACACACTAGCAACACTCCAATTACAGGAATAAAGGAGACTATCTTAGGATTTTAAAGGAATTTCCTATTATACACTATGAAAACAAAATGACTTGGTCCATCAGACGAGTTGTTGATTTAAATAGACTTTTTTTGAACCCTATAATGTACTTCAAATCACCAAGGATTCTTCCTACTTGTAAAATAAGTTTGGGAGGAATAAAGGAGTTTCATAAAACAGCATGACGAGTATAAAATCTCTTTATTTTTAATGAGTCTTCTCTCCACAACTTATGCCATGAAATTTCTAAAGCACGATATTACACACACACACTATGCCATAAACATATCTGGCAAAGCTTTAAGGTAAATAGATCCCCTATCTTCAGGAAGCTTATAAGTCAGATAGAATAAAGTTTGAAAAAAGTGAATGCGTGGTTGGGAGAACAGTGAATCACACTCAGTATTGGTGGGAACAGGATTGGATATGGGGGGAGGGGAGTAGCAAAGGCATCAGAGATATTCTTCAAGTGGAATTTGTACTGTGTTGTGGTGTGGGAATAGCATTCATGTTCATGCAATTTGAAAGTGAGAATCATTCTTAAGTCTACATAGACCCTCAAAAGTTGGGTCACTAGAAGATTCTGGACTATGTTATTTCAGACATTTTTGCCTGGTCCTGATATAGAACTAGCTAAATAACAGATGGCTATTATATTCAGAATACTCTTACAGGAAAAAAAGGGAGGGGGGCACCTGGGTGTCTCAATCAGTTGAGCATCCAACTTGAGCTCAAGTCATGATCTCACAGTTTGTGAGTTTGAGCCCTGCATCAGATTCTTTGCTGACTGCTCAGAGTCTGAATCCTGCTTTGGATTCTGCATCTCCCTTTCTCTCTCTGACCCTCCCCAGCTAACACTCTATCTCTCCCTGTCTCACAAAAATAAACAAACATAAAAAATATGTTTAAAAATTACAAAAAGGACAATATAAACTATGTAGTCAGTATTCTCTACGAATTTTTCACATCAAATCAAATAAAGGCTATAAACATTTATGTGGTATGAACTGAGAATTATATTTAGACCTCTCTACCTATGTTGCTTCATATCAAATACCATTCCCCCCAAACATGAACACACATGGGAACATACACAGACATGACTCAGCAATGGCCTGCCAGGGACCTTAAAATTCCTCCTTAATCAAAATCTCAATTAAAATATGTTGCTAGATAGTGTCTGCTACAGACCTCTGCATCCCTGGGAGTGGTGACATAAAAATGGAATTTCTCTTTTAACATCCAATTATTAATAATTTTATTTGTATTTTCTGCTCAGCAGTTGGCCTACCTGACATGCCTGAAGGAATGAGAACTAAAACCAAATTTTTGATAGGTGGTAGTATTTTAGGACATTTAGATTTTCCCTAAAGAGAAAAACCTGGGTGTTCAATGCTGGCTTTTGAGGGTTGGGGAAAGAGGAAGCTCTAAGAAAATTTGCAGCAATTAGGAAGCATGAGAGAGGGGAACAAAAATGAGCCAAGGACATCAGGAGATGCTAGAGACCTACTTCTTGGAGCCTCTCAGGTTAATCCTTTATCTACTTGGCTTCGGAGAGTCACTGCCAGAAATATAATGGGGTGGAGGTGGGACGAGTCAAGCTGTAGGCTGTTTACTGTGGCTCAGGCTTCATAAACAGCCAACTAGGTAAAGTAAGGAGAAAAAGTGTCAAAGGCTTTTTAAAGGAATATGTTTTTGTGAGGATACAGGGCCTGAGGGGAGAGACAAAGGGTAGAGGAACATTGGAAAGGACTTCTGTAACTTTTAGTTGGTGTCCTTGACTGATGAGCTGGAGAACTGCAGCCCTGAGCAGTCACTGTCATGTGGCAATGATTTTACATCAGCAGCCCGACATATCTGGTAGCAGCAGGAGGGGAAAATAAAATATCTCCTCTGATTGAAACTGTTCGGGGATTCATAGAAGAGGAGCACAAGTACCTGAATTGGAAGGAGACTGAGATCGTCAGTTAAAATTTGTTTTCTTAAGGGCAGAAAAAAAAAAAATTCTCTGATGAGTGCAAGGAACTGGGGCCCTGCTTCACTCTTTTATAGCTTATCTTAGAAATGATACCCTTTCTTGCTTATATATATAAAAAAAAAAGGTGTTTGAGGCTTAATTCAGAATGACATCCCCATTTAGGCCATAAATGTTTGAAGCTTAAACTTAAAATCAAACTCGTCTTCCATCTCTCTGCAACATGAACAGCCCCTAGGGCACTCTGAGTATTTTTATATGTATAAATTGCTTTTGCTGTACAAAAGTTTTTAAAATTCAGCCTTTGTGTCACAAAGGAACAGGAAAAGGTATTAAAAGGGTGGTAATCTCAGCAAGAGCTTTAAATTCAGCTTATGTCAGGCAAACACAATTTAGTTCATATGTCTCATGTATCTAAGTCTTTAAAAAAAAAAAAAAACTCATTATGCCCATGGAAAGCAATTTATAATGAGACCATCACCAATAATTGTTTGTTTTAGGCTGTGAAGTGGTGGGGCACTGAATGGAATGAACTAAAAATAACCATGCTTTTTCTACATTTGCAAACAGGATAGGTTGCAGCAGAAAATATAAGCTGCCAATATAAGCTGTTGCATTCCAAAATAGGCATTTAGGTGAAGTAAGAATAACATGGGATATGGCAATGTTTTTCAAGTTCAACAACTTAGGCAATTTAGTCGCTGTTTAAATCAAATTACAAAAGTACTATTTATTTTAATAATACTGTTTAACTTTGAATAATTTTATTGCCTTCCGCCAGCTGGGCATCCCAACGTTTCCAGACATGACCTACCTTGTCTGCTTAACAGTGGCTGTGGCTGTCTGTCTATGCAATTTAATAAACGGTTCACATCCCACCTCTCAGGTCTCAGCTATCTATCAACCCCCACTTTCTTGACAGAGCTGAGAAGCAAGATTTAAACAATAAAATATGCACAATCGAAATCGCAACCACGAAGCCCATGAAACAAAGCGAATGCACTTTTCTCTTACGAGTGCCCCCTTAGAACCTACACAATCTTATTTTACTGACAATTTTAACAAGCTTAGTTATCTGGTTGCCAAACCCACTGCCTATTAGGAAACAGCAAATTAGACAAGGGAGCAGGCTGTTAGTACTAGCACAATGATAGCAGTGAAGAGTGACAACAAGGGAGCTGACAGGTAATCTATAAAAAGCCCACACAGAAACTCAAAAAGCACAGGAACCAAGCTATTTAACAAGGGTAAACAGACCTACAAACTTTTAGAATCCCTAAGGACATCACCATACAATAATTGCTACTCCTAATGATGGGCATAAGTCATTAAGGAAACATTACAATAGGTTCTGTAGTTAAAATGTATATATATGTATATATAATATATATGTATATATATATATGTATAAATTTATTTTAGAAAGATTTTCAGCTGGAATAAACATCTTCAATAAAAACAAAAGTTTGGAAGACTAAACCTTTAGCTGTCATGCTGTTTTGTCCATTTTTTTTGCCAAGTCATTATCCAGTGTTGCAATTAAAAAATTAAGCAGCTAGCATAAATATATATGCTAGCATCATATATAGATATAGATGCAAGTATATATAAAATGAAGTTGTTTAATATATTTTATATATTTAGTATATACCAAACTTCAAACCACCATTTAAAATTGTCAATAAATAGGGGCGCCTGGGTGGCTTAGTCGGTTAAGCGTCCGACTTTCGCTTAGGTCATGATCTCGCGGTTCGTGGGTTCGAGCCCCGCGTCGGGCTCTGTGCTGACTGCCAGCTCAGAGCTTGGAGCCTGTTTCAGTCTGTGACTCCCTCTCTCTCTGACCCTCCCCTGCTCACGCTGTCTCTCTCTCTCTCCTAGAAATAAATAAAACATTTAAAAATAAATAAATAAATAAAATTGTCAATAAATGTCTTAACATGGCTTCTTGTGTCTAGGTGACTAAATATTTTATAAATGTTTTCTGGCATGACAAAGATTGCAGGTTCAATTCCCATATGAGCCTTTCGTCTTTCTTTTATCTTGACCTCCATTCATTGTCCCAAGTAGCACACGAATTAATTCCATCTCTGCTTCCAGAAGAATAACCAAATAATTACTGAAATAACATTATCTGCATATTGGAAAACATGTTAAATAATAAACATATTCATTCAGTAAGTTATCTTATATCCACAGTGGAGAGAGAAGGAAGTAGTCCACAGTTTGCACCTACTTGTGGCAAATGAGCACAGTGCTAGTGTCACACTTGCATTATCATGCAGTAAACTCAGAAGCTCACTTTTCAGATAAATCGAGGCCCACAGAAGGAGTCTGTATCAAATGAAGGATGTTCTTATTCCCACTAACTCACTTCTAGGGAACAGCTGAAGCAATCCCTGTAAATATTTGTTAGTCATTAACATTATGGTAAAAATGAACTTGAGTGAGTTTCAGTATGATGCTCTCCTATTTCAATTCATTTGGTGACTGAGGGATTGAAATAAAGAGGGCAAATGGATAAGTCATAGTTTTAGTTTTATATCTAAGTAGCTCTGGGATCTTGGGCCAGTATTAAGTCCGGGTTTCCAGGCCTTTGGTATTTTTATTTTCCTTTTATTCTCCGCTTCCTCACCCTGAGAGAAATTATGCCCGTGGGAGAAAGGCACAGGGAGAGAAAGAGAGAGGAGAGTATCCCAAGAAGGCTTGATGCTCAGCACAGAGTCCAATGTGGGGCTTGATCCCAAGACCATGAGATCATGACATGAAACAAAATCAAGAGTTGGACACTTAATTGACTGAGCCATCCAGGTGTCGTGGTATCCTCTTTTATACAAAATGAAGAATAACCTTCACCTACTTCTTCCTAAAAGCAGCACATTCTTTATTATCATAAACTGTGAGCATAAGTTCTGTGATATCATCAGTGAGACTAAAGTGTATCTGAGACACTGAATGGAGTTAAAATCAAGTGAAGAACTTTTTTTTTTTCATATGTGGCTCCTACTTGCCTTCTGTGTCTCTTCCGCTAGTCTTAGTGGGGAGGAGGAGGAAGCTGTCCAAAGAAAAGGGTTAATGAACGTACGTTTTGATAACTTTGTTTCTTAGGGTATTATGAATATATTTTAGTGTTTGGACAAGAATGTATATTTTGAAGGAAACTATATTTTTTTAAATTTTCTATAGAAAAATAAAAGCTTTAGGAAAGATTTGTCAGAGACTTCAATTGTCAAATTCTAAGAGAAGCCCAGCTTAATGAAGAGTTTAATTTAGGCCTATTTTGGTCTAACAAGGCATTAGCATTTAGAGGACCAATTTGGATTTCCCACATCTTATAAACAAGTGAGCATAGAGACAGCAATGAAATCTGGTGTATGTTTAATGCATTATGATTTACATTTTCTTATCAAACACTATTGGATAGATAGCTAGTTTGTAATAGTGATAACTTAATGCATCACCTACATTGCTTCCATTTATTTTGTCCTCCCAGTTTTTTGTTTTGTTATAAATTTCAATTACTAGAATATTAACTACCCCACATGTGTTTTAACTATTGAAGTAATTATGTACCCTTCCTCTCAAGGGTAACTATGTTTCTAAATTCTAATAATTGCCCCTAGGTGTTCAAAGACTATATAGACACTTCACTGTGTATTATGGTACGCTGTGTTTAAAGGGAAATGAATTTCACATATTATTCATAGAATAACCTAACTGGAGAAGAAAAAGTTATTAATATTTATTGAAAAGTTACTGTGTACCAGATACTCTTTAGTTGGTTTGCAGATGCTATTTAATGTTTTCATCATAACAGTTCTTTGAGATAGACATTATCCCACTTAAAAAGAAAGACTAAGAAGTGCTATTTATAGAAAGGAGCACAGTTAGGATATAAGGCCATGTCTGTTCCCAAAGTGGGTGTTTTTTCAACTATATGATGCTGTCTCTTGGCATTAATTGTTAATTATCCTATGTGGTAGACTACTGACTGGCATAATTTAAATTATTCAGTATCTCTAAGTCTGCTAGATACAGGAAATGGGGTTAGATGACACATACATACTTTTTTCCTGAAAAATAATCAGATATTTGCTTTACAGTCCAAGTTTTTTGCATATTTGTTACTAATTACATATTTCTCTTTATTTTTTTTTTTCCAAATGCACAAATAGTTGTAGGTGTGTGTTGCAGAATGAGCCTGCCATTTTTACAAATAGATGAATTTTTACATACAGCCTGCCATACAGGACCATTTCCTCTCCCTTTCTTTCTTTAATACATACTTGGAATTTGTCAATAGCATTTGACCATGTGTGTTTGTGGAGTGTGGATATAAGTATCATCATATAGCTAAAAATTTCCCATCACTTCATTTGTTGTAGAGGGCACTAAACTGATTTAATGGGAAATTAAAATGCCTTCTTGCTGGTTTAACCATAAAATGCTTTAGATTTATTTCAGGGTACAGCTTGTGCTGGACCAACACTTGCTCCAGTCTAATGGAGTCCAGCCTTTCATTTTATTTTCATAATCTCTCCATATTTCTACAAAATAATAATAAAAAAAGCTAAGTAGTACTGTCAGGAAAAAAAAAGAAAAAAGAATGGTTTCTCTGAAGACCATAACTGATATTAATAATCTGTCCAAAAGTGGTTAGCAATATGAGTTCTGAAGGCTTGTTTTTGTTTTTGTTTTTTAATATTTTTATTTATTTCTAGGAGAGAGAGAGAGTGAGAGAGACAGCGTGAGCAGGGGAGGGTCGGAGAGAGAGGGAGACACAGACTCTGAAATAGGCTCCAGGCTCTGAGCTGGCAGTCAGCACAGAGCCTGACGCGGGGCTCGAACCCAGGAACCGCGAGATCATGACCTAATCGAAAGTCGGACGCTTAAGCGACTAAGCCACCCAGGCGCCCCAGGCTTGGTTTTTGCTTTTTTTTTTTTTTAATTCTACATAGTTTAGATATGTTTGCAGTGCAAAAATAAAGAGATCTTGATAAATTAAAAGGATGTATACGATACATTTGTGTTCACATCCAACCTCTTGGAAAAAGGAAAAAAAAAAGACACAAAGGATTAAAAAGGCTTAATGATTTAACCAGACTATTTTATTTCTAGGATATGACTGCTTCCTCAGATGCATTTTATGTTGTATCAAAGCATATTTTTTAAAAAACATTATTTTTTAGTGTTAATTTGTTTTTGAGAAAGAGCAATCATAAGCTGGGAAGGGGCGTAGAGACAGGGAGACAGAGAATCTCAAGCAGACTCCGCACTGTCAACACAGAGCCAGACTCAGGGCTCCATCTCACCAACGGTGAGATCATGGTCTGAGCACAATCCAAGGGTTGGACTCCTGGCTGACTGAGCCACCCAGGTGCCTCATTTTAAAGCCATTAAAGCCCATTTTAAAGTTACTCCTTCTGAGTAATGGAATTGACATTTCTCTTAAAATATCACCATGATCATCTCCTTGATTGGAAAGGATTTCCTGACATTATCTTTGATTTTTTTTTATCCTAACTTCAGAATTAGTGGTTAAGAGTAGCTTCTCTGTCACCATCCAGGGCAGTAACATCTCCTGCATCCCCATCCCTGACCCATCTAGACACATTTAGAAGGTAAACTAACTCATATATGCCTAGCACTTCTTCAGCTTCTAGTCCCTACAGAAATAGGGTGTATAACTTGAAACCTTTTCTTCTCCAGATAAACTACCATTCCCTTTCTCCCAGTTCTACCACATTATACACATGCTCAATATCATGGGGGTACTCACAAACACTTCTGTCTGTTGTCTTTTGACATAAGTTGTTTTGCTTTGGTTAAGGGGTTCTTCTACAAGAATCCTTTGTGACAGGCTTATTCAATTAAAGAACAATATATTCAAAATTTATCTTAGCGTAATTAGTATAGGAAACATGTCTTGAGATAAATGCCTTAGTAAAATCAATGAATTATCAGTTTACAAGACAATTGTATTCGATGTGAAGAGATCTTGTAGTAGAAAACTGGAGAGACATTTATCCGACAGACCTTCCCAGAGGAAAAAAAGCAGGCCTGTATGGGACCAGAAAGACTAAGGACATAGGGATAAATTAGGAGATTGGGAATCTATTGTGCCTATTTTCTCAGATTAGCAGAGGTTGTAAGTGAGAAAACAAAATACACATCAAAGATACTTACCTAATTTCACAATTTTGCCTGTTTTTTTTTTACTGTTTTTAAATTGTGTCAAAAACCACATCTTAATTTACCATCTTAAACACTTCTAAGTGTAATTCACAAGTAAGTATATTCATGCTTTTATAAAAATAGTTCTCCAGAGTTTTTTGATCTTGCAGAAATAAACCTCTGAACCCATTAAACAACCTCTCTATTCTTCCTTTCTGCAGCCCCTGACAATCACTATTATACTTTCTTTCTCTGTGAATTTGACTACTTTAGGTATTTTATATAAATGGAATAATACAGTATTTGTCTTATTACTAACTTATTTCATTAGTATATGTTCTCAAGTTTAATCCATGTGGTCTAATTTTAACATTAGCTATACCTAAATTATCTGACTTGACTTAAATCTTGTTAAACAGTCTGTGATTGGTGTGTGTGTGTGTGTGTGTGCGCGCGCGCGTGCGTGCACATGTACTATACATTTTAGCTATTGATAATTTAGATTAGAAAATTTTCCATTAGTAAAATTATATATATATGATAGTATTAAAAGTTGTAAACACTGAACAGACTCTTCCCTTCTAAATTTTGAAATATTCCTTGTAGATAAAGTAGGAATAGACAGTGTCTCTTTGCTAGTATCGTCAGTTCTCAGTATTATTAGTCCTTTGCCTTGCATAGGTCTCTTTTTACAAATCTGGTCCCTTTTTGTTCGGTGAGAAATGTTAAGGAGAGACTCTATCATCTTTTATGTAATGGCTTGGCTGTCCCAACCCATTCCTAATCTGCAGGTACAAACTTTTTCTGTAATGACTTAACCTACTTAATAAGCCCACCCCCTGGGGCTCCTGGGTGGCTCATTCAGTTAAGTGTCAGACTTCAGCTTAGGTCAGGATCTCACAGCTCACGAGTTTGAGTCCCATGTTGGACTCTGTGCTGACAGCTCAGAGTCTGGAGCCTGCTTCGGATTCTGTATCTCCCTCTCTCTCTGCCCCTTCCCCACTCACCCTGTCTGTCTGTCTCTCTCAAGAATAAATTAAAAAGATTTAAAAAATTAAAAAAAAAATAATAAGCCTACCCTCACAAAATTCTTAGATTGAACCTGAAAACTGTTTCATTAATCTAGATTCATTTATGTTTACCTGTTATAAAAATGGAAGTGCAATACTTTTAGTAAGAATTTATCAGATCGCCTACCTTGATAACAAAGTTTTATTTCTGTCTCCTCTTTTAAACTGCCTACTGATTTTTTAAATACTGGTATTCTTATGACTCCTGTTATTTCTTCATTTCTTGTTTCTTCCACCCTTAAAAATTGCCATTTTATTAATTTTGCCATGAGCAAACCCTCTTGTATTTTTCCAAGTACCATTCCATTCTGTGTCTAATACCTCTGTTTTGAAACCCCTGGGTCTATAGTTATGACTTCTCTCTGTCCTTATAAATTCTTGTCAATACTTTTCACCTTTTATCATTTCCTAAACTAAGTTGTATTTAACTTACTACCTATTTTAGGTTCCCATTATAATTTTAAGTTAATAATAAGTCTTCTTTTCTTCAAGGTGTTTAACATTAGAAGTTCACTTGATTTTATAAAAAAAAAATATTAATTGTTAACAGATTATCATCAAGATTTCAGGTATTGGTTTTGGTCAGAATCCTCAAATTAATTTTTCTGAAATGCTTCACTAATTTTTTGCTAAAATTGTTATTTTTGCTGAACAATTAGATTTTAATTCAGCGATTTTTATAATTCTTTAACATATATAGTATATGTCATCTTTGAACCTTCCTAGAATAAAATTTATGGGAAAAAAATCTTTGAGTACTGTGTTCAGGATGAGAAGATTTTAGAACATAACTAATATACCTACTTGTTTTCTTGATGAGAATTATTTATAATTTTGTCTCATGTAAAACTAACCATCTCTTTGCTACTGTCAACTATTAATCTTTACATACTACCTACTCATACTAGAAAGTATGTGGCCAACTCACAACACCACAAATTAGCATCACAACAACACAACACCACCACAGCAGCCATAAAACATTACCCACAATGACAGCACAAATACTTGTGGATCATATTGTTTCTCTTCAGATTACTTTAAGTTAATTCCTGATTGCAAAAGCCCCTGATTGCCTTAGTAGTTTGGTCAATCACTGAAGCACAAGACATAGATGAAAATCCTTTAAAAGTGTCTAGGATGATACCTCAGGGAAATCTTAACTTCCATATCACAACCTATTTTAATTCTTTGATTTCTCTTTGGGGAGAAAAGGTTGAGGAATAAATGAAGTTCATATTTTTTGACATTGCTGCTTTGAATTGGAAACTTACAACAATGTCTGCAGTACATATTTTCCATACTATTTCTTTATCTTGGGGCATCCTTTTGATAAAATTTTAGCTAGCAAATCAAGTGATGAAATATTTAAAAAGTAAAGCAGGACTTGCTATAGAATAGGCACATTTGGCTTTTCAGAGCTAAGAATAGTTATAAAGCCAGTTGTCCTACATAGATTGTAGGACATAAATGTTTGGGGTGTTATGAATGATAAAGGGAAAAATTGCTGAACCTAGTGTCTCTGAATGTCATTATAAAGACATGATATGTCAAGCATATGAATTAAAAGCTTGAGACTCCTTGGAGGTTTGAAGTATTGTAATTATCTATAACCTAGTGTTAAGAAGACTGTTTTTCAGATCCAATTTTTTTGTGAATAGATTATTTTTAAAGAAATATATTTTAGAGAAAGCTATTTTAAACTGTGTTTGCCAGCAATTTCGTAGTTGAACTTGGAATATAGTTATTTGCTTCCTCTCTCCTTTGAAGATACTTTACTTAGCCACTATTTTAAAGGCTAACCTACATCCACCCACCCACATGGGTGCTTTGATGTAAAAAACATCAGGTAGTCAATATACGCATGTATCAGAAAAAATAAAACCATAACTCAAGAAATGCGATGGGGGGTAGGTGTGCCTGGGTGGCTCAGTCGGTTAAGCATCCAACTTCCGCTCAGGTCATGATCTCACAGTTCATGGGTTGGAGCCCTGTGTCCCGCTCTGTGCTGACAGCCAGCTCAGAGCCTGGAGACTGTTTCAGATTCTGTGTCTCCCTCTCTCTCTGACCCTCCCCTGCTCACGGTGTCTGTCTGTTTGTCTGTCTGTCTCTCTCCCTCTCTCTCAGAAATAAAACATTTTTAAAAAATTAAAAACAAACAAAAAAAGAAATGTGATGGGAAAAGTTATGTGGAGAGCTTAAAGCATATTAGATAGGGTAAATATTGCTTTTGAACAGTTCACGTGGAAGTAGATGAGCTAGAGTTTGGAGATTATCATAATCAGTAGAAATCTTTTACATTTTTGGGAGCATTCTTAGGGAGATAAGTGAGAGGTTTCAGTAGAGAGAAGACACAGGTTTCTGAAAGTTCATAGAGAGTGCTGCAACTTGGAAAATAAAAAGCCTTATTTGCATATAATGCTTGTATGAGACCTTGAATATCCTACATCCCATGACCATTATCAGTTCTCAAGCAGTTTTATGTGACAGGTATGCATTCATTAGACTACCTGGTGTATTTCATAGGAGATACACTTATATTTGAGCAGAAGCATCCCAATAACCAATAAGCAGTAATTCCTGATGAGTTTATCTCTGCTCTGGGAGCCCAAAGGCTAATCTTTTCACATTTCAATGTGTAACCACTGCCTTCTCCCATTTTGATAAGCATCATTGAGAACTGGAGAGCAATTCTTTCTCTTTATCTGTGAAACTTCAGTGACTTTAGTATAAACAACAAATGTCGTCTTTTCAAAAGTCAGTGATGTTTGTTTGTAGTGAAGTTTTGTGCATTGTATAGTATGTTGTATTTAAGGTTGACTTTATGTTTAGAGAATTCATGATAGAAGAAGTGAATTTATTATGCTCAAGGAGTGTTCTTACCACTCTTGATGTTCCCATTTATTTTTATATGGTCTTTCAAAGGGCCTAGGAATTTGTTGGTATCATTCAGGGAATGCTAGAGCATGGGAAATTTTTTAGTTTGTGAAAACTCAGGTTTGTCCTCACATACAAGGGCTATTATCAGTAGATCTCAAATTAATTTGCAAATTCTGATATTTCTCAGTCTGTGCCAGAATACTCTAAAATGTTGGTGTAAGGATAAAAATGCACAGTAAATAAATCTTAGCATGTAGAGATCATGTAATTTTGCTTCTATTATAAATAGATAATGCTTTGCAAAGTTGTGGTTTTGTTACATCCAAGAAATTACCTTTGTATAGTTTATCATCTACGGCAGAAAAATGGTCAGGTCTTTCCTTAGGACATCCTTGCAATATATTTTATTTTACCTTTCAAAAACTGTTCAGGTACCTATTACATAAATAGGTCTAAATAAGTGCCTAGAAATAACAGTTTTTAAAATTTTTGACATTTCTAATTGTTGGAGTTGTGGACAGTAATTGAGGTTTCCTAGCCATAATATCTTGAACACTCTTATTCAAAACCAAAGGAATCTGATGAGGTCAAATGATTCCTGTTCCTGAAATGGAAACAATAGAGAGGAAGAGGAACAGCTGACTATAAAACCTGATTTGTTTTTCCCACAGGCTTAATATATTTAAGTAAACAGCAACAAGTTGTAGAGGAAGAAAATGACTAAATTCAACTCCATGTTAAAGTCTAATTGCTTGTCCAAGAGAGTCAATCAATGTAAAGCTTATGTAGAGGAGATGATGATGATTGTGCACATAAAAACAAAATGTGTATTAAAAACATGAGTTGAGAACTATATTAAAATAACACAACAAGTTATTTATTAGTTTAGCTTGTTTTGGGTAAGGAAAGACGCATGAAGACTGAAACTAAGCAAGAGGTGCACACTGAGTGAGACTGTAATTGAAATGTAAAGTCTTTTCCAAAGATTTATTTATGCTAATCTATTCTCTCACTCCCACCCCCCAGGTTTGGGTTTATCAGCTCATATATGCTATATAAATCCAGTCTTTCAGGATGCATAATGCCCTTAAGTCTGAATGTACTATGGAATACCTTGAAACTGATCATCAACTTCTCTGGTCTTTTGGCTTTCCTTCAAACACATCGAGTCTGGACATCCTCTTCTTAAATACTTGAAATGTTCATTGGCTCACTCTCTGGGAGGAAAATGAGGGAGTCAGAGTCCCTTTAGTTGATGATTTCATTTTACTATGGCTGTGAATGTGATAAATGCACCTGTGTATAGAGAATGAAACTGCCAGCTTGGGGAGAACAAATATGACTGTAACTGCCTCAATTTCAATGAGTTATTATTCTCTGAATCTGTTCTTCTTGTACTGGAATAGCTGGTACAGGGATTGTTTACAGCTATATTTGGGAATAGGAGAAGTAAATAAAATGGCATCCATGTAAGGGAAAAAAATATGACCTATGTATAGATAGGTCCAAAATAGTTTTGTTTCTACTTAATATTCAGAACATCGCTGATTAAAAAAATATATATATAGCTTCATAGTTAATAACCTACATTATTTCATGACTACACCATAAAAAGGATCTCATGGGGCTGATCTGGGTTCTCTGGAAACTCACACCAACATGTATCACAAACAGATTGCTTGCAAACTTAGTTCCCCAAAATGTTGCCCTGGGAATTACAGAATTACATTTCAATGCACTGGTTCATTTTACTTATGGGTACTTTTGCACATACACAGAAACCTTAACCCAAGTTCTTTCCTGTCTCCAGGGCTTCCATTTCAAATGTTCCTTACTTATTACTTCTTTAGGCAGGGTGTGCTTTGTTCTTCCTGTTATAATCTAAAATTACATCAGTCAATAGGGCATTGAAGTAAATGAATTTGAGTTCCAAAATGAAATATTTTTAGTTTTGGAATTTTTCATTTTTCTACCATAACTTTTGAGTATGTTTAAGTTGGGAACATTTCTAATATTCCATTTATGAATTCCATATCAAGTACCAGTGCCTAAGCCTTTGGGTACATACACATATAAGAGGTAATAGAATATCCAGTCACTTCTGATATAGCCATTCTTTGTACTCTGGGAGATTTTCTTCTAGCAAAGATGGTGAGTAGTGACTGATTTTTTTTAAGAGTTCTTTTCATTCAGCTAATCATTTGAATAGATGGTCTATCTTTCCCCCTTTTATATATGTTATTAGTACTAAGGAACTTTTGAGTTTCTATACTTGGTAGCCTGGACAGAAACTTCATTTTCAATATGGGGGCTATGAGGGATAAACTGTAAGATCCTGGAAATCATTATGCATAAGGCTGGGAAGTCAGAAGACTTGTAGTTGTTTCCTACTTTGATTTAACTAGCTGTATAAGGAGTATAACAATGAAGATTTACTAAAGGACTACTTATATACTGCCAGGAGGTTATGTTAATCATGCTTTGAAAACACTTGATTCTTTAAAGTTACAAAACTACCATTCAATTCATGGCTAAAGTATGTTATTAAATGATGCCATTAAATTTTGTAAGATGTAGTATGTCCCAGGTTTTCATGGGAAAATAATCCTAGAATCTCATGGGTTAAGAGGTAGAGGGAATCTGTATGGATGTCATTCAGGTGCTTGGATCCTTTCCATTGCATCAAGTCCTGAGAAGTCCTCCAGATATGGAAATCATTACTCCCCAGGGCAGCTCAATCCACCTTTAGAGTGTTCTAATCATTGAAATAATTATTTCCTTAATGATTTCATTTCCCACCTGTTAGCTTATAAGAGACGTATTAAAAATGACCATATTCTAAGAACAGGTCTCAATGAAGAGGAGTAGTAAACATTGCAAATATAGTCCTTGACTTCATGGAATATTTGTTCTGCTAGTATAGGTCATACCTGTCATAATAATTCTTCTAGGCATATACCATAAAAACCAAAACAAAGCAAAAGAAAACCAACCAAATGAAACAAGTCCTCTTATTCTTTCTTGAGTGTTCTCATTCAAATATTTGAATAATCTTCTCATCCCAAAATAATCTGAGATAAACCTAAAATTTTCTTTGTTCATCCTGTGAAGTCTGGCTTAGGCTGCTACTTTTAAAGTTGAGAATATCTATTAAAAAACCCTAAACTTTGAATACCATCAATAATCAGTATTCCAGCTACACATATGATTAGAGATTTATAGAGACACATGTCTTTTAAATTTACCACCCAAATCTTACATCCTGAGTTGGAATAAAGAACATAATAGGTGAGTGTTTAGGTTCTCTATTATAAGAAAATATTTCCCCAATCATCTGGTTGAACCAAATGGCTATTACTGTTTTAACATGAGCAGATCTTATATTTATTTGGATTCCAGAGTCCCTATATGAACTATAAGTGTTTCTTGAAATTATTTCTTTCACATATCACATTACTATTTTTGCTATATTTACATACTACTACTAGTATAATGCATTTGTAAATGTTTTTGTTTAAATACATTTATTTTAAAATAATGGCATATGTCACATTAAAGGTGTAACTATATTTTTATAATACATTTTAAAATACCACTATAAACATTTTAAAATTTCTATTTTATCATAGTTTATAAAGCACTGGGAAAGATGCTTTCTAATTCTTTTCTTTCACAGATAGTCAATGACTATTTTTCACTGTTTCTTACTTTTTCCATTTAGGTAACATATAATTTTGCAAGTTACATGTCCTACAAAATATAGTGCCTATATTTTAAAGGTACTTATGTATACCTATAATTAATTGTCTGTATAAATTCAGTCATTTTATCTCATATTAGGCACTTGAAGATGTGTGTGAGGACACATGCATGTGTGTATACAAGGGATATTATTAAGGATACTAGAAGCAAAAAGAGCTTAATTTGTATTTAAATCAACTTCCTTTAAATGATTGAGGGTTAATGTGTGTTTCAGAATCAAACTACTAGACTGAAACTACTTTTTAAAAAATATTGTTAAAATGTTTTAAAATACCATCTGTAACAACATATGTGAAACATTAAATTGGAAGAATTGTGTTCTTAATTTCTCCCTTATTGTTGGGTATGCCTAATCTCACATGCCCTTCAAAATAGCCCTTGGTTACAAAATGAGAAAAAAAAAGTGATAACATCAAAGAACAGGAAATAAAGTTCAGGCCAGACTAGTTAATATTTGTTACTTTGGCATTTACTGGCCTACTAACTTAAAAAAATTCTTTGAATTATTAGTCACTGTGAATATCTTCAGCATTAAAATGGGAGTCTCAGTCCAACTTGTTCTGGTATAATACTTTAATGTTGCTTAAAACAGATTTCCATTATATAGTACACAGGGCATTGTTACATCAAATAATAAGGACATTACAGAAGCTAAAATTTTGGCCCACTTTTCTATAATTATCTATGTGATCAATCCCTCCCTCCCAGACCCAAATAATCTTTACCTGACATTTTAGGGATATTTTGCAGTTTCATGAGATAGTAATTTTGTTTTTCAAATATGAGTTATAATCTACATTTTCTTTTCTCTACTGGAATTGTTTTCTCTTCTTTCTGATTATGTACTTTTCTCATCCTTCTAAAGCCTTCCCAAAACCTATCTGTTCAGAGTCTTCCTTAATTTTCAAGTTTTAACATAAGCTAGAAATAAGCTCCCCTTTTTTGAGACATTGCAGCAATTTATCTCGGGTAGAAATAGACATATACTAAATTTCTTACAATAGTATCTGAACTTCCTTTTTTAAATAGTCGCATGTGTAATGATCTTTTATTTCAAAACTATTTTTAATTCTCATGAGAAAATGTGTGCAAGATTATTTTGAGAGGTACCTGGATGGCTCAGTCTGTTAAGTTGGGCTCTTGATTTCCACTCAGGTCATGATCTCACTGTTAGCGAAATCGAGCCCTGAGTTGGACATTGCACTGACAGCTCAAAGCCTGCATGGGATTCTCTCTCTCTCTCTCACTCTCTCTCAAAATAAATATTTTTTAAAAAGGTTATTTTGGCATTTATAAGTGCCATGAAATATGATATCAGTCCTTCCTTAATACTCCAACTTTACCATGTACTTAAAGTTTCTCTCTTTATTTAGTTACATTTTTATTTGTACATATATTAGAATGGGAGGTCCTTAGGTAGGAAGCATGTGTTGAATATTTAGTTTTGTGTCTTTAACACCCTGCATTGTTCTGGGTAACTGGTATGTTTTCAAAAATGCTTGTCTAATGCCTGGATAATGAATAAATGTATGTGGGATATTGTGAGGAATAAACAACTAGACTAATATCAGGCACAAATTTGGACAATCATCATTGGTTCCTCTATCATTCACTTTGACTAAAGCTACAACAGAAGATGAGAGGCTGCCAAAGAAAAAGTTTTACCTCCTATAGTGCTTGCATAAATGCAGACCAAGCCTCTACCAGGAAACTGATATCCCAGTGACCCTTCCAAAATTAACCCTTAAGACATTTTTTTAACCAAGGTGAACTTCTAATAGTTCAGGCTAAAGACTATTTAGTTTCCCAAGTAAAAATGACCTACTCTGAAAGAATTCATATGCAGGCTCAACACATACCAAATATATTCTCAGAGCAGAGTCTAACCAGTCTTTCCTATGGTAGTAGTCCCCTATTTTCTTTTTCTATTACTTATTATCTAAAAGTGAATTACTTTACTACAGGAGTTGGTTTTACTTGTTCAAATATGAAAAGTAATCCAGTTTATATTTTTGATGCTTTAAGAAATTATTATGAACCCAGAAAGAATCAGACATAAAAGCAAAAATGTAGTAACTGGGTATCTTGAAAATTAATTCAAAAGCAAATATTTTTCATATTTATTTTCATTATTTCAAAACAAAAATGGTAACTCATGAATTAGGTGGTTATTTCTGGGCAAAATTTTTCTTCCCTAATCATTTTTCAAACAAGTATTGAAATTCTCCTTATATAACAATGTCCTCAAAATGGAATATATATGTGTGTGTGTGTGTAAATAGATATATATACATATGTATGTATGTGTGTGTGTGTATCTATCTATCTATCTATCTATCTATATGTGATAGCAAATTGTCTTCTAAATTGCCTGTATTTAGGAATGTGATGATTATGGATAATCAGGTGATCAGATATTTAATCAATCAAATATACTTCTTTAAGAAGTTTTATTTATGATAACTAAGTAGATTTAATATTTAATTATATGTAAATTGCTTATTCTCTAATTCTCGAGGTATTTTGATCTTATTTATCTAAAAATGATAGGTATTGGGGCGCCTGGGTGGCTTAGTCGGTTAAGCATCCGACTTTCGCTTAGGTCATGATCTCGTGGTTCGTGGGTTCGAGCCCCGCGTCGGGCTCTGTGCTGACTGCCAGCTCAGAGCCTGGAGCCTGTTTCAGAGTCTGTGACTCCCTCTCTCTCTGACTCTCCCTTGCTCACACTGTCTCTCTCTCTCCTAGAAATAAATAAAACATTAAAAAAAATAAAATAAAAATGATAGGTATTAGTGGATAGGGTGATTAAAGCAAATTAAGACAACTTTTTCTGAACTCTAATTGTTAATAATGATGCTAAGACCTTAATGTTAAGTAAATTTCTTTCAACATGCTTTTATTTCTGAAATTTATTTTTAATCAGTGAGATGTGTAAGAAAACAAAAGCAAAGAAAGGGTGAGAACTTTATAAGATAGTCACTTTTATTGTTAATGTTTTTGAGAGAGAGACAGAGTGCGAGTGGGAGAAGGACAGAGAGAGAGACACACACAGAACCCAAAGCAGCCTCCAGAGTCTGAGCTTTCAGCACAGAACCCGACATGTGGCGCGAACTCATGAACCATGAGATCATGACCTGAGCCTAAGGCAGATGCTTGACCAATTGAGCAACCCAGGAACCCCTAAGATAGCCACTTTTTAATGGAAAGGTACTCATACTGGGAAACTACAAATAATTCAATACAAATATGGATAAAGAATAGTAGATATATTTGTCTGCCAGTTAAGCTGCTAGGAGATTCCTAATTATTCATAATTCAGTCTTTCAGATTTAAATTATGCAATTCTATTATTTATGTTTTTTATTTTTTTAATTAAATATTTTAATTAAAAAAAAAAAAAAAACTAACTCATTACTTCTTTCACCTCCCAACCCTGGTAGTCACCAGTCCATTCTCTCTATCTGTGAGCTTGTTTTTAAATTGATCACATGAGTAAGATTATACAGAATTTGTCTACTTCTTATTTCACTTAGCATAATTCCCTTGAGGTCTGTGTTATTAGAAATGACAAGATTTCATTCTTTATGGCTGAACAATATCCATTGTATATATGCATCACATTTTCTTCGTTCATCCATCTGTGGACACTTAGGTGCTGCAATGAACATGAGTATACATACGCCTTTTCAAGTTAGTGTTTTTTCTTTACTTCAGATAAATACCCAGAAGTGGAATTGCTGAATCATATGGTGATTTTATTTTTAATATTTTGAGGAACCTTCTTACTGCTTTCCATAGTGGTTGAACCACTTTACAGTCCCACCAAAAACATGTGAGGGTTCCCTTTTCTCCATATCCTCACCAACACTGGTTTTAACTAGTTATTTTGACAATAGCCCTACTAACAAGTGTGAGGTAGTATCTCATTGTGGTTTTGATTTTCATTTCCTTGACCATTAGTAATCTAGAACATGTTTTATGTGCCTATTAGCCATTTGTGTATGTTTTTGGAGAAGTGTCTATTTGAATATTCTGCCCATTTTTTATTTTTATTTATTTATTTTTTCTATTCCCTATCCACTAAATCAAAAGTGGGCAAGTTATAGCCTCTGGGCAAAATCTGGCCCTATTTTTGTAATAAAAGTTTTTAATAAAATTTTCTTTGAGCACAGCCATGCCTATCACGGTGTCTATGGCTACTTGTATCCTGCAACAACAGATGTGAGCAGTTGCATCAAAGACCACAATCCTAAAGCCAACATATTTACTATCTAACTCTTTGTAGAAAAATTATGCTGACATAACTAAATCAATATTTAGTTGGTTCATTTAAGTTTTTTTTTTTTTACAAATAGTTTATTGTCAAATTGGTTTCCATATAACACTCAGTGCTCATCCCCACAAGTGCCCTCCTCCATGCCCATCTCTCCCCTCCCCCCCACCTCCATCAGTTTGTTCTCAGCATTCAAGAGTCTCTCATGGTTTGCCTCTCTCCCTTTCCCCCACCATTTCCCCCCTTCTTCTCCCCCTTGGTCCTCCGTCAAGTTCCTCCTAATCCTCCTATACGTGCACACATATGATATTTGTCCTTCTCTGTCGGACTTATTTCGCTCAGCATAACACCCTCAAGGTCCATCCAGGTTGCTACACATGGCCAGATTTCACTGTTTCTCATTGCCATGTAGTATTCCATGGTATAGATAAACCACATCTTCTTGATCCATTCGTCCGTTGATGGACACTTAGGCTCTTTCCATGTTTTGGCTATTGTGGAGAGTGCTGCTATGAACATTGGGGTCCATGTGCTCCTATGCCTCAGCATTTCTGTATCCCTTGGGTAAATTCCTAGCAGTGCTATTGCTGGGTCAGAGGGGAGTTCTATTGTTAGTTTCCTGAGGAACCTCCACACTGTTTTCCAGAGGGGCTGTACCAGCTTACATTCCCACCAACAGTGTAGGAGGGTGCCCGTTTCTCCACATCCTCGCCAGCATCTAGAGTTCTCTGATTTGCTCATTTTAGCCCCTCTGACTGGCGTGAGGTGGTATCTCAGTGTGGTTTTGATTTGTATCTCCCTGATGAGGAGGGATGCTGAGCATCATTTCATGTGTCTGTTGGCCATCTGGATGTCCTCTTTGGAGAAGTGTCTGTTCATATCTTCTGCCCATTTCTTCACTGGGTTGTTTGTTTTTAGGGTGTGGAGTTTGGTGAGTTCCTTATAGATTCTGGATATTAACCCTTTATCTGATATGTCATTTGCAACTATCTTTTCCCATTCCGTTGGTTGCCTATTAGTTTTGTGAGTTGTTTCATTTCCTTGATCATTAGTAATGTAGAACATGTTTTTATGTGCCTATTAGCCATTTGTATATGTTTTTGGAGAAGTGTCTATTTGAATATTCTGCTCATTTTTTAATTGGAATTTTCTTTTTTTTTTTAATTTGTTTTCTTATTGAGTTGTACACACTTTTAAAAATATTTTGGATATTAGTTCCATATCAGATACATGATTTGCAAATATTTTCTCCCATTCAGTAAGTTGCCTTTTCATTTTTTTGATGTTTGCTTTGTTGTGCAAAACCTTTGGAGTTTGATGTAGTCCCACCTAATTATTTTTGCTTTTGCTGCTTTTGGTATCAGATTAAAAAGGATCATCTCCCAGATCTATATCAAGGAACTTACTGGCTATGTTTTCCTTCTAGCAGTTTTATGAACTCTATTGTCCATTTACTGATGAAACTATCATTTTCCTATTGCATATTCTTGGCACCATTGTCGTGAATTAATGATTATATATGTGTGAGTTTATTTCTGGGGTCTCTTTTGATCTATCTCTTTTTATGTCAAAACCATACTGTTTTAATTACCGTTGCTGTGTAATATAGTTTAAAATCAGGGAGTGTGATGTGTTGGGCTTTGTTCTTCTTTCTGAAGGTTTGTTTGGCTATATGGGATTTTTTATGGTTTCATACAGATTTTAAAATTGTTACATTTCTGTGAAAAATGTCATTGAAATTTGCACAGGAATTGCAATGAATCTATAGATTGTTTTGGATAGTATGGGCATTTTAACAGTATTGATTTTTTCAATCCATGAGAACAAAATATCTTTGCATGTATTATTGTCTTCACTTTCTTTTATTAATGTTTTAGTGTTTTGTGTCATCTGCAGTTAAGGGCTGTTTTACTTATTCCTTTCCAATTGGGATAACATTAGTTATTTTTCTTGCCTAATTTCTCTAGTTAGGACCCTAATACAATATTGCATAAAAGTGGTGAAAGTGGACATTCTTGTCTTACACTTGATCTTAGAGGAAAAGCTTTCAGCTTTTCACCATTGAGTATGATATTAGCTGTGACTTTGTCATATATGGCCTCTACTGTGTTGAAATACCATCTGTTGCTTTGCTGACAGTTTTTATTTTAAAAAAAGAAGTGAATGTTGAGTTTTCTTAGATGCTTTTTCTGGACCTGAGAATATCCTATGATTTTTATCTTCTATTTTGTTAATGTGATATATTATACTGACTGATTTTTCAGATGAACCATCCTTGCATCCCTGGAATAAATCCCACTTCATTATGTACTAATAATATACTGTTGAATTTGGTTTGCTAATATTTTGGTGAGGATTTTTATTGTATCTATATTCATCAAGAACATTTGTCTGTATTTTTAAATTAAGCAATTCTTGATTAAGTTTTAAATATTATCAGAATGCTCATAATTCTGTTTGTACAAAGCTAATATTTCTATGTTTTTACCATGTCTAATCTTGCATCATTTATTTTTTCTATAAATGCCAATTACGTTGTTTTTAAAATTATTCCTTCTCTTTAACTTAAGTGTGTGTTTGGGCAAAGCTCTAATTTACTTATCTGCCTGTTTATTTTTTGTGATTTCTCCAGAATCCAAGCAGATGTTGATGGATTAACTTTACTAGTTCCTTTTTTATTGAACTGTGTCTCAGTGGGTGGACAAAGTACATTGAGTTTCAAAGTATTTAAATATCCTTCTCTACCTAGCGTGTTACTAGTGGAAAGCACACTTAGGAGCGAGAAAGTCCAAAATTTGAATCTCTATAAGGTTACTCCTCAGACCTTATGCAAGTTATAGCCTCTCCATAAAATAATAAAAGCAACTCATGGTTTTAAAAGTGTTAGGAGAATTTAGATACAATAAAGAAGCATAGCGTACCAGGCATAGTACAAAAATTTGGTGCTTAATAAAGTTAGATATATTTTCAATTATGGTTGATCTTAAAGAACTAGTATTAGTGGAAGCAAAGCTGTGGAAAAAATGTGATGAAAGTCAATAGTGAATTAATATTTCATTTACTGGTTAAGTATAATGAACTGTGTACCTATTAATTTATCATTAGGTAACTTAGTATAATATTGAGTTCTGTTTACCCTTGGATTGTTATATTTTCCCATTTCATACACATATATGCCTAAAGCATAAAATAGTGCAAGGATGTTAAGTGTGGAATGCCATTAACTTTATTACTAAAAGTTTGGGATAAATGAACTATATAGGTAAAAATATGAGTAAGATAGGGTGTTCATGCCAATAAAATGATAATAAAATCTTTATGGCATCCACATCTTACTTGCTATATTTTGCTTATGTTGGATATAAAGTGAAAAGGTATTGCAGGGGTTTTTTCCTCTCTCTGTAGCTTTTAAAAGCTTTGATTATTTTTTTGCCCCTTTCTACTTACAACGTTGTGTTCTTTAGGCTTTATATGAAAAGGACAGAAAGTAAAAAGATAATGGAACAATGTATTCTAATTTAATCTGAATAGTGTCTGCTAAGGTGGGGTAAATAAGCTAAGCCCTGTAGAATATACTGTAGCTATAAGCAAGCCACAAAACATAAAAAATGTCCTCTTTCCTTCTTGCTATGCTGTTGGTTGAACTCACAGTATTTAACATAAGTGTACTCTTGCTAAAACTCTGCACCTCAGCGGATTCTAAATTATAGATGTAAATAACAATTATTTAGGGAGCTGTAATAGTGGACCTTACAGTAGAGCCACTTGCCACAGCTTGAGAATGACAAGCTTTGCTCTGTACCAAAAAAAAAAATTCTTTTCTTGACCATCCAAACCATTATTTTAGTGAATGTCAATGAATTGTTAATTTAAAATGTTTTGCCATCTTATTCTTTCATATTCTTCTCTTATTAATGATTTCATTTCTCTTGTTATACCATCCTTATCACTAGGTTTTACTTAAAAAATGTATTACTATAGAGTACAAGGCACTATTCTTAGTTATTTCCTAAAATGAACTCATGCTTCTTTTTTTGACCTCTTGTCACAGTATAAATTATTAGAGTGCACTACTTTCATATTGCTCTCTGCTTGATGAAACTTAGAAGAATACCATTTGATAAAACAACAGCAAAAACCACAATTCTTTCCCTTCAGTTTCTGTCATCTCTCATGTCCTTTTCCATACACACAGTATTAGCAGCTTCTGGTCCTGATATCTCCTCTTCCTTGTATTGTGAATATGTATTGTGAATGTATTGTGTTGTGAATATCCCCTTAACACATGTGAAAACCAATAGGGCCATGAGAGGAGAATTAACAGACTTGAAGTGTTGATTCAACAGGTTTACTGATCTACTAGATGGGTCACATCATTTGGTCACATCATTTTGATTCAAATCCCAAAATTTTCAACTCTACTTATTTCCCAATCCAACTCTCTTCATCCCTTCTCACACATTCTGAGCAGGTGGCCTGACTTGTTACTTTTTGGAACAAATAAAATAAAATAAAATCCTAAAATAAAACTTGCCCATTCTCCAAATGAGCATTGTTCTGTATCTTGACTTGTCCTTTCCTTTCTTCTTCTGGTTCAGAGAAAGAGACTTTTGTTTTCCAGATTTAGCCTCTAAACCTGCATTCATTGTTCTGTTTTTTTCCCATCATTGCTTTAGGAGATAAGTTCCGTATTTTCTCCTTTATATTCAGCATTTTCAGGTTTTGGTTATTTACTAGATCATTCTGCAGAAACTGTAAACACACTCAAGACCCTTATGTATCAAACAAGACTTCACTCAGTTTTCTTCTAGATACATAATTTCGTTTTTATTTCCTGAATTTTGCAAATGACAGCATATATTTCCCACTTCATTTTATTCATCATCCATTTACTATATACACTCAACTCTAAACCTTGGTACTCCCCATCCTATTCTAAAGAAGATACACATATTCTTAACTTCCCTTATACTTCTTCAGTCTGTCATATTTGAAACTGTTAATTGCCCTCTTTTCTCCTCTCCTTATTGATGGCCTGCTGTACTTTATTCATCGTCCTCTGGTTTCTCTGATTAATAGTTTTCTGATTCCTTCATGGATTTCCTTCATCTTGCCATCTTGCTTTCCTAAAGTTAGGTGTCCTCTGGGTTTTGCCTCATTTCGATTTTCTCTCTGCTTTTTTTTTTTTTTTTTTTTTTTTTTTTTTTTTTTTTTTTTTTTTGGTGGGGGGGGGAGGATTTACTCATTCCCACTGTTGTGCAGGGAGTTATCATTTCAGAAGCCCAGATGCTTACTCCTTCCTCCTGATCTAGACGAATGTTTCTAAATGAATGTCGAACTATCCACCTGGATATCATATACCTTAGCTTAACAACAACTTTAGAGATAAATTAATATCTAAACCCTTGAACTGTTCTGTTATTTTTGCTCTATTATATGTACTAGGTTTATTAAAGGTTCTGACAATCATCTAATATCCAGGCTTATTTAAAACCTCTTTTATCTCCCTCCACCTCTTTATCCAATTTTCTTCAGCCAAGGTTACAAAGTCCTTTCTGTCCCTTCTTCAAGCCTAATCTCCTTTCCTACTACCATTATCCTTATCAATTCATATTATGATTGCCCTAGCTTTGTAATTGATCTTATTGTTTATATTCATTTTTCTCTAATGTTTCAGGATGGATACTTTTAGAAAAAATATCTTGCCTCATATTCTTAATGATGAAATTTCATTTTCAAGAACTCTGCAACTTCCCCCAGTTGGCTCCAGAATGGAGCTTATTCTCCTTGCCCTGAACTCAAGGTAACTAGAATATTTGAAGTCCATTTTCCTTGTGGTAAAAATTGTTATCATTCTCCTATATCTACCACAGTTTACACTTCCCAAACCCCTTGAACAAAAGAGAGGTGTGGTCCCCTTGAGGAAGGACCCCATTTACTACCAAACATTATACTGATAATTGTTCTCCTGGCCTTCACCTAAGGAACCTATGGCCTTTTATCAGAGTAATTGCATTAGGGAAAAGGAAATAAGCAGAATGCCTGAGGACTGCTAGACGCTTGGCTCTGAACTGACATTAATTCCAAAATGTTACTTTGACCCATTAGTCAGAGTAAGGGCTTATAGAGGTCAGGAGAGCAATGGAAGATCAATGGAAGTTTAGCTCAGATCTGTCTCATAGTAGCTCCAAACCCATCTGTGGTTATCTTCCCAATTCCAGAATGCATAATTGGAATGGAGATCCTCCTCAGCTGATAGAATACCCACAGCTTTTAAAATGTTTCCTATTAATTTGGGGCCAGTGGTTGTGCAGTTTCCACTGCCTAGAATGTTCTTTCAGGTCCTCATAAGGATCCATTCTGTACTTTCAGGTCTGTCTTGCCTTTCCCATGATATAGAGCTATGTAGAGATTGCCAGACATAGTATCAGGTATGCAAGAGCAGGCTTCAGATTTAGTGAGTCATATGCAAAACAGAATCATGCACTTGAAGCAGCAGGTGGGGTTGTGAAGAGTTAAGAGTAAGGTGTAGTTAGAGCCATACCCCAGGGGTGAGAAAAGCATAGTTCCTTACCCTCACTGAATTTGTTACTTATGAAAGCAGACAACTACTAGAGATGGAAAAGGAATTCCTGCGTGGGTCAATTCCAAAACTTTTTTTCCAAATCACTGGAATATCATCTAAGTTTCTCAAAAGAAAGCTGTCTTTCAGTTCTGGATGTAGTTCATGAGCCACTGTATTCACATCCTTCCCTGAAACTACTCAGTTAGTTCAGATTGAATCCACTTCTCAACCTCCACATTATATCATTTTATCTTCTTTAGTATGACTGATCACCTTGATCCAATGTTAATAGTATCTCTCTGTGTTTCTCTTTGATTATATTAAAAACTCCTGGAGATTGGAAGCTTTGTTTTATTTACATTATATCCTCATTTATACTCTGTATAATCCTTTGTTGCAAACCAGAAAGGCAGTACTAAACATTTATTATGTGAATTTATAAATAAAGCATAGAAGATAATTATCTCCTACCTGCAATCTATTCTGGAATTAACAATTATAATAATAATAACAACAAGAATAATGGTAAACTAATAGTTACTATAAAGTTTAAACTTACAGTGAGTAAATATTCAAGAATTCACTTACTCTTTTTGCCTAAGTTTCTAGATAAGACAAATTCATTCAGGGTATATTAGAAGGAGGATGTCATTGCACTATAAAATGTAGGCATTATCACTTTAATTACAGATTAGAAGGAGAAAGGAAGATTTGTGAAAGGTGAAGAAAATTGGCAATCTGTGTTTTCAATCTTAGCCTAAGCCCTGAAATGTTTAAACAAAGACATTTAATTTTTCTGAAATAATTTAGTGTGTGTGTACTTAGGAGTGAAAATGGCCATATCATTATAAAAAGGTGAAACTGACAATCCAGCAGGGTAATGAATGGGGATAGTCACAGAGACAAGATGTATAAATTGCCAGGATTCACATCTTTACTCCCTTCCTTCCCTGAGGCACATATTGCCCTAGTTTGCTACATAAACTTTTAAATTAATTTTAAACACAGATAAAGCAACATATTGACATATAATAGGCCTATATTTTCCTCTATAAATGCTAATGTATTTGAAAAAATATTTGGGATTTATGGAAGTTGGTTCAAATTCTCGTGTTTCTCATTTCAGTATTAGTAGATGGTATATTACATGGAGTTCCATTTCAGGAACATGATGCCATATGGAATATCTAAATTGTTGCCACAGAAAATAATACTATGGATATTGCCTAACAAGAATTGTATTTAACATTTATTGTCTGCTGTGTTTTATGGTGTTAGCAGTATTTAAAAATAAAATATAATTTTCCTCATTTCAAAAAGCTTACACTCATTAACCAAGTTCTACCCTGTTTATAGCCCACAAATGAGACCAGTAATTCAGAGTTTGATTAATCAATATGAACTACAAATGCCCACCTTTTTCTGGAAGTCATATCATAAATGGAAAGAAAACTAATCATGTGTAGGAAGAAAAAGAAGTCGGGATCTGCATATTCCAAAAACACTAGAATGAGTTCCTTGTAACTCAGGAGTTAATGATGATGAGTAAAGTATAGCTTATATTCCCTGACACTATTCTCTAACTCATATTTAGTTATACAAATTATGCTTGATTATTACTCAATTTTCTGATCTTCAACTAGTCAATGAGTTTTCTATAAAAACTCTTAACCTAGAGGCACTTTATTTTTTGAAGAATGTGTAGTTTTTTTAATGTCCACAATTTATCAAATCATGTTGGTTGCATCACCTGAAAAAATCTTCCTCCTTTATTCCCTCCCCTAAAGAATAATCCATTATCTGTGTGCCAAAACATAAACAGACTTTCATCTAGACTTAGGCCTAAATTCCCTGTAATCCACTGATCCAAGCTAGCTAAGTGAGTCACAGAATGGATCAGTTGAATTATTATATAAATTCCCTTTGGAAAAGTTGAATAAAATGCAATGTCTCCAGGATGTACACTCTGCATGAGTGTTGTAGAAAACCCACAAGCCTAGTAAATTGGAAAAGCAATCCAGCGGCTTAGCAATTTAAGTACTAATGCAGAGATAAGATTGCTTTTAAAAAGTATCACACCCTCTTCTCAAGTGCACTTTTGTTTATTCCCTATTCAGGCTGCCTTGGGGAAAGGAGAATGAAGTTAATGTTCCTTTGACATAAGTGCACCATAATGTTGGATACATTAAATATCTGAAAGTGGTGGAATAGTTAGGTAGCTAATTTAGTATATCGTGAATGGTTGTAGATAATGCATCTTCTAGTATTTTTCTTAACTATCCCTTCGCCTTTTTGCATGTCTCAGGTGTCAAAAGAGTAAACACAAAGATTCAAAGCAATTAAGAATAAGAAGACAGGATGGTTGATCAAAGAAAACTTAGCCAAGTTATGGTTATGGTTCAAATTTTTGATGTGAGAATCATTTATATTCTCTGGGATCTGTTTTTGTCAATGTAAAGTAAGGGAGTTAGATTAATTTATCTTGTTTCCACCTTGAGCCTTGAGCCATGTATTTATAATGTCCTAAATTCAACATAAATAAAACAAACATTAATACTGCACAGTATTACATATTGTAGAAAAATGTGATTTTCTAATGAGTTTATCATAAGTCCCTAGAAGGTAGTTGAGAGCAATTGTGCCTCTAGTTCCAATGTATTTATCATTCTCATAGTCATTGAAATTTATTATTTATTGTGTACCTACAGTTTTCATTCAGTGTACTGTTCTGGCAATAAGGATACTCTTTCCTATTTGGAACAAAGTTGCTTTATGATACCAAGGCATTTCATCTTAAAATTACAATAGATCTCTATTATCCAAATTAATGTTGACTCCTCACCATACAAAAGCATTTCAAAAATAACAATATAATAGAACAAAGTGATATTACTTCTTGTGGGATCTGGTAACGAGCAGAGGCACAATCTAACCTGACAAATAGTGACACCTCATTTTATCAGCATCACTTTCATTCGGCTTGCATATGACTTTTCAGTTCTGATATTGGGCATGTGGTCAGGATTCTTATTCACCAACAAGCTAAATAACAAGGATGTTGTCAGATGTACTGCTGAAGGAAATCAATCAGAGACTGTTGATAGAACTAACATTTGTCTCTGAGAATGGACATTTAACAACTTTCTAGGAAAAAAAATATCACCATTCTTGAAAAAAAAAAACTTTATGTTTGAGGAATAAAAGGAACATAATGGTGATGGAGAATAATTTTTTAAATCACCATTTAAAGTGTGACCAAGCTTCAAATATTAATAGCTAATTAATATGCATGAACATAATTTATCAAAACAATGCAATATTCAGAGTAAAAATAATTTTTTTCTCTCAAGCTCCTTAAGATCAATAATAGATAATATTAAGAATTTAAGGCTAGGGGTGCCTGGGTGGCTTAGTCAGTTAAGCGTCCGACTTTCGCTTAGGTCATGATCTCGCGGTTCGTGGATTCGAGCCCCGCGTCGGGCTCTGTGCTGACTGCCAGCTCAGAGCCTGGAGCCTGTTTCAGAGTCTGTGACTCCCTCTCTCTCTGACCCTCCCCTGCTCACGCTCTCTCTCTCTCTCTCTCCTAGAAATAAAACATTTAAAAAAATTTTTTTAAAAAGAATTTAAGGCTAAAATTGGGAGGAACCTCTTTTTAATTTATTAAGAAAGAGAGAACGCACGTCCACATGAGCAAAGGTGGGGGAGGAGCAGAGATAAAGAGGGAGAGAGAGAATCCCAAGCAGGCTCCACAGTGTCAGTGCAGAGCCAGATGTGGGGCTCAAACTAACAAACCGCAAGATCATGATATCAGCCAAAGTCATATGCTTAGTCAACTGAACCACACAGGAGCCCCAGGAACAGGAATATTAATAAAAAATATACAGGTTTGTAGGCTTGAGACACAATGAGTTAGCTCTATTTATCAGTTATTAATATTTTATCCCTATGACCTTGAATTGATCCATATAGCACTGTTAAAAATATATGAACTGAACAGCTTATTGATTTTTGATATTTCGATCTTATGCTGAGGACGATTTCCTGTTTTTCATGTTATGACCTTATTAGGTCTTGAAGATAGTGAATAGAGATTGCCTGTATCCATTAGTGCATAAACTTGGTCTAAAGTTAAAATTGACCTTAAAAGAGTTATTTCTTACTTTCATTATTGTTGTGTCTGTGCCTTAATTTTGGATGTTGTAGCCATGTTATAAGAGAGCAAAGTGTCTGAGATTTAAACATTAAAGGTGCATTTAAATTGCAGGTTAATATAGTTGAACAGGGCTAGCCAAGACTTGGTTTACAAATTCACTATGGTGTTTCTTGTTGAGGAAGAGGTACAGAGAGCCCCATTTTATATAAAGAGGAGAGAACTGAATGTGATTTAATGAGGGGGGGTGATAGTATGGTTGACATGGGGTTGGGCTCCATAGATGCACCTGTACATATATTTTTACAATACAGTACTGTAAATGTATTTTCACTTATGATTTTCTTTTTTTTTTAAATGAGGTTTAATTTTTTTAATGTTTTATTTATTTATTTATTTCTAGGAGAGAGAGACAGTGTGAGCAGGGGAGGGTCAGAGAGAGAGGGAGTCACAGACTTTGAAACAGGCTCCAGGCTCTGAGCTGCCAGTCAGCACAGAGCCTGACACGGGCCTCGAACCCACGAACCACGAGATCATGACCTAAGCAAAAGTCGGACGCTTAACCGACTAAGCCACCCAGGCGCCCCTCACTTATGATTTTCTTAACCTTTTCTCTAGCTTTATTTTAAGAATACAGTATATAATACATACAACATGCAAAATATGTGTTAAACAACTGTTATTGGTAAGGCCTCTGGTCAAGAGTAGGCTTTTCATAGTTAAGTTTTTAGAGAGTTAAAAGTTGTATGTGGCCTTTTGACTGTATGGGGGTCAGTACTACTAACATCCATTGTTGTTCAAGGGTCAGCTTTACTTCAATTAAGAATTATTTTGGCATTTTGTGACTGACCTATTTTAGCTTGCTAAGGGAAAAGTTATCTGCCTCATTTTCCTGATAAGGCTTGAATGGTATTGAGATGTCCAGTGACCTTTCCTAAGATAGCTTCACCCCAATGTAGGTTTTTAGCGAAGTAAATTACCATCTTAAGGTTAGGTATCTCCTACTGGCTCATTTCTGTTCAACCTTGGGGACCTACTAGTTCACATCTGTTGCTCCCATTTAAAAGTGCTCTAAAGGCTAAGTGGATAGCAGAAGGCTGATTTAAAAAGGAGAATTTGGATTCCAAAGAGCAATGGAATCAAGGAAGTGAAGAGTTGTGATGAGCAGCAAGTCATAACCTGAAAATCCTCACATTTCCTGATTCCTGGTTAATTTAGGTTAATTTAGGCCATGGACAGAGAGTACTCTTTTAGAGAAGCTGTATTCATCCCTCTATCTGTTTGCAAGCAAGTTGATTTTTAGTTCTTGCCTGATTTTATCTGAGACTGCCTTAGTAAGCAGCAAGAGAAAACCAACAAGCTTCCACATTCTGGTCAGAAGCAACTGTGTTGCCATATATATGGCCATGACTGAATAGAGACCATTGTTTTCTCACTGCCCACAGCCCAGCTAATAGGTTTTGGTTAGGGGAGTTCTCCATTTGGAGGTACCGGTTTACACGTTAGTCATGGTATAGGCAAAGCTGCTGTAATGAAAAGGTCCAAAAACTTGAATAGTTCAAACAAAATAAAACTTTATCTCTCATGCAACAATCCAGATGCAGGCAGGCTGTCTGGAGGAGATAGGTTTTGTCATGTAAGGTTGCCCCAGGTTCCTTTTCTCAAGGCTCAATATTTGAGGCTTTCTAGATCAGCTCTGCACCATATCTTCATTCCAGCCCATGGGCAAATGGGGGAGGAACTGAAATACATGAATTTTCTTTTAAGGAAATGATGTGGAAGCTCCATACACCACAGGTAGTCACTTTCCATTCATGAGAACTTAGTTTGCCACATCTAGATGCCAGGGAGACTGGGAAATGCAGTGTCTCTCTGCAATTGTTCATAAATACTTTATTTTAAAAATCTTCATTTTCTAGCAACCAAGGTTTTTCTAGTATATCACTATAGTAATCCATACAATACTGAAATGTTGGTTTATTTTTTTTAAGGAATTATCTTCCTAAAATGTGGACTTTAGCCCAAGAATTACTTTTCTTTTTGTGTACTCTCATCTGTTCTGTCTTGTTTTGGGTGTTGTTTGTTTGTTTGTTTAATCTTCTAAAATTTTGTTTCTTTAGTCAGCTCAGGCATTTTGTTAAGGAGAGAATAAGAACTTTCTACTGCATTGAAATTAATAGGTATATGCAGCGTTCTCTAAGTATTCCTTTTTTAATCACAGGTATTTTCTACCTAAACTCTGTTTTGTTGTTGAGTAACATCAGCAAAGAGTAGTAGAGTGGTTGAGAAATAAGCATATAATTTACACCCAATCCTCTGGAAGAAGTAATGGAAGAAAATAGAAAAAGGAGTGGTATTGAAGAAAATGGTGGATACAGAGTAGTATTGATCTGACCCATCTGTTAATGGAAGAGGTCTAAAGATGTGTACTTCCACCTAGCAGTGGTGAGTGAAAAGAATAAGGGCAGATTTTCTCGTTCTATTTTACAAACCTGTTGATTGTTTGGATATTTTCAATGAACACACACTATCTTTTTTTTTTTTTAGAATATCAGTAATTAAAAAAATGAAAATCAAGTAATCTGGTTTCTGAAATATGGAAAAAAAGAAGACACAGATTCCAAATACCTTCCTATACTATCTTGTTCCCTAAAATGTGGTGGTCACATTTCTTTTTTGATGGTTATTGAATATTTGTACTTCCTTATTTAAAAAAAAAATGTTCCTCTTTTTATATCTGGGTGTTCAGCAGTTAGGTGAGAGTTGGAGATAGAGCCAAAATACATTTAGGAGTCAGCTGGAATAGGTTTGTAGCCTAGAACTTCTGTTTACTTACTATGGATCCTGGAGAACAGATTATAGAATTTCTAAGACTTTGTTTACTCGTCTGTAAAATGGAGGTACGATTGAGTGTTTACTTGTGCTCATCTGATCCTTAACAATAAATATCCTTGCATAGAAATGAGCCTCCCCATGTACAGCCAAGTAAAGAACAGCACTAAAAATTGAACACATTTCTGTCTGATTCCAAACTTGATTTGCTTAATGTCTCTGAAGGTTTTCTGAAAATTTGGTATTTGTTTCTGAAGCATGTAAGGGTCTATTCTCAAAGGAATTTCTAGTAGATATTCACACAGACCTGTTAAAAACCCTGGTAAAATCATTCAGATAATACCTGGATTTTGTAAAAATGGTAACCAAGTCTCTATGAGATTCATTCATTATCTTACAGATGGGGAGTTTACCTCATTTGGAGAGCATCCCTATTTTTCAAATCTCAAAATCAGAACATGTACAGTGGTTAAACTTTACTAACAGTGGATGCCCTATTTCTAAATTATTCCTGGAAAATGACTGATTTATCAAAAGATACTTGTCAAACTGGCATTATTATGAATTTGTACTGTTCTTCATCTTGGGTAGCTTCTGGCAGGTAATTCATTGTTGATGCTTCAATGCCTGTACATTCTTACAAGGAAGTACAGCTAATTGTCTTCAGTTTTACCTAATGTAATCCTGGCAGCAAACACATAAACCTATTTGTGGTAGTCCCAAGTGAGCCACAAGAATTAATAGTAATGGATATCATGGAGCTTATTCCAGTGTACTGGTCATCACCAATAATGATTATTATGATAAACATTAATTTAGATAAAGATGTGGATCAGGTCATAAAACTCTAGAGTGTGTGTAGTAGCCACAAACCAGAAAATGGAATAGCTTCACTTAACAAAAGAAAAAAAAAACTTGCAGAAGTAAAAAATGAAAAACTGGTTTACTTACACTTTAACTCACTTAGTACGTTGGTATAGAAAGTGTTTTTGGAAGTGCCTATGATTTGGAATTCTGAACTGCCTTTCCAAAGACTATTGTAGTCTATAAAAATATATGGAATATATATAAAATAGTGCCCTACACTCAGAAAGAACTTCATAAATGATGCTTGCTATAAAGCAGTGTAGGAGGTTTTAATGAGAGATTTTAACAGGTATTCAGAATTTTATAAAACATGAAGACAATTTTTCACAATACACAAATAATTCAGATAATGGCAAGTTTATCCCTTTGTAGAAATTCTAAGCAGGATGACATTTTAAAACTACTTCTTTTTTATGAAGAATTTAACCAAATATATTGTATTTCCTTATTTATTAATTTATTGTACTAGAGATTTATTGAACACCTAAGAGGTGCCTGCAATTCTCCTTTGACCTAGAAATGTTTGTCTAGTATCTTTAGTCCCAGGAACCTAAATCAGTACCCAGAATCAGTGCTTGGTATATAATAAGTACTCAATAAGTATTGGCTTTGGTTTGTAAATTTGTTTCATTTTTACTACTTTTGCACAGAGTGACTAAAAATTTTAATACTTGTTTCATATGCCACCACTACTTTGGAGCATTTACTCATTGCCTCTGATTTACCTGATTGCTATAGTTGCCGTGTACTACCAGCTCCTTATCTGTGTCTTTCCATCAAGCATTCTGTCTATTCAGTCTTTAACACGGTGCATGACAACTGATAGCTTTGCATATCCGGTCATATTCCCCTCAGGGACTGTGTGTCCTGGTCCTGGGACAGTCACTACCAACAGATGGTGCTGTTAGGTTGTCAAGTTCTCAAGAATAAAACTTGAAAGCAAGGTTTCTTAGACTTACGTAGGCAGTGAAATCACCTAAAGGACTTGATATAACACAGATTCCTGGGTTCTACCCCCTAAAGATTCTGATTCAGTAATTTTGGGTGGAGCCCAAGAATCTGCATTTATAACAAGCATGTAGGCGCTGTGGTTCTGTAGACTACGTTGTGTTAGTACAACTCTAAGATCACTAAGTGTTGAGGAATAAAAGGACATTTATTTAGAGCAGTCTTTTTTTTTTTTAACTAAAAAAAAGCTTAATTAGGTATTTGTAAGACTACATGTTTGATACTTAGGAGGATTATAGGTTATAGTAAAATATTATCTGTTACAGAAATTTAAAATGTGTAATTAAACCAATCTGAAATTCCCTGGCAACGTTCATGCTTTTATCTATATCATTTGTCTTAATCTAAGTATATGTTTCCTTTCACATTCAAATGGTATAAAGTGATAGGAAAAACTTAAATCCAATTTTCTACCCCATTATTGAAGAAAAAACACTATTAATAGTTTATTTGTTCCATAAGCATTCTATGCAAGACATATATATTATTGATGTGTTTCTTTGTACAAATGGGATCTGAGATTTTCTTACCACATTAAATATGTCAGATCATTTTCCATATCTGTATTTGAAACCCTTGTGAATAACTTAATTTTAGTCAGATTTGTTCATGAGTTCTGTCATACAACAAACATTCAGCACCCTGCTAAGTCATACATAGCTGGGCACTGGAAGAAGTCATATAGTAAGATGAACAAAATATGGTCTGAGTTACAATGAGAGAGATGGAATCCTCCTCTCCATTCTTTCCTTTTTTCCTTAGAAATAAATATATATAGGGGCACCTGGGTGGCTCAGTTGGTTAAGCGTCCGACTTCGGCTCAGGTCGTGATCTCAGTTTCTGGGTTCAAGCCCTGCATCAGGCTCTGGGCTAACTGCCCACTCAGAGCCTGGAGCCTGTTTTGGATTCTGTGTCTCCCTCTCTCTTTGACCCTCCGCTGCTCATGCTGTCTCTGTCTGTCTCTCTCTCTCTCTCTCTCTCAGAAAAAAAAAATCATTAAAAAAGAAATAAATATATAATATATATAAATACTTATATTTCTAAGATATATATATTTCTGGCAAATAAAATGCCAGGAAGTATGATCTGCATCACAAATACAATTCAATAGGCTCTCAATTTTTCCTTCAAGTAGGTCCTTAGATTGTGGTAAAGATAGAGAAATGTAAATAGTTCTAAGACAGTGTAATAGATGTAGAATATAGCCAAATGCAAGGTATTTTAGAATGGTCACCTCAGCTTCAGAGATAAAGTCTACCAAAAAGAAAAAAATTACCTGAGATTGCACTTAGAAGTCAAGCATAGAGTCCTGACTGTTCTATGTGGAGTCTCAGAGAGAAGAGTAATAGATTCCCTTTGTGTTGTTGGTAAAGATTTCAAAATGTATATGATCCTTATACTGTGCCTTAAAGGGCAAGTGGAATTTAACCAGATAAAGAAGGCATTAAGTGAATTACAGGTAGGAACCAAAAAAAAAAAAAAAAAAAAAAAAAAAAAAAAAAAAAAAAANAAAAAAAAAAAAAAAAAAAAAAAAAAAAAAAAAAAAAAAAAAAAAAAAAAAAAAAAAAAAAAAAAAAAAAAAAAAAAAAAAAAAAAAAACCACAACATATTACCATCAAGAATCAAGATAAGGAATTGTGTTATTATAGCAGTTTTTTAATGGAAGTAGTTTAAGACCAGAAACTTAGGAGGACAAGTTATAAAGAATCTTAGACATTGCAGTGAAAAAATTGAATTATACCCTTGGGAAGCACTAGCCTTTCCAAATAGGAAAGTGACATGATCATTTTTGGTGGCGGCTTTGTTGTTAAATAATTATTTATTTCAGATTTGTAGAAGATAGACTGGAGTAGGGAATACTTGCAAGAATGGAGACGAGCCTTGTTGAGAATTGTGTCAGTAATAAAAGCAAGATATTTTGAGCACATGAACTAGGCTGTAAAAACTACAAATGTATGGGTGGTGTGTGTCTTCTTGCTTACTCAATCCCTACCGCCTAACACCTTAACTGTTACTCAGTAGGTACTCAGGAAACATGTGTTAACTCAAGTGACCGAGTTCTTTGTTGAATGTTGATAAACAAACATACATAATGTGATAGAAGGGTATTTGAAAGAGAAGAGAATGAACTTGGTCTAGGCCTCTAGGTACAGATGGCCTTAGAATGTATTCTTCAGCTTTTATGTGACAAGCTTCTGGGTTTCAGAGCTTCCCTTCTTTTTTCGGACTGTCATCTTCTGTGGTATAAACAGAAAATTTTATCTATACCCTCAGTATGTTTTCTCACCAAAGTGTCTTATTATTTATGCCCTTAGTATGATTTCTCACCAATGTTTCTTAGTGTGAATATCACTCTTAACATTGTTACTTCTTTACTCAGTGAGACATGGCTTAGTTCAAAATAATGGTGCCCACTATTACTTGTTGTGCATCTAAAGTTTTCCTTTCCTCCTTTATGAAACATAGTTTCACATCTGTAAATTTGCTAATCACACATAGTAGGGCCACTTTCCTCTCAGAAACTTGGCTTTTGAAACCCTAGCTAGTTTCAAAAGAAATTATTTTTAGAAGGAATTAAGTAAACAACCTATTTCAAAATGAACATGGTAGACTAATTTTAAAATAGCATCATGAAAGTTTTCTCAACTGTACTGTGTTATTTATCTGGGTTTTTGTTGACTAAGAGAAAGCTTGGAATAGTTTCTCAAATATGCACATATGGCAGAGACTTTTTGTATATTTAAAAGATATAATGAAGATACAAAAAAATGAAGATACCCTGGAGACTTACTATTTTTGTATCCTTTTACCCCTATACCTCTTCCTTTTGGTTGGTATTCATATCTTAATACTGAATTTCTCATTGAGCTCAGATACCCTCAAGGTTTTAATTACCAAATCATTGGTTGATAACTTGAATAATTATGCAACATTGCATTTCTTTAATTGAAATAGATTTTATAAACTTCCCCCTCTTCTTTAATCCCTCATTTCATCCTACCTTTAACATTGTCAGGCAGAGATAGCATTCTGTATCAGAAGGGAAGGCAATCATTGTCTTGGGACATTATTCCATATTAAGCTAATAGTCCTCATCCAGTAGGGAAGATAAACTTGGCATTTCTAAGGGAAATCGCCACGTCTACCCCCAAATCATACTAGCTTTCCTCATTCGTTTTGTACATGTGTACCTTACTTTGACCTTCTCTCAAAGTTTTTCATGTGACATCGTTTCTAAATCCCATCACTATCCAAGTGTTCTTATTTGTTCTGATATGTTAGCATTCTTTCCATGGTATCATGAAAACAGGGTCCTACTCCTCCTTTCCTTATATTGTCACTTCTCTACCATCCAACAGGCTTTCTGTGTTAGTTAAACCCACATGAGGACTCTCAGAACACATTTTCCCCATAATCACATCCATATTTTTTCAAGTTAGTTAACTATATATATTTTCTTAAGAGCATTTGTTTAATACAAAGGGAATTTCTAAACTGCTACAAATGATAATTGCATATTAACATTATTATATGTTCACTATATCACACGGTTGTGAGTCTGTTACTAGAAGTGTTAAAGCAGGGCTGCACAGACAGACGTTAGGTAATTTAGAGAAGAACTTTGTGTAGCTGATAGTTCAGACAGATAATCTTCAATTCCTTTTATAGTCATTTCTGCTATGATTGTACTTCAAATTAAATTTAGAGTTTTTAAACACATTCCCAAGACTATCTTGACTTCATAAAAATATGTTTGACTAAATACTGAGAATGCAAGAATGGATTGTGTCATACAGAGATGCTGAGACACTGGACTTTTAGGCTCCAAAAATGTAAGTGCTAGGGAATGAGGGGATTTTTATTTATCTGCTAGAAATAATTCCTGACACCAATATAGGACTTACGTACAGTTTGGGGAAATACAAATATAATCTTTGTCACCTAGCTTGATTTATTTCCTTGGTAGCAATGAGAATACATTTCTGAGAAAGAAAAAGAAATAGGAATATAGTTATTCTGATAATAGTTTCTAATGAATTACTGATACTTTTATTTTAAAAAAGACTTAGAATTTTGTATTAAATATCATACTGTGGTTAGATTCACAATAATTACAAAATATATTGGAAACCCAGTTGCTGCCTATAGTCAAGTGATGAACTATTTAAAGGGCAGAGGCCTCTTAATTTTAAGTAATTGTTAATTATAAGTGCACGAAATCTATAATGAAAAAACTGAGGCATATTCCTGAATAGTAAACTGGTTCTGAAAGATAATGGGGTGTCTGTCATTTGTATTAAATGAGAGCATTAGGATATATCCATCCTCAGATGAAATAACCAGTATCTTTCCATGAGATTGTAATTTATGTAGGTATTTTTAATAGGGGTAAACTTTGGGAGCCAGACAAGGGTGCAGGGGTTGATATGATCTAAGTGGCTTTTTTCTGTGCATTTGAAAGTGCTGTAGCCAATTACAAATATGGTACAGTTGAAGTTTAGATATATTTCCGGGAAAGCAACACAGACGTCTTTTGTTGTCCTTAATCTGAACAATTTTTTTTAACTAGTACGTTTGTAATTTGGGGGCTTCTGATATTTAAAAATGTTTTTTCTATTTATTTTTTAAAGTTTATTTATCTTAAATAAAGAGAGAGAGACAGAGCATGAGTGAGGGAGGGGCAGCAAGAGATGGAGACAGAATCTGAATCAGGCTCCCAGCTCTGAGCTATCAGCACAGACCCCAACGTGGGGCTCAAACTCACAAACTGTGATATCAGAACCTGAGCCAGGGGCAAACATTCAACTGACTGAGCCTCCCAGGAATCTCTAAAAAAGTCTTAATAAATAAGTCAATAAAATGAACTCATTTAACTGTCAGATTTTTGATATAAACTTGAACGGTATTTATTCATTTCTACAGTGGATAATCAATAGCTAAATCTAGTGCATAACAGTATCATTTGCTGGCAGTTTATAGAAACAGAAAGTTAAACACAGTTTTTAGAAACTTTTTATGTATCGATTAACCATGAATTAACTTGGCTTTTGGGAAGCCACAATTCAAAACAAGAAAAAAACAAGTCTCTCAATATGTGTTGTCTGTGCATGGATTTTTATTTCAAATCTCACAGTTAACTATTAGCTACAGTGTCCAAGTGCATCCTTTTCAACAAGAAAAAAGATCTATGTAGTATTTATATAAAATTAGATATAATTGCTAAGATTTCAAACTGTAACCTTTTTGCTATATCCAGCACAGAAGCTTACAAGTAATATAAAAAAGTATTTGTAGTGTGTTTCTAGGTAAAATTTAGTTATTCGATGTGAGAATATTAGTAGGAAGTATGTTTCTGTTGTATTATTTAGACTGTGTATTGATGAATAATGCTTTCTCCCAGCAAAATTCTGTTCCAAATGGTAAATTAATAAAGTATGCCATGCAATAGATCATACCTTTAAAGCACTCTAGGTGGGAAATAAGGGTCAGGACTTGTTTCTGGAATTTGAAGGAAGGGATGCAATACAAAGAAAAGTTGTTAAAGGAGATAGATTATACACTCTTATTTTAGTGGGATTAACTGCCAGTTTAAATTTGTGTGTGTGTGTGTGTGTGTGTGTGTGTGTGTGTGTGTGTGTGTATGGGTATGTGCATGTGTGTGTTTGTTAAGTAAGCATCAAGAGGTTTGAAGGAAAATTGGAACGCAATCTAGAGAAAAAAGTAACAGGTAAGGTATTTAAATAGTAGAAAATTAGGGAGGTAGAGAGTTGAAAGAAAACTCAAAATATATCCATATTGAAGGGAAGGGTCATTTGAAGCTTTTGGATAATACAGAGCCGTTAATTCTAATTCTAGATTCATTCTTCTCTATCTCACCATTTATTTATTGATTTATTGACCCACTCTTTAAATATTGTGAGAAATTCTAAAATGAATTTGCATCTGGTACTCTAGTGTAGGAGCTGAAATTGTTCACAAATAACAATGTCTCTAAATATTGTATAATGAAAAGCATTAAAATGTTGATTCAAAGAATGTTTTCTAGTGTGCAAAATGAGGAAGATTCAATTTAAAGACTTTCAGAACTGATAGAAAGTACAGTTTTTAAAAAATCCACTCTCTTTGTCCTTTTTTTTGTTACAAAATTTTTATAACCATATATGGTTATGCAAAATTATGAAACATAGATAATTCAAAATGGCTTATAATTGCACAATTGAGAATAGATTTAGGTAAGAGTTTAACAGTTAGGATCAAATAAGGAGATTCAATTCAAGCCAAACACAAAACACACATCAAGTAGTCAAGGACAAAATATATGTAGAAGGATTGTCTTGTGTAAATTTGACTCAAATTTTTACATATAAGATAGTTTACATAAGATAGGAAGAAAGTTGTTTTTGCTTAAATGATGCCACTTCCCTTGCTTTGATGTTTCAAACAATAGCTATGAGGACTGGCCATAAGATTAAAGGAAAACTAGGGAATCCAATTACATAAAAAGAGACAAAACTAACAAAAGATTGTGCTAATGTTGAAGATGTAACTGAAAGGAGAAAGAGAAACCTATCTCCAAGTCTAGTGGAAAGAAATGTTCATAAATTAAATAAAGAGCACTAAATTTCTGAATTCATAAATTAAGTAAATGTTCAAAAATGTTCAACTCACGTAAGTAGTTTATTTTTGCTTTTTTGTTAGTAAAAAGATAATAATAAATTTTAAAAATGGTCCTTAAGTTGAAAACTGCTACTGACAGAAGACAATGCGATTGTTAAATACTCCCTCCCAGAAACAACCCGATTTTGAGTAGTAGGTGAATGATGCCAAGGTGTCTTTTTTTCTGTATCTCCCTCACTGAACCATTAGATTAAAAGACAAAAAGAAAAAAAGAAAAAAAATGAAATGAAGTAATAAGAAGGGAAAGGTTATGGGCCTTGGTGGCTCAGTTGGTTAAGCATCCAACTTTGGCTCAGGTCATGACCTCACAGTTCATGAGTTCAAGTCCCCGCATTGGGCTTTGTGCTGACAGCTAAGAGCCTGGAGCCTGCTTCAGATTCTGTGTCTCCCTCTCTCTCCGCTCCTCCCCTGCTCGCTCTTGTGCTCTCTCTCTCAAAAATAAATATTAAAAAAATAAAAAATAAGGGAAAGGTGGAGTTTAGGGGAAGTTCCTTATCACACTGTAAAAAAAAAATCTTGAATATCCACATCAAAGAAGAGGCATGCAATTGTTGGGAAAAAGTACTTAGCATGAAGGGGTTGGGAAATACATGATCTAGACACAAATGCCTGGTCAGGAACTTGTAAATTAGCATCTAATCTATCAGTCATTTGGGGTTAAAAAAGATGTTCTTAGGGATTTCTCCAAAGTTTTAACAATTGTAATTATTGCCTTCTGTTAAATGTATAAAGATAATGTGATAGTATTCTCTTACTGTATGTCTTTCCTTAATCATAGCATTAGCTAATATTGAGGGCTTACCGTATGCCAAATTCTGTTCTAGGGTTTTATTATGCAATGTCTCATTTTGTCCTCATAAAAGCCTCATGAAATTGACATTATTATCATGCCCATTTGGGGGTGGGATGGATACTGAGTGTTGGTGCCCAAGCTCTTTTAAGTACCAAGTAATATTATCAATCAAAATATGATCCTTTGTTGTCTATCTCCAAAGCTTGTGCTTTTAACTACCTTACTACATTTCTTCTTCTAAATGAAGCAACTGATGCTATATAACATATTTTCCAGTTGAATATGTGTTGTTACATCTTTCTGAAGTACGTTATTTGAGAGGAATCATTGCAATAAACTATGGCCTACTGCTATATTTGATGACTATATATCTTTTTAATTACATGCTGTCTTTTTAATTTTAACCCATCAGTGCTTTAAAGGATACTAAATACTTCATCTTTTAGAAGATTATGCAGTATCATTTTAAAGACTGGGCAGAAATTTCTAAGAGTTTAGGGCATTGAATCCAAAAATGTTATTTCTTGGCTTCTATAAACAAGTCCATAAATACAGAATACCTTATTATTCAGCCAAAGCATGTGCATCATCATCAAGCATTATATATGTACCTATGTAATGAATGCAGCCTAGTAATGCCTAAACAAAATGGTTTGCTAAGTCAGCATGTAGATATGGATTAACAATCAGGCAGAACAAGTCTGGGGTCATGTACCAAAGAAATCCTATCCAAGGTCAAAGATCTTTATTGGAAATACTGAGCTGAGAGATTTCACTGAATTTTGTTATCTCAGCAGTGCACTAACAATGAACAAAAGACAGAAACCTCAAAGGTCAGTGTGTCTTTTGGGTAGCTAACAAGCAAGTAAGCATTTCCGAAGCAAGATAAATGGCTCCAAGCATGACCCTATCTAATCCAAATCTAATTCAGTATTATGCTTAAGTACCTTTGCACATGCTGCATGAAACAGAGTTCCTTCCTTTTTATCCACCTGTTTAATTCCCAGTCATCCTTCAGTCATAGTAACAATATGGTAGGGATAATAATGGCTATAACACTAATGATAAATTCATATCTTGAGCACTAATCCAGATGCTGCAAAGCAACACAACATCTCATCAAAATTTCATAACCCAAAAGACATATTATTATCACATTTATGAGAAAATTGAGTTTAACAGTAATAAAATAATTTGCCTAAAACTACATAGCTATTATGTACCATAGCTGGGTTCAAATGCTGTGTGACTTTGTAATTATTTTTCTTTAGTGTATATTCAAAATATGAAAGCAAATATTATATTCTCTATAAAGTCTTCTTGATTTCTCCTTCAGGTTTCTATTATTCCTACAGTTACCAGGGTTGGGAACTGCCCAACCCTTACCTTTTGTGCTCTTGGTTCCAAATGCACACTAATGTTAGAAAATATACCGGATATGAAGGCATAATTTTTCACTTTATCTCTCTACTAAACAGGTCCCTTGAAGGCAGGAGCCATCTCTGAACTTTGACCCATAGTTACTATAATAGGTAAATAATGGATGAAGATTAATTAGAGTGGAGGAATTAAGGTCTGTTTTAAAGAGAGAGAGAGGGGCGCCTGGGTGGTTTAGTCAGTTAAGCGTCTGACTTTCGCTCAGGTCATGATCTCGCGGTTCGTGGGTTCGAGCCGCGCATCGGGCTCTGTGCTGACTGCCAGCTCAGAGCCTGGAGCCTGTTTCAGTCTGTGACTCCCTCTCTCTCTGACCCTCCCCTGCTCACGCTGTCTCTCTCTCTCTCCTAGAAATAAATAAAAATATTTAAAAAAGTAAAATAAAATAAATAGAGAGCCTTTGAGAAGAGCATGGAGGTGAAGGTACAGGAAAGGTGAGGTAAGAAAGGAAGCAGAGCAGCTAGGTGGAACACATGAACCAAAGCACAGGAGCTTGAGAATCTGTTGTGCTTGATAAGTACTGCGTAGTCTTTAGTGATTAGAGTCAGGAGCAGGCTGATAAAAATGAGAATTCTAAGAAGTAGAGCTGGAAAAATAGCTTGGATCTGCTTATAAAGGAAATTAAATGCCAGACTAAAGCATTGGGGCATTATTATGTGGGCAATGACAATCATCAAAGAGTTTTGTGTTGGAAAAAGACATGTTCATACAACTGTATTAAGACTATCTTTGCTTGCAATGTGGCAAGAATGAATTAAAGCAAATTGGGAAACCAATTAGCAGACCGCTGTAAAATTGTTTTTTGTTTGTTTGTTTGTTTAAGTAGAAATTGAGAGCTAGAATGAAAGCACTAGAAGTGAAGATGTAAGGATTATATTGATCTAAGAGACATTACAGAGGTAAAATCCATGGCATGTGTAAGGGAAGGAATGAATTTAAAGTATCTCTGAGGTAGCCTAGTCCATGCTGGATGATGATACCACTAATCAAAAACACTGGGTAAATCATCAGTTTGACAGCTAAACAGTACCACTTTGGATGCATTTTTTTTTGTGCTACCTTTACAACCATAAGGTATTCCCCAGGGGATATTAGGAATTCAAATTTAAACAAAAGTAGTTGAAACTACCAGGTTCCACTTGGGAGCTGTTAGAAAATAAAGGTTGCTGGAACGTGGGACATCAATGAGCACACTAAGGATAGCCTATGAAATTTGGTGCTTCAGACCTCAGTGCTGAATATATATATATTTCTAGGAGAGAGAGAGAGAGACAGCATGAGCAGGGGAGGGTCAGAGAGAGAGGGAGTCACAGACTCTGAAACAGGCTCCAGTCTCTGAGCTGGCAGTCAGCACAGAGCCCAACGCGGGGCTCGAACCCACGAACTGCGAGATCATGACCTAAGCGAAAGTCGGACACTCAACCCACTAAGACACCCAGTCGCCCCCTCAGTGCTAATTTTCAAGAGACAGATGATCTACTTAGGAAAAAGGATCTGCTCTCCTTTCTCATTCATTATGGATATATGTCTAGCAAGTGACATATAATCTCTCACACATAGTAGGTGTCCAATATATATGTAGAGTTGGCTGAAGTAATTTGAAGACGCTGAATGAGAGTAACAGACAAAAAGTTCTTAGAAAGTAGGGACATTAATAGAATGATAAAATAATGAGAAACAAGAGATGATGGGATTCATGATACAGCCAGAGCAGGTGACAGTACAAAAGAGACAAAATACTTCTGAGGGGGAGACACTGTTAGGATCAGGAGTATGACAGCTTGGGTTTAAATTCCACTTCCCCATTTACTATCTTTGTGACCATGGACGAATTATTCCAACTTTCTGAGCATGGGTTTCCTCACCTAGGAAGTGATGCTTATAATGGCTCCTATCCCAGAGGTCTGTTGAGGTGAGGGTTAAGTGAGTAACTGATTACATCAGGGGTGAGACCAGCTAAAAGTGACCACAAACGTTGATGGTAGTGGCATAGATGTAACAATAACAAGTTAAAAGTTTATCATATTCTGCCTTGATGGTGTCAGGGTCAGCACAGAGTAGAACTTAGCTAGATTTGAGGCATGGAATGGTGGGTCTCTCAAGAGGTGAAGGGAGGCATAGCTGAGATGTCTATCTGAATTCACTTTCTGTTGCTATGGTTACAAAGTACCCAGGAGTAAACAACACATATGTATTATTTTACTGTTGTCTAAGAGGTCCAACACAGGCCTTACTAGGCTAAAAATGAAGGTGTCATCAGGGCTGTGTTCCTTCTAGAAGATGAAAGGGAGAATTTGTTTTCTTGCCTTTTCCAGTTTTCCATCACTGTGGTCTTTTTCCTCTCTCTTCAAAGCCATTAGTGACATGCCTTCTTGATCCTTCTGTTGTCAGAGTTCTCCCTGAACACCCAGACTCTACCCCCAGGACATGATCAGTCTTACCAATTTCTTATACTTCCTTACAGAGCTGGCTAATGTATATATGTGTAATAAGTATAGTTAATCTTTCCTCAAATAGTAACAAAATACACTATTCTGGACCTTTTTTTTTTTGTCCCCACCTAATAAAGTAGCTTAGAAATATGTCTCTAACAGTATATCAGGAACTACCTCTATTTTATCTAAATAAAATCTGACTAATCTGGAACTTTTTAACCTTTTCCATGTAGTCCTTGTTTTCAGAAGGGCCACAAATAGGCACTAAGAGGGAGGCTGGTTTACCTGGGCTATTCTAACTCAATTAGTAGGAAGAAAAGAGAGAGGAAGAAAAGTCATTCCACTTTCTCCTGCCTTGAAATGAAAGAAAGACAACAGAGTTTGAAGATGTTAGACCACCTCCAAATGGACTGCTAATTCTATTTTAATAGTAGGCTTTTTATGATCAGCAATATTGCATTTCAAATTATGGTGCAGTCATTGGAAGATGTAATTTTTTATAATGTCTTATTTAGGAAAAACGTGACATTAAAAAAAAGAAAACAAACATAACAACCTCCTATATCAGAGATATGGCTAAAAAGCCATTACTATAAAAATAAATATAGTATTTCAAAAAGTTACGGTGTTCATTTGCTTAAAGATTGCATGAAGTGAAGGAAAGTGACGTATTTTTAGACACAAAATTTTGCATTAGAAATGAGAAAAGTTTCAAATAGATGTCTTTAACATTCTTTCTAAATATGGAATTATAATATGAAGAAAAAGTTGACGGTAAAAACCAGAGTGCCTGGTATATGTGAGAATCCAACCAAATTTTTAAATTAAATTCTTGCATTTAATCTTGAGAACAGCTTTGAATGATAAGTATCATTATTATATTCCTTTTACGTAAATGCCTTTGACCAATACCTTTGACTATTTTTAAGTATCTATGTATGTGTTCTATTTTTAAAAGTAGTATATATTTATTTTGCCACAGGAGAACTCCAAGGTGATTCCACCTTATAGATTGAAAGGAAGAACAAGTAGATCTCGTGTGAATTCTAACACTTGCCCCATGTGAATTATTGAATATCCAAGACTGAGAATTAAAATTGAACTATCAGGATTGTGCTCAATCTGGATGTGTGAATGTTTATAGCAAAAGGGGACAAAAAAGATGAAATTTGACATGATTATTTTCACCAACAACATTTTAAATCTGCTGGACATAGGCTGTGGTGATAGCTACTATAAACATGAAGATTTTAGGTTAAATAGGTCTTTCTGAATTAATGTTTTTAGGATGTAGCTCAAATGTCATTTTATCTAATGGCCACAAGAAGAATTAGTCAGCTATCTTCTTTCAGAGCATGCTAAAATTGAAACATAAATCTGTTTGTAGATCCATCTCACGTCTCAACAAAAGACGAGTGTCTAGACTGCAAGTTTTACTTTCTTGATTGTGTTTCTCTCCAAACATAACAAAATATCTGGGACCTACTAATAGAACTTTGTAGGAGTGAACATTATCTGGATTATAATAATTTTTCTCTAACCTACCCACTTCCTTTTAGTATTTAAAGACTAGGTAAACTTGTGCCTTATGTATTATAATCAGAAAGCTCCTTGTGTTGGGAGAAAACCTGGGTTTGAATGATTGCTTTTTGGAAATTAAAAGTTCTCTATTGGGTATATTTTTTTAATGTTATGCTTTTTAGTAGCATAGGATCCCCTCTACACACTTTCACTATATACCAACTACCATAGTTTTCTTTAGTATTTCTCTTTGTGAGAAATAAAAATAAAGAGACTGAATCTCCACCTCTGACAACTCGTTTTAATACTAATTTTAGAAGCATAGTACTGGGAACTTAATCTATAAGCATGGGTGATTTTTTTCACAAAGGAAACCTGCAAAACATGCAATAAATCCAGGTTAAAACTATATTTTAACAATCTCACAATGTCACAAGCTTATCATAATAATATGGATGTTACATTATTAATGTCTTGCTTCCAATTTTAAAGATATTAAATCCTTTGGTATACAAGTTAGAAATTTCAAATTGCTGTTGAATTAGAATCAAGTACTACTTTGTAACAGAGCTGCCCTCTCAGAAAAAAAATAAAGAAAGAAAGAAGACCTCAATAATGAAACTCTTTGGTTTTCTGCGGGGCTCCAGTTATTAGGGTAGATAACCAAGCTTTCTTTTTTATTTGTTTTTAACTGACTCTCTTGTCATTGAAATTATACTCTTGAAAATTCAAAACTTAAAGCTAGCCAAATATGGGCACATTTAAATATTCCTTTAAGAGAACCTAAATTAGAGGGTACACACTAATACACTTATAAATACATCTGATAATCATAATACCTGGAAATGACCCATTTTGTATCTGTCAGTCAATATGAGTATATAATATTTTTGTGGGGTTTTTTACATTTATTTATTTTAGAGAGAAAGAGAGCAGAGGAGGGGCAGACAAGGAAGAAAGGAAAGAATCCCAAACAGGCCTCATTGTCAGTGCAGAGCCCAACATAGGCTTGATCCTACAAATTATGAGATCACTACCTGAGCCAAAATCAAGAAAATGACAACCAACTGAGCTAACCAGGCACCACTCTTTTTGTGTTTTTTGAACAAAAATGATCTGCATAATACCCTACATGTGTCAGATTTCCATAGGATTTTGGCTGCTTTCCCCTCCAAGTTTTGTGGTAGATATTAGTTATTTAAAGTCTTGTGTTTCCATTTCTCCATCTATAGAAAGGGAGGATTGGCTGAAATAATGTATGTGCTAAAATTGTTCACAATCTATATAAAAAAAAAAAAGATTTAAAAATTACTTAAGCAGCCTCCCTTATGAGGCCTAAAAACATGCAACATATTTTTTTCCAGGACCATTTAATATGATAATGCACTCTTTTGTCTGGAGGGCTCAATTAATTTCTGTAGTTTTATGTTTCCCAAACCTAGGGTTTGGCAAACTGTGGTCTGCTGCCCAAATCTGGCCTGTGGCTTGCTTTTGTTAAAATCCATAGTTGTTTTTTTTAATGCCTTAAAAAAATTAAAAGATCATCTGATATGAAATTTTATGAAACTCACATTTCATTATTTATAAAGTTTTACTGGATCAGGAGTATGCTTATTTTCATAATGTCTATGACTAGTTTCATGCTATAATGGCAGGTTGAATAGTTGCATTAGACAGAATAGATGATCTACAATGACTGAAATACTTCTGATCCAGCAAACCAAAAGGTTTACAGACCCTTGTTTTAATCCTGTAACCATCATCTTAATTAGAAACTACCCATGAATATGTAAATGGAAAATATTCTTTATGGGGTTTGGTTGAAAAGAAATACCTAAAGGATTAGAAAATAGAAGCACAAAATTGTTTATAGGCTTCAATTGGGAAAATTAAAAAAAATAACTGTAGAATTAGAAGATGGGAACAATGAAATTATTAATATGATTTGTTTGAGAAAACCAGAAGTAGCTCAAGTAATGGTATAATCATGCACACTGTAATTCATGCCATCAGTTGCTTTGGAAATATGACTGCTTTCAGATGATCAGAGGGAACCTGAATTGTAAGATCTATGTTACCTGTTTCTGTAAATAATGGAAACACGTGGAGTTCTATTGTTGGACTATATCCTGACCTAAATCTATGAGAACATCCTGAGTCACTGCTATCTCTGTGAACCAAATTTATAATAAGAAATAGTTTGCATTCCAATTTAGGAATGTTGGCATCACAATAATTTTTGATAAATTTTTCTTGTGATCACAATTTAAGTAGGCTTATAACTCCTCTAAACATATTATTTTCATAATCTAACTTTGAATGCCAGGAACATATGGCTTATTGAACATACCTGTATGCTTACACCAAAGTCTTATTTCCAAAACAACTGCTTCCAGGAAAAGTTCCTTCTCGTATGTCTTTTTCCCTAATCCATGACACTAATGGATGAAAGACATTGTAAACATATGTGGACTCATCACTTGCCCACCTGTAATTAGTGTTTAAAATGAAATATATTTCCAAATTCTAAATGATTTGAGGTTCATAACTCAGTTGTAATAGGTTGGTAGAGTAATAAGTGATGATTTGGTGGAATTAAAAAACCTAAAAAGGCTTTTGACTCATGATTCCAGGAAAGAGCTGTTAAGGCTTTGCACTGCACCAAATTCTTGTCATTTATTATAGTAGCTAGGGAGGGATATTTTTTCATTAAAGCTCACATAACAATACAAGTTGAAAACAAATGGACATATCAAATTATTATATCCTATACTTTGCCCTTTTGCTGCTGTTTGACACTGAACATCTTTGGGATTCACTGAGATAGTAGAGCCAACAGAAATTATGCTCAGAACAGCAAGAAAATGGTGGTTGCATGGACTTCTTGCATAGACACACAGTGATTTCTCTTCACCTTATGTATAGTGACTCATATATTCAGATATGGGTGTACAGTAAACACAGAAATAAATTTATGTATCACCACAACCCATTAAAACTTAATGAATGACCAAAAGAGAATATAGACTACTCTGATTTCAGGACATAGGGCACACTTATCTGAGAAATCTTTTATTTTAGAGGGTTCTTGCAGTGGGGTGTCGATATCTAATGTTGATGAGCCATGGTGTTGGAGACAGAATTCCACAAAGGGATTGATATGCAGTCTGAAAAAGTATATGTCTATTGAGTGAAGTTAGACCTAGATCTACACAAATACTGTCTCACTCTAGACAAATGAGGCCCAAGAACAATTTCATAATGTAACAGAAAACCTCATTTTCTCTCACTTTGATTCTTTATCACAGTGGCAGTAATAACGTTCATGAATGTAATGATTCTCAAAATACTTGTGACTATACTGATTATAAGTTCACTGAAAGTCTATGAGATAGATTCTAATGACAATAAATACTTATGCTTTTACCATTAAGATTCAACTAGATCAAGTGATGTACCTGAAGTTACACTTTTATGTAGAATTGACATTCAAATTAATTTTTCTTTCAGTAATGATTTTGTAATACAAAACAATAATTAAACCATCTAATTTTCCTTTTTAAAACCTTGATTCACATATATCCGCATCAGGATGATCAAAAGCTGGTGAAATCTACTTACTCCTTCCATTTTGTTTTCTCATGTTGTTGACTATTAAAATAGCAATTATGTTCATAACTTCAAATAAATAATGATGCTACATCTTTCTGACTATGCTTAATTTACCTAAAATCCTGATAAACCATTGAGCAAGATAACTAGAATTTTAATATGTAGTCTTGTGGTGCACATATTTTCATTAATTAAATTTTACCCACATGTACTTCCAGCATATTGATATATCAGAGTGTATCCAAATGAATCCACACTATACTTAAAGAAGTTAATTTTTGTATCTCAGTGAAAGCAATATTTTAAACAAGACTGAATATACTTTAACAGTTTGTAATTCTTACATTTTGTGTTTTCTGGAAAAGTGGAGTTTTTATTCTTTTTCTTGAAGGTTTGTGGCAACCCTGCAGTAAGCAAGTCTACTGGTGCCATTTTTTTTCCAACAGTCGTTGCTTGCTTTGTGTCTGTGTGTCATATTTTGGTAGTTCTTTCAATATTTCAAAACTTTTTAATGATTATATTTGTTATGGTAATCTGTGATACATGATCTTCAGTGTTACTATTGTGATGATTTGGGGGGACCATGAAACCACTTACATAAAATAGCAAACTTAGTTAATAAGTGTTGGGTGTGTTCTGTCTTTCTACAGACCAGCCATTACATCTCTCTTGTTCTCCCTGAGCCTCCATATTTCCCAATCCTTCACCTAAGTCAAGCTAGAAATGATTAAGCTTCATGAGGAAGGCACATTGAAGACCAAGGTGGGGTGGAAGCTAGGCCTCTTGTGCTGAACAGTTAGCCAAGTTGTGAATGCAAAGAAAATATTCTTGAAGGAAATGAAAAGAGCTACTCCATTAACATACAGTTTAGAATAAAGTGAAATAAGCTTATTATAGGGAAAATCTTTTAGTGGTCTAGATAGAAAATCAAATCAGCTACAACATTTTCTTAAACCAGAGTAAGATCCTAAGTTGCTTAAATTCTATGAAGGCTGAGAGATATAAGGAAGCTGCAGAAGAAAAATTTGGAGCGAGTAGAGATTTAATTCATGAGATTTAAAGGAAGAAGACCTTTTCATAACATAAAAATACAGTGTGAAGAAGTAAAGGCTGTTGTAGAAGCTGCAAGTTTTCCAGAAGATCTAGTTAAGATCAGTGATGGAGCTAGTGACATTAAATAACAGATTTTCAATGTAGACAAAACAACCTTCTGTTGGAAGAAGATGTCATTTAGGACGTTCACAGCTAAAGAGAAGAAGTCAGTGTTGGGTTTGAAAGCTTCAAAGGACAGGCTCTCTACTTAAGAGCTAATATAATTGGTGACTTTCAGTTAAAGCTGGTGTTTTGAAAATCCTAGGCCCCTTAAGAACTATAGTAAATCTACTCTGTGCTCTATAAATAGAATAAGAAAGCCTGAATAGCACATTTGTTTACATTATGGTCTACTGGATATTTTAATCCCATTGTTGAAAACGAGTGCTCAAATCTATATTATATATAATATTTATCATATTTTTTCAAATATATATATATATTTTTTTCTTTTTTTTTCAAATAGCTCTACTTGAGGTCCCTGGGTGGCTCAGTTGGTTAAGTGTTTGACTCTCGATTTCAGCTGAGGCCATAATCCCAGGGTTGTGAGATTGAGCACCACATTGAGTTCTGTCCTGGGTGTGGAGCCTGCTTAGGATTCCCTCTCTCCCCTGCTCATGATCTCTTCTCTCTCTCTCTCTCTCTCTCTCTCTCTCTCTTTTAAAATTAAAAATCAATCAGTCAATCACTGCTCATCAAAAATGCGCCCAGTCACTCAGATTACTAATGGAGATGTACAATGAAATTAAGGTTGTTTTCATGTCTTCTAAGACACCATCTATTCTGTAGCCTATTGATCAAGGAGTAATTTAACTTGCAATTCCTATTATTTAAGAAATACATTTCAGGAGTGGCTGGGTAGGTCTCTCAGTTGATTTCAAGCCCTTCATAAGGCTCCATGTTGACAGTGTTGAGTGTTCTTGGAATTCTCTCCCTCTTCCTTTCTCTCTGCTCAGTCCTGTGTGCTAGCCTGTGCTCTCTCCCTCTCCCTCTCCCTCTCCCTCTCTCCCCCTCTCCCCTTCCCTCCCTCCCTTTCTCCCCCCTCCCTCCTCTCTCCCTCTCTCCCCCTCCCTCTCTCTCTCTCTCCCTCTCTCACAAGTAAATTTTAAAAGTTTTAAAAGAAATATATTTCATAACACTATACCTCCCATAGACAGTAATTCTCTGATGGATCTGGGCAATGTCCATTAAAACCCTTCACCATTCTAGGGGCCATTCAGAAAATTCATGATTCATAGGAAGAGGTCAAAATATAAGCATTCACAGGGATATAGAAGAAGTTGATTCCAATCCTCCTGAATGACTTTGAGGGCTTCAGGACTTCAGTGTTGGAAGTAATTGTGGATGTGGTAAAAATAGCAAGAGAATTAAAATTAGAAACACAATCTGAAGATATGATGCATTGGTGCAATCTAATAATAGTTTAAATGGTTAAGGATCTGCTTCTTATGGATAAGCAAAGAAAATGGATTTTGGAGATATAATCTACTCCTGATAAAGATGCTGTGAAGATTGATGAAATGACAGTAAAGGATTTGGAATATTACATAAACTTAATTGATAAAGCAGCAGGAAAGTTTGAGAGGACTTATTCCAATTTTGGAAGAAGTTCCACCGTAGGTAAAATACTATCAAACAGCATTGCATGCTACAGAGAAGTTGTTAATGAAAGGAAACATCAATTGATGCAGCAAACTTCATTGTTGTCTTATTTTAAGAAATGGCCATGGCCTCTCCAGCCTTCTGCAATCACCAACCTAATCAGTCAGCACCCATTGAGGCAAGACCCTCCACTAGCAAAAATGTAATGGCTCACTAAAAGCTCAGATGATGGTTAGCATTTTTATCAATAAAGTGGTTTTTTAAGTTTTCTATATGTTTTTTATTATTTTTAATTTATTTGTTTAAATTACATCAAAGTTTATTAGCATGAGATTCAACAATGATTTCATGAGGAGATTCCTTAATGCCCCTACTGATTTAGACCACCCCCTACAATCCCTCTAGCAACCCTCTGTTTGTTCTCTATATTTAAGTCTCAGATGTTTTGTCCCCCTCCCTGTTTTTATATTATTTTTGCTTCCCTTCCCTTATGTTCATCTGGTTTGTATCTTTAATTCCTCAATGAATGAAGTCATATGATATTTGTCTTTGTCTGACTAATTTTGCTTAGCAGAATACCCTCCAATTCCATCCATATAGCTGCAAATGGCAAGATTTCATTCTATTTGATGGCAATAATACTCTATTGTATGTATGTATATATGTGTGAACATAAGTGTGTGTGTGTGTTTGTGTGTGTATGTATGTATATATACACATACCATATTGTCTTTATCCATTCATTCATCGATGGGCATTTGGGCTCTTTCCATACTGCAGCTATTGTGAATAGAACTGCTATAAACATTGAGGTGCATGTGCCCCTTCGAAACAGCACACTTGTATCCCTTTGATAAATACTTAGTAGTAGTAGGTCATAGGGTAGTTCTATTTTTAATTTTTTAAGGAAACTTCATACTGTTTTCCAGAGTGGCTACACCAGTTTGCATTCCCAAACTGTGAGTGCTTGAGATCCAGCAGTGTGAGAGATCCAGCAGTTTAAGAGATCCTCTTTCTCTGTATCCTTGTCAATTCCTGTTGTTCCTTGATTTGCTAATGTTAGCCTTTCTGAAAGGTGTGAGATGGTATCTCATTGTGGTTTTGATTTGTATTTCCCTGATGATGAGTGATACTGAGCATTTTTTCATGTGTCTGTTTGCCATCTGGATGTCTTCTTTGGAGAAGTGTCTGTTTATATATTTTGCCCATTTCTTCACTGAATTATTTGGTTTTTGGGTGTTGAGTTTCATAAGTTCTTTATAGATTTTGGATACTAACCCTTTACCTGATATGTCATTTGAAAATATATTCTCCCATTCCGTCAGTTGCCTTTTAGTTTTGCTGATTGTTTCCTTCACTGCATGGAAGCTTTTTATTTTGATGAGGTCTGAATAGTTTTGTTTTGTTTTGTTTTTTCCTTTTGTTTCCCTTGCCTCTGGAAACGTGTTGAGTAAGAAGGTGCTGCAGGCTGCAGCCACGGTCAAAGAGGTTTATGCCTGCTTTCTCCTCTAGAATTTTGATGGCTTCCTGTCTTACTTTTATGAAAGCTTACTTTCATCCATTTTGGGCTTCTTTTTGTGTATGATGTAAGAAAGTAGTCCAGGTTCATTCTTCTGCTTGTCACTGTCCAGATTTCTCTGCACCATTTGCTAAAGAGACTGTCTTAATTCTATTGGATATTCTTTCCTACTTTGGCAAAGACAGGTTGCTCATACATTTGTGGATCCATTTCTGGGTTCTCTATTCTGTTGCACTGATCTGAGTGTCTGTTTTGTACCAGTATTATGCTGTCTTTATGGTTACACCTTTGTAATACATCTTGAAGTCCAAGAATGTGATGCCTCCAGCTTCAATTTTCTTTTTCAAGATTGCTTTGCTATTCGAGGTCTTTTCTGGTTCCACACAAATTTTAGAATTATCTGTTCTAGCTCTGTGAAAAATGCTGGTGTTATTTTGATAGAGATTACATTGAGTATGTACATTGCTTTGGTAATATTGACATTTTACCCATGTTTGTTCTTCCAGGAGCATGGACTATTTTTCCATTTTTTGTGTCTCTTCAAAGTTCTTTCATAAGTTATCTATAGTTTTCAGTGTAAAGATTTTTTTACCTCTTTGGTTAGATTTATTCCTGGGTATTTTATGGTTTTTGGTGAGATTGTAAATGGGATTGATTCCTTGATTTCTCTTTCTATTGCTTCAGTGTTGGTGTATAGGTATGCAGCCTATTTCCATGTGATAATTTTATATCTTTGACTTTGCTGAATTCATGAATCACTTCTAGCAGTTGTTGTTGTTGTTGTTGTTGTTGTTGGAATCTTTTCGGTTTTCCATTTAGAGTATCATGTCATCTGGGAAGAGTTAAAGTTCGACTTCCTCCTGACCAGTATGGATGCCTTTTATTCTTTTGTGTTGTCTGATTGCTGAAGCTAAGACTTCCAACAGTATGCTGAATAACAATGCTGAGAGTGGACATCCCTGTCATGTTCCTGACCTAAGGGGAAACACTCTCAGTTTTTCCCCCATTGAGGATGATATTTGCAGTGCATCTGTCATATATGACTTTTATGATCTTGAGGCATGGTCCTCCTATCCTTACTTTCTTGAGGACTTTTATCAAGAAAGGATCCTCCATTTTGTTAAATGTTTTCTCTGCATCTATTGAGAGGATCATGTGGTTCTTTTACTAATATGATGTATCATATTGATTGCTTTGTGCATACTGAACCCACCTTGCATCCCAGGTATAAACTCCACTTGGTCATGGTGAATAATTCTTTTCATGTATTGTTGGATCCAGTTGGGTATGTCTTGTTGAGGATTTTTGTATCCACATGCATCAGGAAAATTGGTATATAGTTCTCCATTCTAGTTGGGTCTTTGGTTTTGGAACCAAGGTAATCCTGGCTTCATAGAAAGAGTTTGGAAGTTTTCCTTCCATTTCTATATTTTGGAACAGTTTCAAGAGTATAGGCCTTAACTCTTCTTTAAATGTTTGGTAGGATTCCCCTGGAAAGCCATCTGGCACTGGACTCTTGTTGTTTTGGGAGATTTTTGATTACTAATTCAAGTTCTTTACTGGTTATGAGTCTGTTCAAATTGTCTATTTCTTCATGGTTCAGTTTTGGTTGTTTATGTTTCTAGGAATTTGTCCATTTCTTCCAGATTGCCCAATTTATTGGTGAATAATTGCTGATAAGATTCTTATTATTGTTTGTATTTCTGTAGTGTTGGTTGCAATTTCTTTTCTTTCTTTCTTGATTTTATTTATTTGGGCCCTTTCCTTTACCTTTTTGATAAAACTGGCTAAGGGTTTATCAATTTGGTTAATTCCTTCAAAGAGCCAGCTCCTGGTTTCATTGGTCTGTTCTACTGTTTTTGTTGTTTTTGTTTTGTTTGTTTTGTTTTGTTTAGTTTTAGTTTCAATAGCATTGATTTCTGCTCTAATCTTTATTATTTCCTGTCTTTTGCTGATTTTGAGTTTTATTTCCTATTATTTTTCCAGCTATTTGTGGTGTAAGTTTGGGTTGTATATCTGAGACCTTTCTTCCTTCTTTAGGAAGGACTGGATTGCTATACACTTCTAAAGACCAACTTTTCTGGGTCCCAGAGGTTTTGTGTTGTGGTGTTATCATTTTCATTGGCTTCCATGTACTTTTTAATTTTCTCTCTAATTTCTTGGTTAGTTCGTTCATTCTTTAGCAGGATGTTCTTTAGTGTCCAAGTATTTGTTATCTTTTCAAATTTTTTCTTGTAGTTCATTTCGAGTTTCACAGCGTTGTAGTCTGATAATATGCACCATATGTCTTGGTCTTTTTGTGCTCTTTGAGGGCTAATTTGTGTTCCAGTATGTGATCTATTCTGGAGAATGTTCCATGTGCATTTGAGAAGAATGTTTATTCTGCTGCTTTAGGATGAAATGTTCTGAATATATCTGTTAAGTCCATCTGGTCTAGTGTGTCATACAAAGCCATTGTTTTTGTTGATTTTCTGTTTAGATGATCTATCTGTCCACTGCTGTAAGTGGGGTGTTGAAGATCCATACTATTATGATATTATTATAAATGAGTTTATTTATGTTTGTGATTAATTTATATATTTCAGTTCATCCACATTTGGAGCATAAATGTTTATAATTGTTAGATCTTCTTGGTGGATAGACCCCTTACTTATGATATAATGCCCTTCTTCATCTCTTGTTATAGTCTTTATTTTAAAATATAGATTGTCTGATAGAAATATGGCTACTCCAACTTTCTTTTCGTAAACATTAACATGATAGATGGTTATACATCCCTTATTTTCAGTATGGAGGTGTCTTTAGGTCTAAAATGGGCCTCTTTTAAACAGAATATAGATGGATTTTGTTTGCATATCCATTCTGTTACCCTGTGTCTTTTGATGGGAGCTTTTAGACCATTGATGTTTAGAGTGAGTACTGAAAGATATGAATTTATTGCCATTATTGTTGCCCGTAGAGTTGGAGTTTCAGGTAGTTTTCTCTGCTCCTTTCTAGTCTTTGTTGCTTTTGGTCTTCGTTGTTTGTTTCTTTGTTCGTTTGGTGGGTTTTGCTTTGTTTTTCTGTCTTTTCTCCCCTCAGAGAGGGCCCCTTAAAATTTCTTGCAGGGCCGGTTTAGTGGTCACAAACTCCTTTAATTTTGATTGTCTGGGAAATTTTTATCTCTCCTTCTATTTGGAATGATAGCCTTGCTGAATAAAGAATTCTTGTCTGCATATTTTTCTATTTTAGCACATTGAATATATCCTGCCACTCCTTTCTGGCCTGCTAAGTTTCTGTGGATAGGTCTGCTGTAAACTCAATCTGTCTTACCTTGTAGGTTAAGGAGTTTTGTTTTGTTTTTTCCCCCTTCACTGTTTTCCAAATTCTTTCCTTCCCTGAGTATTTTGTTAATTTGACTATGATACGGCTTGTTAATGGTTGTTTTTTATAGAATCTAATGGGAGCCCTCTGTGGTCCCTGGATTTTGATGTCTTTGTCTTTCCCCAGGTTAGGAAAGTTTTCCACTATGATTTGCCCACCTAACACTTCTACCTATTTTTCTCTCTCTTCATCTACTGGGACCCCTATGATTCTGATGTTCTTCCTTTTTAATGAGTCACTGATTTCTCTTATTCTTAAATAAAATAATGTTCTTTTGCTTTAATCTCCTTATTTTTTTCTTCTTTATTATTTATAAGTTTGTCTGCTATATTGCTGATTTGCTGCTCTGCCTGATCCATCCTTGCCACCATGGCATCCATTCAAGATTGCAGCTCAGTTATAACATTTTTTTTTAATTTCATCCTGACTAGGTTTTACTTAATTTATCTCCACAGTAAAGGATTTTAATCTGTTTTCAACCCCTGGTAATATTCTTATCATGATTCTAAATTCTGGTTCAGATATCTTGCTTGTATCTGTGTTGATTAACTCCCTCACCGCCATTTCTTCTTGTTCTTTCTTTTGAGGGGGGATTCCTTCATTTTGTCATTTTGGAGGAAGGAAAGGAAATAATAACAAAAAATTAAAATAAAAAAACCCTAAAAATAACAAAAAATCAAATAAAGGATGCTAGATCCTAGGTGTGTTTTGGTCTGGTTGTTGAAAGATGCTTGATATTAGAGAAAAAAGGGAAAGATAAGAAAAGGAAAAAATGTTTGAAAAAATGAATAAAATAAAATGAAAGTATAATTTTAAAAACTTACAAATATTAAAAAATGGTAGAAAATATTAAAAATATTTTTAGTAAAAATGGAAAATAAAAATATTTTTTCTCTTTCTGTATTCAAGAATAAGAAAAGAAAAAGAAAAAAAAATGAATAAAAGTAGCGGCAAACAGAATGAAGTATGATTGATATTACATCTGCGTTCCTAGAGAAGTCAAACTATGAAGCACTTTATAATCTGTGAACTAAGCAGGTGAAGAGACTGGTGGTGTTGCTGAAGAGCGAGGTTGGCCCAGTTTGGCAGGGTTTAATGTAACAGCTCCGTTCTCCACTATACGGCGCTGCTTAGCTTACTGGGGTAGATGGCTGTGGCATGTATAGGTGTGAGCATGTACACAGGAGGGCTGAAAATGACATCATCCAGCTACCCAGTCTCTACTATCAGAACTCTGTGCTCTTCATGACTGGCAATCAAACACCCCTCCTTTGTCTCTGGCTTCTGTCCCCTCCTTGCTTCTACACTGTAACTAAGCTGTCAAGCTGCCAGATGGCACATCTGTCCTGAGTTTTATCTCAGAAGGGGCTTTGTTTTCCAACCCCTCACTTCTGAGGGACTACGACTTTGACCTGCTCAGACCTTCTGGGGGAGGGTCTCACAGAGCAATGACTGAGTTTTGGCCCACCCCCAAAAACATTAGCGACATTGTGCTACTGTAGATGCCAAAGATTGTGGCTGCATGCCAGCTGCCCCCCAAAAATGTTTGCAGAATCTCATAGCAGCACCATTTCAGGATTTATGGAAAATCACAATGCACATCTGGTACCAGGTTTCTCCCTTAACATCCTTGTTCTAGCACCAGTGGAAGTGGTTGTTCTCAGGGGTCCACTGGGACCTTTGCCTGTGGGGAGGCTGTGCAACCTCTACCAACTGTCCTCCCAGCAGGAGAGCCACCTCTCCCCATGTGGTCAGAGGACCCCTTGGATCTCACTCTCTGCTCCTGGGGATTCACCCTTCCAACCAGAGCACTACCAGGTATTGAGCTGTGGAGTTTCAGACTCTGTGCTCCCCCTGTTTATAGAGTCTTAATGGAATTTAAACCCTCTTGTCTCCTGTGTCTCTTTTTTGTTCAGTCTCTGCAGCTGTTCCCACTTTTCCACTTTCTCTTCAGCTGCTTTTTTTTTTTTTTTTTTGGAAGAGGGTACTTTTCCCGTACTCTCCCCTATCTCCATCCTTTCTCTACAAACAAAACAGCTCTCTGTCCTCTGAGGCTTCTCTCTCCCCAGTTCACCACTCCACACTGCATACCTGCCAAGTTCTGTGGTTCAGGTTGTGCACATTGTTGTTTTAATCCTTAAATCACTTTTCTAGGTGTGCAAGATTATTTAGTGTTTATCTGGCTGCATTTCAGGGACGAGAGATGCAAAAAAAAAAAAAAACACACAAAAAACAAACAAAGAAACAAACAAAAAAAAACCTTCCACACTGTTCTGCATTCTTGGCCCCTCTCAGTAAAGTGTTTTTAAATTAAGCTATGCACATTCTGTTTTTACATATTAAAATGCTATTGTACACTTAATTTGGTACAGTGTAAACATAACTTTTATGTGCACTGGAAAACTAAAATTCATTTGATTTTATTCCAATATTTGCTTTACTGTGGTGGTCTAGAACTGAAGTCATGATATCTCCAAGATATGTCTCTATACATCATAGCAGGAACATGGATGTAAGGAGAATTGGTAACAAGATTTTCTATTTCAAAATGTGTGTCCTCCTGACAGTTTAATTTCCTGGTCTCTGGCACAGATACTTTGGTCATGTATTTTCATTGATTCTAATTAAATGTCTGGTTCATAATTTACTCACATTTTCCCCTCTTATATGGCATGAAAAAAAATATTGTCACACTTACATCAATTTATTTCTTAAATTGCAATTAATTTTTTACAGTGTTGATCAAATAAGTCTCTAAGTGTTCAGTGTTCTTCTCAAAATAAACTTCTCAATTTCTAGAGTGACTTCTAATTGTCATGATTGGATGTCAAAGTTGTCCCTCCCAGGGGCTTCTAGTAAGCAATATTTTATTGGGAATTTCCATTGTCTTTATATCTGCTGTACGGCCATCTAGCTTCACTGAATCTTTACTTCTTCCATAATTATTGATTCAGTATTTCAGTAGAGCATTCACAAAACTATTTCTTTTTAATAATTCCATTATGGAAGCTTATATGTTCTTTAGAAAGAAATAAGGGCCCATTTTGGGGGCACATGGATGGTTGAGTGACTCGTTTGAGTATCTGACTCTTCATTTCCGTTCAGGTCATGACATCACAGTGTAAGATTAAGCCCATTGTTGGGCTCCCCACTAAGCCTAAAGCCTGCTTGGGAGCCTCTTTTTTTGCCCCTTCCCTGCTCACATGCATGCACACTCTCGCTCTCGCTTTCTCTCTTAAAAATACATATTGAAAAAAAAAAAAGAAATAGTCAAGGGTTTATTTAATAACCACAAGCTGAAGCTACCAACAATAGAAAAATTAGTGAGTTCATTTCAGAAAAACAAATGTGATAGCCATTAATAAAGTTGATGCACATAAACTTAAAAAATGTTTTCTCATATTGGTTCACTGAAATTATCATTGATGCTTTCTGGAATTTTAAATTACTTTAGTCCTATTTAATGTATCTTAAAACTAGCCATTAGAGCAAAATGTAGGGAAATATAATTCAACAGTCAGGTTACCACAATGAATGATCAAATGCTTCAAATGACTTAAAGTAATTAAACTAGTTGTTCCTGAAACATTACTCCCAGCTCATGAAGTGGTGCTTTAATAAACGTTAGGAAGTGTGCTTTTGGATCAAATGAAGATTGATATATTCAATTATCAACATTTACTTTTTTATAAGGAAGTATTACTACACTGAATTTTGCACAATCTTCCATTTACAGTGAGTTCTACTTTTGTATGTGTTATTGTGAGACTATAACTTGATTTGTCTAGCTGAGCAGATTTTCTGTAAGTATAAGTATATACTTAGCTATGCAATTGTCAAAGTTGATAATTAATGATTATAGATATAGAAGTATTTTTTTAGAACTCGTCCAATGGTTTCACATCTAAAGGGAATTTCTTTTTGTTTTACCATATCTTCTCTCTTTTATTTTAAAGTTTTTATTTAAATTTCAGTTAGTGAACATGCAGTGTAATATTAGCTTCACGTGTGCAGTTTAGTGATTCAATACTTACATGCAACAGTGGGTGCTCATCACAAGTTCTCTCCTTAATCCCCATCATCTATTTAACTCATCCCTGCCCCCTACATCTGGTAACCATCAATTCTCTGTAGTTAAGAGTCTGAGTCTTGGTTTGCCCCACCACAGCCTATTCTCTCTCCCCCTATTTTTTTTTTTAATTTTTAAAATTCTATATATGAGAGAAATGTCATTTCTATTTGTCTTTCTCTGACTGACTTATTTTGTTAAGCATAATACTCTCTAGCTCCATCCATATAGTTGCAAGTGATAAGATTTCATTCTTCTTTATGGCTGAGTAATATTCCATTATATCTGTATATACACATACATACATACATACATATAGTTGATAGACATTTGGGCTCTTTCCATAATTTGGCTTTTGTGGATAATACTGCTATAAACATCAGTGTGCATGTGTACCTTTGAATTAGTATTTTTGTATCCGTTGGATAAATCCTAGTAATGCAATTGCTGGGTCGTAGGTAGCTCTATTTTTAACTTTTTTGAGAACCTCCATACTGTTTTCTAGAGTGGCTGCATCAGATTGCATTCCCACTAACTGTGCAGGAAGATTCCCCTTTCTCCACATCCTCTCCAGCACCTATTGTTTCTGGTATTACTGATTTTAGCCATTCTGTCTCAAATGAGGTGATATCTAATTGTAGTTTTTATTTGTATTCCTCTCATGGTTAGTAATGTTGAGCATCTTTACATGTGTCTATGGGCCACGTATATGTCTTCTTTAGAGAAATGTCTATTCATGTCTTCTGCCAATTTCTTAACTAGATGATTCATCTTTGGGCGTTGAGTTTTATAAGTACTTTTTATATTTTGGATACTAATCCTTTATTGGATACATCATTTGAAAATATATTCTCCTATTCAGTAGGTTGCCTTTTAGTTTTGTTGATTGTTCCCTTCACTGTGCAGAAACTTTGTATTTTGTTGAATTCCAAATACTTTAGTTTTGCTTTTGCTTTCCTTTCCTCAGGAGACAAATCTAGTAAGAGATTGGTATGGCAGATATAAAGTGTTTACCACCTGTGTTCATCTCTAGTATTTTAATGGCTTACTATCTCACAATTAGGTCTTTCACTCATTTTTGAATTTATTTTTGTGTTTCGGTGTAAAAAAGTGGTCCAGTTTTATTCTTTTGCATGTTTCTGTCCAGTTTTCCCAACACCATTGTTGAAAGACTGTTTTTGGTTTTTTTTTCCCCCCATTGGATATTCTTTCCTGCTTTATCAAGAGAATAATTGACTATATAGTTGTGAGTTCATTTCTGGGTTTTCTATTCTGTCTCATTTATTTATGTATCTATTTTTGTGCCAGTACCGTACTGTTTTGATCAGTACAATTTTGTAATATAACTTGAAGTCCAGAATTGCAATGCTTTCAGGTTTTCTTTTGTTTTGTTTATTTTTTTTAAAGATTGCTTGGGCTACTTGGGGTCTTTTGTGGCTTCATACGATTTTCAGGATTGTTTGTTATAGTACTGTGAAAAATGTTGTTCGTGTTTTGTTAGGTATTGCATTAAATGTGCAGATAAGTTTGAGTACTATAGACATTTTAACAATATTTGTTGTTCTGATCCATGAGAATGGGATTTCTTTATGTCCTCTTCAGTTTCTTTCACCAGTGTTTTATGGTTTTCAGAGCACAGGTCTTTCACCTTTTGGGATAGGCTTATTCCTAGGTATCTTATTTATTTATTTTTGGTGCAATTGTAAATGGGATTTATTACTTGTTTTCTCTTTCTGCTGCTTCATTACTGGTGTATAGAAGTGCAACAGATTTCTATACATTTGTTTTATATCCTGTGATATTACTGAATTTGTGTATCCGTTCTAACAATTTCTTTGGTGGAGTCTTTCAGGTTTTCTATTTAAAGTATCATGTCAACTGCAAATGAAAGTGAAAGTTTGACTTTTCCTTGCCAATTGGATGCCTTTTATTTCATTTAGTTGTCTGATTGCTGTGGCTAAGACTTCTAGTACTATATTAAATAACAATGGTGAGAGTGGACATCCCTATCTTATTCTTGACCATAGAGGAAAAGCTCTGAGTTTTTTTTTTTTTTTTACCATTGAGGATTATATCAGCTGTGGACTTTTTATATATTGCCTTTATTATGTTGAGGTACATTCCTCTAAACCTTTTGATAGTTCGATAGATAAAAACTTTTGAAAGTTTTTATCATGCATGGATATTGTGCTTTGTCAAGTGCTTTTTATGCATTTATTGAAATAATATTCTTATCCTTTGATTTATTAATATGGTGTTTCACATTGATTAATTTGTGAGTACTGAACCACCCTTGCATCCCAGGAATAAATCCCTCTTGTTCATGTCAAATGGTTCTTTGAATGTATTTTTGGATTCAGCTTGCTAGCATTTTATTGAGAATTTTTGCATCCGTGTTCATCAGGGATTTTGTTCTGTAGTTCTCTTTTTTATGGAGTCTTGGTCTTGTTTTGGTATCGGGACAGTGCTGGCCTCATAGAATGAATTAGGAAGTTTTCCATCCTCTTCTATTTTTTGGAATAGTTTGAGAACAGGTACTAAATCTTATTTAAAAGTTTGGTTGAATTAATCTAAGAGACCCTTTGTCCCTGGATTTCTGTTTGCTGGGAGATTTTTTTTTTTATTACTATTACTGATTCAATTTCCCTTCTGGTTATTGGACTGTTCACGTTTTCTTTTTCTTTAAAGGGAATTTCTTAAAAATTCTCCAAGTGGGTTTTGAAGTGATGAAATAGATACCATTGGTTTTTTTAATCTTTTTAGAATACTGGGACATCATTAAGTGTTTCAAGGATGATAGTTTGTTAAATTGCTGCTATGAAGCATTTAAAGTTGTGTGTGTGTGTGTGTGTACGTGCATGTATGTGTGTGTGTATGTAAAAATACCAAACTTTTGCCTGGAGAATAGCTTATTTAGCAGGAAGGATTCTTCCTTCATTTTGATATCAATTAATCTGCTCTCCTTTTTCACCAAAGCATTGAAAAAGCCTCAGTCCTACATCTCAGTCCAATGTGCTTAGTTCTTCTTTACTACCTTTTCAATTTCAGGAATCTGAGAAATGGAAGTTCCCTTGGGTAGAAAAGCTCAAAGGAGAATCTGGAATCTTATCTTCGTGAGCTCTAACATATTTATAAAACAATAATAGTCTAGGTATTACCCCATGATTTTTCCCTCTGGCAGCTTTTATCTTAGCCACACACTACTACTGTACTGCAGAGTTTATAGTAGTGAGTTTTGCTAGATTTTATGTACATAACGAGTTGAAAAGGAAGTATTCAACAACAACTGTGAAAATAGATTGCTTTCAGAGATGTGTATTAGAAAACATGGACCTAGCAGAGGAAGGACTGTAGGTCACAGAGAGGTCAGCTTGGTCAAGTCTGCATATTTGAAGTTTGCCACCAGATACTAAAGGGAGTGATTCACAAGAAAATGGAGCAGTAAGATAATTGTTAGAAGATGGGGTAGCAAAAGTGAGTGGGAAGCAGAGAACCATGCTAGAGAGACTCCGTCCGAATTGACGGCCTTATAAAAGTTAGAAACAACCCCGGCCTTGAAAAGGGAAGTCATAATGCTAGAAACCAATTTTAGAAACTAAACGGAAAGTGTTGGTGTTCAAAAAAGATATACCCAACCACCAGGAGACAAAAAGGGAGTGGAAAAAATGGAAAGTGTAGTCTCTGTGAGGAGGTCATAGATTTTCCTTTTTAGCCTCATGCCCTGAAGTGTACTGGCTTTACGAACAGAAAGAAAATGCCCTATTTGAAATCTGAAGGGAATTAAAATTCAGTGCAGCATTTCCTTTTCTGCTTTTAGTTGCAGCCTCTGGGTACCTGCCAACCACCAGTAAAAAGTTCCCTATCTCAGGGTATATAATTCTGGTATGAAATGGCTAGCAAGTACAAATGAGAACCTTGACCAGAACTTTTATGTTTACACAGATCTGTTTCCCTGTTGTGTGTGTGTCAAGTTAGAAATATTGTAGGGGTGCCTGGGTGGCTCAGTCGGTTAGGTGTCCAAGTTGAGCTCAGGTCATGATCTCATGGTTCATGGGTTTGAGCCCTGCGTCGGGCTCTGCGCTGACAGCCAGCTCAGATCATGGAGACTGTTTCAGATTCTGTATCACCCTCTGTCTCTGACCCTCCCTGCGCGCGCTCTCTCTCTCTCTCAGAAATAAATAAAGCATTAAAAATTTTTAAAAAAGAAATATTGTGGAGTATTTAGACCTCAGGAGTGATAATTTGTGTTGTCTAAGAGAGAGTTTGAAATTGATATGCTCATACCAAGATAAATGTAGGTACTCCTGAAAACACACCAAATGGTTCTTCCTTTGGGTTATTTACTTGCCAGCCTTTAAAAGAGTAAAAGTGTACTTTCAAAAGCCTTTGTAATATTTTGATATTTGAATATACGAGGAACTGATGTGAATCTTCCAACAGAAATAGAAACCTACAAATCATTTATGTGAGCTTTAAAAGGACTTTGAATCTATATAATGTCCAGCATCAATCAGCACAATTTTATGGTCCGTTTCATAGTCTCTGGTTTGTGTTCAGTCTTCAGTTGAACTCTCAGTGACCAGCTTCATCCTGTGTGTGTGTGTGTGTGTGTGTGTGTGTGTGTGATGCATTCAGAGCATCTGTTATTTGAAGGACTACTCTGTACTTCTCTCTTAATCTTCTGATTCAGAAAGTACTTGAAACACCTGTCTATGTTTGGGACCTAATGAAGTTATGACAAATTTCTATTTGTGTTTGTGGAGGACGGGAAGAGATAGAGAGTGAGAGAGAGCGTGAGTGAGCACACACACACACACACACAGGAGAATGACTAACCACTTTTGATTGTATATGGCTTGTTCCTATCACTTTCAGACATAAGGTACAAATTGAGGATGTAAAAAGGGGGGAATGCATACAATTGATGCCTTTAGAGCATAAAGCATAAATCTTTATGTAGATTTATGTAGAAAACAAACATTAGATCTGTTTTCTTGGCAAATGGTAGGTGAAAATCAGGGTATCTTTCACAGTCATGAATAATATTGATAATAGAGGCGGGCAAGCAGTTAGCAACCCAAATCCTCAATCCCTGATCTGTTGCAACAAAGACAAGCATAATGACAACCTGCCTATGTGGACCTCATCCTGAGTAGAAGAGATTTCAAGTGGTTAACACAGGCATGTAGCAGTAGTAACTTGTCATATTATCAGTTAATGGTATCCTCATTTGAGTAGGAGATTCTGATACATCGTGGTTTAAAATTTGGATTTCAGGTGAGAAGAAAAAAAAATATTTTCAGGCTGACTTCATTTTATTTATTAAACTTGTAAATAGCATTTAGCCATAGTTGGCTTATCAAATAAATGTATAAACATATACTTACATAAATTCACCTGTATGCCAAAACAGAGATTGCTTCGTCTCAGCATTTGGTTCTCATGAAAAGAAGCAAACAGGTTGGGATATTATTATGTATAATTATGAGGAAGAAAAACATAAAGAGAAGGTTGTTTGCTTTCTTTCTCTCTATAAAAATATGCTATAACTTTATATACTAATGAGTTATGAAAGTATTAATCAACACTTTCCCAAGAAAATAATCCATATATTGAAATTTTCACAGGTTTTGTTTTCAATTAAACTGTCAGGTGGTTATTATCAAGATTTGGAGTCTTATTTTATTTCCTGTTAATGTACGTTTGCCATCCTAGACATAGGACTGGGGGTGAGTCAAGTCTTTGTGTTTGTCTTTGGGGAGGAAGCTCAATTGATTCAGGCACTCATCTAATAAGATGAAGTTCATATGTCTGATTTTTGTATACGCCACACCTTTACAATATTTTTTGACCATAGGCTGTGCACCTTTTCTTCTAATCCTAAATAGCTATTCTGAAAATGTCTGTTGTTAGATATGAAGGGTCCCAGAAAATGTAGCATGTTGTTCTAGAGAAAATCCATTAATATGAAAGAATGATTCAGTGCCTATTGAGAGTAAAGAGATATATTCATCTTTGCATATGAACACTCGTCCTTTGTGTCAGAAGATAATACTGCTTTATCTATGCTCTGATATTACTTAAAAGACCAATACTCTTCATGCTAGGAAAAAAAGGAAAATGAATTAGAGTGAGTAGTTAAAATGACTCTTCTATCTTCTCACTTGGACGTAGTAATGAAAGTGTATCTTTCAAATCACATAGCTAATTCTTGCTGTATCCTAGACTAGAAAATGGTTGGTTAGGCATATATCATTGATTAGTAGGATGGCTTAATTGACCTTAAGACTACTGCAGTTTATTAGGTTTCAAAACAAACTATCAGGAGCCCAAAATACACCTGGGAAAATAAATCCTCATCCCGGCTACATCTTGAAATCTTCAAATTCTATTTAATTTCTGAACAAATGCTCTTATTTAAATGTGAAACCAGTGCTATCGATATAATCACTTCTTTGGTCAATGAATGTGTGTATTATTACTATACAGCTAGTTGAGATCTTTTAAATATATTTCCCTAATTACAAAGGAAATAATACAGATATTTTAAACATTATTAATTTATTCTTTCCAAGCTAGTCCAATAAGCAAATGTTTTGTTTTGTTTTTGTTTTTGTTTTTTCTATTAGCCAATATGCCCTGTAGGTGAATGGCTGAGGATAAAATTGGCAGCACAAACAGTGACTTTTCTAGTCTGTTACACTCCAGACAGGGACTAGCAGTTTTAAGTCCAGTTTCCAACAGAAAGAACATAATTAAGTATAGTGGAATGTCAATGTAAGATCTATAATATCTCTACCTCACGCATTTGTACTATGCTCCCACAGAAGATTTTGACGTCTCTATACTGAACAGATTTTATTCTCTTTGGATATGATTTTAATTACAAACCTGAGCATGTCAGAACAGAAATGGTTCATAATGGTTTGACCATGCTGAATCATTTACATTGTCTAATTCATCCTCATGTAACATGACCAGCTTGTTTTGCAAAACAGATCAAAATTTAATTTCTTTAAATTGTCTTTCTATATTGACTTTGGTGTGCTCTTGGTTAAGCAGCAATCTTTTCTGAGAAATGGTTTATTGTTGCAACATTTTAAGCAAATCAATTACCTTCCTGTAATGCAATAATATTACAATATGCAGGCAACCATAGCTTCCACTGTACATGACACAGTCGATTTTATGAAGCTGTAAACATTCATATCAATGCTATTTAGTCTGTAGTAATACAATTTGAAAAGGAGATATTGGCCAAGTTATGTTAATATGTTACATGAGGAAAGCTCAATATGTCAGGAGCTCTTTGGAAAACAGATATATAAGTTTCAGGTGTAGAGGTTAAATTAAAGAGTCCGTATTATGTGGCAAAATATTGAGGTGCTGATAAAACAAATATTGGATCTTTCTTTTCACTAGGAAATGACTTGGTTCAAGAAGTAGACTCCCTCCTCAATGTGTGCTAATTTTTGGTAGGGTAGTTCTCAGGTATGCCACTATGTTCTGGAGCTAAATCCATCAAATAAAGCTGTATTCACCACCATCTCACCCCATGTTTCTTTATATTTTTTTCCTGACATGTCTTGTTAGAAATACTTAACTAAGTTTAACTTTTTAGATGTAAATCAGATTATGATATTTCTTTGCTTAAAACCCATCAGTGGCTTCCCATCAAACCCAAAAGGGAATGTGAACATCTTGACATTGCTATAATGCCTCACCCAGCCATCCAGTCTTTCGTTGCTTCTCCTAAGTTTCCTCCTTGCCTATCCCCTTTCTTCCCTGTGCTCTAGTGGGCTTTATCTAGTTCCCCAAAATACATATTAATTCCTTCCTCATGCACTTTGTATTTTCTGTTCTCTAGGCTTAGAATGCTCTGTTTCAGAGCTACTTTTCTTCCACTGTTTAAGCAATAGTTCAAAGGATACTTCCAAGGGAGGTCATCTCCTGATCAACTTGTCTAATATTTATCCCTTTCCTAATGCTAAAAATTCTATATATGGTTATTCTCTTTCATTTTCTTTATGACACTTGATATTATCTTTTTGTTTTGTTTTGTTTTCTGCTTATCTATTATCTGATGAGAGTAGAGACATTGACTTGTTCAGTGCTGTATTCTTAGCACCTAGAAGGGTGCTTATGGGAGATACTCAACAACCGTTTGTTGACAGAAAAGTGAATGAAGAATAAATGCATATTCTAAATAAGCATTTGAAGATATCATTACCCAGGGGCCAGAGATGGAATTAGTTGGCATATGGAAAGAACAATACTCTCCTGTCCTGACACCTTTCTGTAATAAATCCTATAACTATTAATCAATCAACCTTATTTAGAAAGTAGTCCTAGACATTAGCTATACTTGAAGCCATTACTTCATCTCTTATATAATGGGGCTTTCTGCTAGAAAATCAATATTCCTGGACTGTTATTACAAAGACCTTGGTTTCTTCTTATATAATTGCAATTCTAAATAATCCGATTGCTATGATTAGAATGACAATACTTATGAGGTTCAATCTTAAAAGTTCACAATAACTCCATTTTATTCACTGTTGGTTTAAATAGTGTTCAGGCAATATATCATTATTTTTCACAGTAAATTGCATGAGATCTTACGCAGTAGCTTTAAAATTACTGCTTGTCGTCACTACTATATACAACCACATAAACAGTATGTGGTTTGTACAGTAGATCATTTTTCTTGTTTATATTCAGCAATCTCTCAGTGCTACACACTAACACCAGCTGTTAAAAAAAATGACAGTAGTATTTTATCTCTTACTACCAAGATCCTTTATATAAGGAAGTTTTTTTTTTTTTCTAAACAGTGTATGTTACTGAATAATGATAAAGGTTGATGTGATAAACAGTGGTATATTTTTTCAGAATTCATTTGCAATGTAAATGGAGTATGAATAGAAAACTTAAAGAAAAAAATCAAGTATAGGGAAAGTCAGAACCCATACCTAAATCCAAGTCAGTTTTATTATCTAGGGATATCTGAAGGATGGAATAAAGATCTTATCTCAGAGGTTGTTCAAGGTGAATTCTAAAGAGCAATATGTAGAGGTGTTACATATAAGAATCTAAAATGCAGGCAAGTAAGTTTCTATATCACAAAATCTTTACTGTGGACTCTTTTCACTCTTTTCTCCCATGCCTTCTGCTATTTTTTTTTCACCCTTTCTCTTTGCTGTTTCTTTTTTCACCTCAAAAACAAGAACCATATCTTTCATATCAAATATCAGTTTTGAAAAAAATGCATGTGGGCTAACTAAAAATGGAATGACTTTCCCCAAACCATTGTCTCTGTTTAGAAAGTAAAAATATATTTGATTAAACTAATCACACAATCGGAATTGGTAAGTTTCTTTAAGTCTTTGTATCTAGTACTTAGTTACTGCATGACAATAATTAAGAGATATGTAATCAGTTCACACAAGGCCACACCACAAAGCAAGCCTTAATAAGGTCAATGTCATCAAACATATTTTAGGGAAAAAAAAAAGTTTGATATGACTCTAGACAGACTGAGGGCCTTCCAGACAATTTAAAACATTCTACTATGTCAGGATCTAAAATAATTTGTGCTTTAGACAAACATCTGGGGTTAAGAATTATGAACACTAAAAAATGAAATTCATTTAAATTATAATTTGTTATTAAATAACAGATATTTATTTATATTTTAAATAAATTAATATATGAAATATATATATTTTAAAATCTGCTAATTTATATGTGCTTGTAAATAGAAGGAGAACAGTACTTGAATTCAGAAAATTATCATAGACCTTGTGTTATAGATACTTGTGTTTTTCTGATAACGACTATAGGTCCAAATCTTCTAGGTCCCAGAAGTTCAGCCAGTGCTCTTACATATATATCAGCCTGACTTCAGTTGACTTAGATTTCATCCCAACTCTAATTTAATCCTGACAACAAAGACTTACTGTAAAGCAAATTAGAAGGTTTCTAAATTACACATACACATGTTGAAAATTTCTAAATTACATATATTCAAGTCAAATCATATATCATATATTGAAATGTATGAATATATTGTTGATTTAAATGCATTTATACATGTATTTATATAAAAACCTTCAAAAAATCAATGCTAACACACCTGGATTTCTTGTCTCTAAGTCAAAGCAGTCCAGAAAGCAGCCACTGGACAGAGATGAGGAAGTAGAGAATCTAGGGCACAAGCAGTAAGAGGTGATGACTAAGAAGGAAGAAAGTCAAACGGTGGGGGCCAATACTCCAACTTTCAATAAGCACATATCTGTTTTAAAAGGAGACAAATAGCCCTGTAGATCTCATCTGTGCCTATGCATTTATCATAATGAGGAACAATCACAGAGCAATAAATTTAGGAGACATACAAATTACATATATGTAATTTATTCAACATACCCTACATAAGGTTGGAAAGACTGTATTAAAATATTTAAAAATATTTACCACACAATTAGGTGCATTTTTTTTAAAGTTTAGTCTGTAAGGGAATATATTTCAGTTACCTCTAAAATTGAGTTTTCTAGACATTTATTCATTTTGGTATGAACAGCAAGTAATAACAGCAAGTATGGTATGTAGGTGTCCAATAATGTTTATTAACTCAATTTATTTGAACTTACTGGCCAATTTATATGGATAAATAAAATAAACCCATAATGATAGAAAATAAATGAAGATTTATTACATTTTTCCCACAATTGTAATCAGAATTGGTGGATTTTTTGCAAAATGCCTATATTCATATTGATGATATTTAGACCAGAATTTTTTTTCTGTGTTGCAACTTTACATGGAAGAGACTACAAGCAGAAGATAAAGTAAATAACAATATACTTTACATGGAAGTAAATAACAATATCTGTGTTGTATCTTTACATAGAAGAGACTACAAGCAGAAGATAAAGTAAATAACAAATAGCATATACCTTGGAAGACTGATAGAAAATAAACACCTTAGTGTTTTCTTCCATTTTGATGTGTAGTATAGGGATTATTAGTCTTTCTTCTTAGCCTAGAAAGAAGCAATAAAATTCTTCTCCAAAACAAAAAAACAAACAAACAAAAACCGTCCCATATTTGATTTCTACTCAGTGTCCAGACATAATCTGTTACTGAGTGAATATTTAAAATCTATTCATACGATTCTATCTGTAGTTAGCTACCATTCTTGATATTGCAGGACCCAAAAAGTTGAAGTCACAAATTTCTCCTTGACTCTGACTTCTCAAACCTTTTAGAAACTGTACAAACATCTACACAAATATAATTTTCTTTAAACTGTTCAAATACAATTAATTTTTCATTTTAATTCACATTTGAAGTATAGTTGACATACAATGCTCATTAACTTCAAGCACAGTTACATTAGTGACCTGACATTTATATATGTTACAAAATGGTCACCACAGTTAAGTATAGTCTTATCTCCCGTTTCTTTTTTATGTACTGTATTCCACGACAGGCAGGAAATGTAGACACTAGTAACTGTGGAAAAGCAATACTGTTTTGAACAGCTTGGACAAACTATTAAATGTAGTGATGATGATTTATTCTTCCAATAACCATTTACTGAACACTGATACTGCCCCAGGTACCTTAAAAAATATACTCTTAGTGGGTTTATGCTGATAATAGGCCATGAATAAAATTAAATCAAGTAGGAGAGAAAGTAGAAGGCAGAATGAGTAATATTTTAATAAGCACTTGATTTCTCTAATTTTGACAAACTTCAGATTCCACCTACTTTAGAGAGATAATGGGGTTGAAAAAGTGGGCATAGGAGAATAGTTTAATTGCTTTCTTTTCAAGGTAGGTTTAAGAAGCAGAGTAGAAAACAGACAGATGTGGGAATTAGAGAAAAGTAATCAATGCTTAAATATTAGGAAAAGAAATTGAGAGAAATGAATTGGTAGGAGATGGGTCGTAGTAAATTTTGGAAGGCTCAAGAAGACAAGGGAAGGAACGCTAAAGTAAAAGAATAAAGACAAACAGTTTAGGAAAGAGACATGAACCTCACCGGACTATGAAAAGAGAGGCTTGGGATGTCAGGATGAAACATAATCAAGGCAAGAATGAGGAGTTCAGAATTTGTCAGAGTGACAAAGGGCTTTGTGGATTCTAATAAAGATAGTGCAGGACATGGCAGATAAGAGGTAAAAGCACAAGGAAGTTTTGGAGAATCTGAGTTGAAATTAGCAGCTCTCTCAGTGTTACAATCACAATAAAGTAAATAATATTATATGTTGCTTCACTGATAATATCTATTGGATCAAGAATTTGAAAAGTGTATTGTAGATTAAGTTGATATTGGGGATTTTCCCTTTATACTGTGAGACCTGGGGACGGAATGTCATTGCCTAATTATGTTTGTCTTTTCTTTTAAGTGGGATCTGCCCATAACTCACCACTAAAAGAAAACTTTTCATATGCTGCTAAAGAGAAACTCTGAATGAATACGGTTTTGCTCAAGTCATTTTTATTTATAGTTGTAGAAATATCTATTATCATCTTTTAAACAGCATTTCTTTAATCTAAAGAGAGAATATCGGGACACCTGGATGGCTCAGACAGTTAATCATTGGACTCTTGATTTTGGACTAGGTTATGATCTCACTGTTTGTGAGTTCAAACCTTGCGTCAGGCTCTGCACTGAGTGTGTGGAGCCTACGTGAGATTCTCTCTCTTCTTCTCTCTGTCTGCCCCTCCCCTGCTCATGCTCTCTTTCAAAAAGTTAATTAATTGAAAAAAAAAAAAGAGACAGTATGCATAGGAGTTAAAAACAGCTTTACAGGTGAACTACTTGGTTTGGAAGACTTGCTTTGACACATGCAAATTGCAGCTTTGTAATAGACACTCAAAATCTCTGTCTCATTAAATCTATAAAAATGTGAATAATTATTTTCCTGTTGGGTTGTATGAGATTAAATGATTTAGAGTTGCTAGATTTAGCAAAGAAATAGAATGAAACAAAACCCAGGTAAACTTGAATTTCAGATAAACACTGTTTTGTTTCCGTAATACTCATACTTAATAAGAGATGAAGTTATATTAAAAAAAACTATTTATCTGAAATTAAAATTGAGCTGAGTTTTCTATTTTCTTTGCTAAATAAATGTTTGATATTTTATGTCTTATATTTATCTGGCATCTCTTACACTATATGTGTAATATATTACATATATTACACTATGTAATATATGTAAAGCACTTGTAAAAACAGTCCTGCTACTTAGCACTACATAAGTGTGTTTTCCAATAATCAGTGGGGGAGGGGGGGACTTTATATGGCATATCAGTTACTTTTCAGTTAAATACTCTATCCAGAATCAATCTGATATTTAAATTCTTATATGCCTTTGCTCTGAAAAGGACTATGAATGTCCAGGGAATACACAAGCATTTAATAAAGTGTTTCCAACTTCCCAAAGTTCCTTACAAAAATAATGCTACAGGAAGTTAAATTTTAGCCTTAAAAGACCCTCAATTGTTTCATCCTCTTAGTGACAATGACAGTGGCAGTGAGAAATCTACTGTTAAAAATCTTCTACAAAATTTATTGTGCAATTATAGCAATAAAGAAGGAACAATATTTGAGATGTAAAAGACCTAAAAGGTAGCCTATGCTGCTTATCTGCCCAGGTATAGTTCCTAGGCACTTTATAACCCAAAGCCAGTGTCCATTAGATAAAAGTGAAAATAACTAAAGTTCCCTTCCCTTTTACTTCAGATAATTTTCTTCTCTTATGCTTTTGCTTTTATTATTGAGACTCTGATGTTTTTTGCCTTAGTTGAATATCACCCCAAACCCAATATGCCAGTAATTAACTGATTCTGGGTCAGTGTTGTTAGTTCAGGGATGGTAATTTTATGAAGGACCCTTAAATGCGGAAAGTATTCCAAAGTCAAAGAAAGGAGTTAATATTAATGTTTTAAGAAAGTAGGTATTTTAGGCCAGATGTTCTATCTGTATCCTTTTGCATCACATAAGATACATTCAAAAGCATGATGTAAAAGCCTAGCTCATTGCTAGATTCTTCCTTTAAAAAGTGAAATTACCAAAAAAAAAATAAAGTGAAGTAATATCTTGTATCAAATAGTACTATCTTTTTGCTGTTTTTCTCTTTTAAAAATTACTTCAAATAAGATTTAATTTTGTTTTTAGACATAATCCCTGATTTTCTTTTTCTTTTTTCTCTAAGAGTCAATTCTATTTTTTCAAGTTTATAAATGGAGAAATTATAGCATAGAAAAGTAGCTTGATGGTGATTACCCAGATAAAGGCAAGACTTAAACTGAGTTCTAATGAGACCTGGTCCATTGTCAATAAGATTCTCTCTATGGAGATAATCCGTTGCAATGATAGAAAGAGGGATGGGTTATTAGTAGGGCACACAGCTGCTTAACAACAAAAAAAGGCAACATAACATGCCCATAGGAACTGAGGTAATAATATATATTATATATCGTCTTATAGCTTCCGTTGCCAAATTCAGTGGAATGTAATAAGCATTTATTGAGCATCTACTGCACATAAAACTTTGAGCTCGATTCAGGGAATATAAAAAGTACAAGCCTCACCTTTGATGATTCTACAGTAGAGCAGAGGAAAGAGAAGTTCAAAATAGCTGTAATAGAAGATAATTCAAGTGCCCTGAAATTGTGCTTTGGGGAGTCAGAGATCACATTTAAAATACTTGACACTACAATGAAAAATTTATGCTGAAAAATAATTGATACTTAATCTCTTTTACCAGACAAATGATCTTATTGCAGGCTTCACTGAGGACAATTACAAGTGACAGTCATTGGTTTAGTTTTCAGCCTGTGAAGTGACAGCACACAGTGGGTGTTCAATTAGCATGTGCTAAATTTCAAAAAGAACCCATGAATCATAAGATGGTAATGGACCTTACTGAGCTATAATGGTAGCAGAGAGAACATGTAATTCATTTTTGCCTGACACTAACAAAGTATCCTTGTGCTTTCCTGAGAAGCCACTAAAATGTATAAAAACTGCTCTGGATGATTATTTAGAGTTCTCTCAACCTGTTCTTTTCTAGTTTTAAGTATGCAGTAATTTGCATGAAAAAAGAAAAGAGACTTTTTTCATCACTTGTCACTTCTTGGTTTTTATTGTATACAGTTTATCTAAAGGGCAAAATACATATATGACCATACACATTTTTGTTATTAAAAATGTTTTGATTTCTTATCAATGTTGGGCCAGATACAAAATGCTCATTTGTGTTACCTCATTGGCTCATTACAATTTTTGCCAATTATTCTCATTATATAGATTTTACAGATAAGGGAACTGAGGATTACAGAAATAATATGGGAAAATTAAGAGTTTGAAATCGGTCTCAGGCTGGCAAACTCTTAACAGAAAACCCAAGTTCTTAACTACTTGGCATTTCCATTCAAAAAATCTAGCATTCAAGGTGCCTGGGTGGCTCCATCCATTGAGTTTCTAACTCTGATTTTGGCTCATGTCATGATCCCGGCATCAAGCACCATGCTGAGGTGTGGAGCCTGCTTAAAATTATCTCTCTTTCTCTCTTTCTCTTTTTCTCTCTTTCTCTCTCCCTCTCTCCCTCTCTCTCTTCCTCCCTCACCTTCTTACTCCCCTTTTCCTCTCTCTCTCTAAAATAAAAATAAAAAAAAAAAGCACTCAATTGAAAATATTTAGATATTCTGAGTCTATATACCATTTTAAAATGTGCTAATCTCATTTGAAATTGTACTGAATGTCCTTATCATTTCTCTTTCAAGCCCCAAGCACTTTTAAATTCTAAGATTTATGGCATTTCCATCGATATGTTTTCAAATCTCTATTTTAGCTTTGATTTCTACTGTGACATTATTGGGGAAGAAGTTGATTGTGTATTAAGGAAGAAAACAAGCTGGCAGATAGGGAAGAAGTCAGCGTCCTCATGACATGCATTTGTTCTCCAGGGTGGAGAAGATTACTGAAGCTCGGGAAAAAAAAAAAAAAAGATATTCCTGGCAGATCTGACAGTCATTTGGATCTCTGTGCATGTCATTAGATCAGTGGTTAGGAGAGATTCCCTGGCTAGGCAGAAACAGATGTCAGTAACTCAAGTGGTTGCTCACAGGTAAGGTGAAAGCACTTTCACACTGCTAAAACCAGCGTGCGAAGGCAAAAGACCTTGCCTAATATGGACTTTTTTTTAAGCCATTGTTCATTGGTTCAGTACAGGCTCTTGGCTTTACCTCATCTTAGCCTCCCATCCATGGCCTCATACTGACATATTTTACGTTTCCAATATTTGAACCCTTGACTTCTCCTATTGATTCTTTCACCTTTCAAAGATCTCCTCAGATCTGATTCTTTCTTAGCTCACAATTGCTTTTCTGAATGTCAGCAGTTTCTCTGACTTATGAGACAAGTAAAATATTTCCAGCCCAAGATAAAGATAAGGTCTGGTTTTTAAGATGCACCTTTGCGAATGAATTATTCCACCTTACATTTTTAAAGGTCCAGGGGGAACCTGGTGTGTTACCAACATTCCCCTTCTCCTGCCATGCTCCGGTTCCCCCTTCATCTGCTACTCAAAGCTGATTTCTGTCGTGGATCATACCCAAACTTTCAACTTTAGAAAATTCTACTTAATTCACCTGAAACAACTATGGAGAGGAGCCATCTATTCCTGTCTTACAGTCTGTATACAAGGGAGTTAGAACATGTGTTGAGACCATCGCCTGAGGGCATCAGCACCCTCTGCAGGTCTTATTAATTTGCAGATTGCTATGTCTCCCTCACTGAGTTCAGAGACCTGCACCAGAGCCTAAGTATTGCATTTCTATCAAGTTCCCGGGATATAGTGCTGGTCCATGACCACACCTGGAGAAATTCTAATTTAGACGAAGGTATCTAGTGGTCTAATTTTCCTACTTGTTAATCAGATGACAGAAACCCAATGCAAATTAGCTAAAGCAAGAAAAAGAATTTAGTGGCTCATGTAAATGAAATTTATGGCTTAAAAGACATATCTGAATCTAGAACCTCAAAATATGTTGTCAGTAATTACTGTCTTTTAATCTCATGGTTCCTCAGCACTGGCTTCCTCTCAGCATGGTTCTGTCTGGAGGGAAAATCTGGCCACTCACAGTTCCAGGCTTGCATTCTAATAGTTGAGTGGGTGTTTGTTCACCTCATACAGAAAAGAACATTTTCTCAATACCCTCACAACAAACCCTGAGCTTACTTCTGTACAAACTTAGGTTGTATGCTAATTCTTAAACCAAATACTGAGGCTGAAGGAATAAAATGATTATTCAGGCATTTTAAACATGGCCACAAGGGCCAAAGGGAAGCCAGGGAGTGTTAGAGTTGATGTTGTGACTTTGGGCAGGCAAAAATCACAACTATTCACTTGATCTTAAACATGTAAACTATTTGAAGAAAAGGAGAGAACATGCAGTTGGGTGTCTCTAAAAACCAGCATGATGGCAAACACATTCATATTACAACCTAGTATATGCTTATTACAGAAGTATTATAACTAGTAAAATGATGTGAAATGGATTAAAAATTTATAATTACAGTAATTGTACCTGGGCCTAGATTATCTTGTACTTAATGGAATCTACACTTGGGGGGCGGGGGGGGCGGGGAGCTATTAGTGTTTTCTGTATATAATTTATACCTCTAAATGTTAAATTTTTTATTTGGATTTAATACCTGAGTTGATGCAAAGTAACAAGCAGAAAGGCAATAGAAAATAGGGGAATGACTATAATTATATATGGATATAATAATATGTGTATATGGTAATACTTCAGTCTGAAAACAAATATGAAATCATGAAGTTTTCATAATCCATCATATGCATTTAGTTGTTGGCAATGTAAGTACAAAAGCACTTCCAGACAATGATTAAATTTTCACCAGTCTTTTGTCCTGCTGGCTCCTACTATGTGATAATATAGAAAAAGAAAGAAAAAAAAGAAGGAGGGAGGGAGAAAAAGAAGGAAAAAAGAAAACTGTAATTTATGTATTTAAATTACATTTTTACAAATACAGGTAAAAATGCAAAGGATCCATCATTATTGTTGATGTTGCTAGTCTGAGATTTCTGAAAATCTGTTTCTAAAAATCCATGTGCATAGGGCTGATAGAGCAGAAGGTAAAAAGGGACAGGGGGCATATATAATGGGTCAGGCCCAAGAACATGAAAGTGCCATCCTCAGAGTAACATTGCCATAGAACATCTATCCTGGACTCATTCTGAGCACGGAGGTAGCGTTTAATTTTTATCTATATTCACTGGTGCATTTCTATGTTAAGGTCAGGTGTGTGCCTTGAACAGGATTCATGCCAGGTGGGGAGAGAGCTGCAGAATCATAAGCTGTGCACTGAAGTATTAGCACTTTAAGTGCCCTCCTTATTTTGCTGAGGGGGAATGGGGAAGTGGAGAGAAAAGTTGCCATCACCAAGGGAATCAGATAAAGGGACAGGGGAGGAGAGCCTGCCAACAGCATGCTGACTTGCTTTTTTTCCTATAAAAGCATCTAGGGGACAATAGCAAAAAGCAAAGGGGGGAAAAGAAAGAAAAAAAGAAGAGAACCTCAAAAAGCACTCTTTAAGTTTCTATTATTGTAAGGAGTTGTAGATAGTTTGAGTCCATTTTCCTGGTGACAGTTTGTGATCTTTATCATCAAGGAGACCAGGAATCTTTTGAAAATAAAAAGTGGAGGTAAATTTATCCTTTCAGTCCTCTCCCCTTCCAGTTTACTGTTGCCATTATAATAGAGCCAGTTGGTTAGAGATCAGAAAATAAATTGTCTTAAGGTCAATTCTGGAACCAAACCCAGGATTTGAGCTTTCTTTAGTTAAACTGGACTGAGAAGCAGAATGTAGAATGGATAGAGATTTAAAGAGACAGGGATATTTTTAAAAAGCATTCCTCTTTCTATGCTGAAACTCATCTATTTTAAATTGCTTTAGTTCAGGACCTTGAGTTTTATGAAGAAACAGTGATCTGTTTATTTTTGATGAGGATGCTCCAAAAGATCCTCCCTGATTTGGCATGGAGAAACTTTTCACAATAAGCGCCTTGCAGTATTTCCCTTTCTTTGAAATCACTGGTGTTGGCCTTTATCAGAATCCATTAGCTTTATTCTTATTTAGCAATTACTATGTTGCTAAAGTCTCAGAATCTTCCAGACGGAAAATGCCATGAATTAGTTTATTGTCTAAATCCAAATGTGCTCTGTCTCTTTATTCTACTTCTACACTGGCCTCATTGTTGCAGCCCCAAATGGCAGCTGTATGGGGCAGGCGGCAAGAAAAAACTGACAGCCTCTTTCTGAAAATTAAATGAAAAATACATTCTGTTTCAAGTTGAGATAAATATTACATACATAGATTTTACAACTTTTCCTTTTGTCTGGCTTTCCTAACAGAGGAAATTTAAGGCTCTTCTTCTCTTCTGAAAGAGGATTTTTTTTTTTTTTTACATCAACAAGATCATCTAATATGAAAATACCAAGCATTAAACAGCCTCCATGTCCTATTGCTGATCCTATTTCTTTGTTTAGGATACCCTAGTAGATGATGATATTGGCAAGAAAGAATATTTCAAAACTAGTGAATTGCTTATTTTCTACTCAATCAGAGTTTCCATTATCTCTACTTCTAACATCCCTTTACGTCAGTATACATGTGACCACATACATACACAGAGCTTTTTGTGACTTAAGCTTGCCATTGGCTTTCAGGATTTCCCCAGCGTTTTAAATTTAGTAGATCTCTCTTTCTTCTCACAATTCAATAAATAGAAGTGAAATATGATTGAATCCTTTGTTGGAAAGAACTACCTGGCATAACTAAAATGCTGTCCCAACACAGGGCATATGGTATTGAAAATTTAGCCATTACTGACTATTATTGGTTTTTTGAAAATCCTTTAGAAGTAGACGAGCACAGCTTAAAAACTAAGTTCAATAAATACTGCATCATATCTTTGAAGCCTCATAAATGGTTGGACATTTTTCCTTGTTTTTGATCAGGCATTATATTTGACATCGAGGAGCTATGCATTTGAGCAAATCCTGATTGATAGTTACTGATTTCATTTTTTATTTTTTTTAAAGTATTTTTAGTGTATGTTTATTTTTGAGAGAATGTGAGTAGGGGAGTGACTGAGAGAGAAGGAGACACAGAATCCAAAGCAGTCTTCAGGCTCTGAGCTGTCAGCACAGAGCCCAAAGCTAGGTTTGAACACATGAACCCCAAGATTACAACCTGAGCCTCAGTTGGACACTCAACTGACTGAGCCACCAAGGTGCCCCAGGTAGTTATTGATTTTAAAGGGATACCTATCACTTACGTTTATTTGGCTCCCTGACTTAATTAAATATTTTGAATAGATTCTTTTTAGATAATATAAAAGAAATAGTCTTGATAACACTGCTTTTATTACTACTTTTTAGGTTTTCTCTCATGCAAACAAAAAAGTTTTTATATTAAACTTATGAAAAGCCCATCGCTCTATGATAGGGATCATTAGAGGGACATTCGTTCCCTCACATTTTTATATTATTTGCAATGGAAAGATCGTTCTCACTTTCAGCCTATTAGGGGGAAGAATCACTCAAACTTTGATTCAATATTTAATCAGTGATAGGTTCTTTCTGTCTCTTTTCCACCCACACACCCCTCACCTTTTATTATATTCCATGTTGGAAGTGATAACTTTGAGAACATTATAAAATTATGGAAAAGACTAAATAGTTTAAAAACAAACCAGAATCAAACATTAAGTCTTTGCTCTAAGTTTTTATTAAGTATCTGCAGTGACATGGTGTTCTTTGAGACAAACCGTCAAAATAAGTTGTTTTTACATGAAATTTCCTTTAAAATTTAGTACAGGAATTAAATAAGTGTATTTTCAGAGAAAATGTGTCTTAATTTTAAATATCATTAAATTGATTATGTGTATAACTCACTAACCACTTTGACCCACCCACCTCTCCAACCATACTTCATGGTTGTGATGGGAATTTCGTAACTTCCACATAATAAACATCAACACAATTATCACCACCCCCACTGTGCCCTGGGGTTAGGGTTCTTTGCATCATTCTTTTTTTTTTTTATTATTAGTATCTAAATAAGAGTTGGGTTTATTTATTTTTTTCCGTACAAATAGTTTATTGTCAACTTGGTTTCCATATAACACCCAGTGCTCATCCACACAAGCGCCCTCCTCCATGCCCATCACCCCCCTCCTCCCCACATCCATCAGTCCTCAGTTTGTTTCTCAGCAATCAAGAGTCTCTCATGGTTTGCCTCTCTCCCTTTACCCCACCATTTCCCCCCTTCTTCTCCCCCTTGGTCCTCCGTTAAGTTCCTCCTAATCCTCCTATATGTGCAAACATATGGTATCTGTCCTTCTCTGCCTGACTTATTCCGCTCAGCATAACACCCTCAAGGTCCATCCATGTTGCTACACATGGCAAGATTCTATTCTTTTTTTAATAGGTGAACAGTATTCTATTATATCTATCTATCTATCTGTCTATCTATCTATCTATCTATCTATATTGGTCTCTTCCCCACACCCACTCTGGTTCCTGGCACAGACCTTGAATTTCCTGAATGATAAGAGCAATAAAGGCATCTTTTGTTCTAGTATTTGGTCCTTGACCTCGGTTCCTGACACAGAGCTTTTAAATCCCTTGAAATTTTCTGGGCGATAGTAGTATCTTTTGTTCTAATGAGGTGATTCTTGGTGGGCTCCTGGCAGGAGGCTGGTCAACAGAAAGACCAAGCCATGACTAGGAACTTGGAGCTTCCAGCCCCAACTCTATCCTCAGGAAGATGAGAGGGATTAGAGAATGAGTTAAGNTTGCATTCCCACCTACAGTGTAGGAGGATGCCCATTTTTCCACATCCTCGCCAGCATCTAGAGTTCTCTGATTTGCTCATTTTAGCCCCTCTGACTGGCGTGAGGTGGTATCTCAGTGTGGTTTTGATTTGTATTTCCGTGATGAGGGCGGATGCTGAGCAACGTTCCATGTGTCTGTTGGCCATCTAGATGTCCTCTTTGGAGAAGTGTCTGCTGATATCTTCTGCCCGTTTCTTCACTGGGTTGTTTGCTTTTCAGGTGTGGAGTTTGGTGAGTTCCTTATAGATTCTGGATATCAACCCTTTATCTGATATGTCATTTGCAACTATCTTTTCCCATTCCGTTGGTTGCCTATTAGTTTTGTGGGTTGTTTCCTTTGCTGTGCAGAAGCTTTTAATCTTGATGAGTTCCCAATCATTTATTTTTGCTCTTGATTCCCTTGCTTTTGGGGATGTGTCAAGCAAGAAGTTGCTGCTGTGGAGGTCTAGGAGGTTGTATCCTGCTTTCTCCTCTAGGGTGTTGATAGTTTCCTGTCTCACGTTCAGGTCCTTTATCCATTTTCAGTTTATTTTTGTGCATGGTGTGAGAAAATGATCTAGTTTCATTCTTCTGCATGTTGCTGTCCACTTCTCCCAACACCATCTGTTAAAAAGGCTGTCTTTTTTCCATTGGATATTCTTTGCTGTTTTGTCAAAGATTAGTTGGATGTATACCTTCGGGTCCAGCTCTGAGTTCTCAATTCTGTTCCATTGGTCTATGTGTCTGTTTTTGTGCCAATACCACACTGTCTTGATGATGACAGCTTTGTAGTAGAGGCTAAAGTCTGGGATGGTGATCCCTCCCGTTTTGGTTTTATTTTTCAGTATTACTTTGGCTATTTGGGGTCTTTTGTGGTTTCATACAAATTTTTGGATAGTTTGTTTTAGTTTTGAGAAGTATGCTTGTGCAATTTTGATTGGAATTACCTTGAATGTGTAGATTGCTTTAGGTAGTAATGACATCTTAACTATATTTATTCTTCCTATCCATGAACATGGAATGTTTTTCCATGTCTTTGTGTCTTCTTCAATTTCCTTCATAAGTTTTCTAAAGTTTTAATCATACAGATCTCTTGTATCCTTGGTTAGGTTTATTCCGAGGTATTTTATGTTTTTTTGTGCAATTGTGAATGGGGTCAGTTTCTTGATTTCTCTTTCTGTTGCTTCATTATTGTTGTATAAAAATGCAACCGATTTCTGTACGTTGATTTTGTACCCTGCAACTTGGCTGAATTCTTGGATCAGTTCTAGTAGGCTTCTGGTGGAGTCTGTCGGGTTCGACCGGTTTTCCATGTAGAGTATCATGTCATCTGCGAAGAGTGAAAGTTTGACTTCATCTTTGCAAATTCTGATGCCTTTAATATCCTTTTGTTGTCAGATGGATGATGCTAGAACTTCCAGCACTATGTTAAACAACAGTGGTGAGAGTGGACATCCCTGTCGTGTTCCTGATCTCAGGGGGAAAGCTCTCATTTTTTCCCCGTTGAGGATGATGTTAACTGAAGGCTTCTCATAGATGGCTTTTATGATCTTTAAGTAGGTTCCTTCTATCCCTACTTTCTCTAGAAACCAAAGAAACAACTGAACAGATCAATGAAACCAAGAGTTATTTTTTTTTTGAAAAAATAAACAAAATTGACAAACCTCTAGCCAGACTTATCAAAAAGAAGAGAGGGCACCCAAATAGACAAAATTATGAATGAAAATGGACTTATTATAACCAACCTCTCAGAAATACAAACAATTATCAGGGAATACTATGAAAAATTATATGCCAACAAATTGGACAACTTAGAAGAAATGGAAAAATTCCTAAACACACACTCACTACCAAAATTCACACAGGAAGAAATAGAAAATCTGAACAGACCCATAACGAGTGAAGAGATCGAATCACTTATCAAAAATCTGCCAACAAATAAGAGCCCTGGACCTGATGGCTTCCCTGGGGAATTCTACCAGACATTTAAAACAGAATTAATCCCAATTCATCTCAAGCTATTCCATAAAATAGAAATCGAAGGAAATCTCACGGACTCATTTTATGAAGCCAGCATCACTCTGATTCCCAAGCCAGACAGAGATCCAGCAAAAAAAGAGTACTACAGGCCAATATCCTTGATGAATACAGATGCAAAAATCCTCAACAAGATCCTTGCAAATCGAATCCAGCAGCACTTAAAAAGAATCATCCACCAAGATCAAGTGGGATTCATTCCTGGGTTGCAGGGCTGGTTCAGCATTCTCAAATCAATCAATGTGATACATCACATCAATAAAAGAAAAGATAAAAACCATATGATCCTGTCAATAGATGCAGAAAAAGCATTTGACAAAATACAGCATCCCTTATTAATAAAGACTCTGTATCATTCTTTGCTTAAGTCATTACAGTACATTTTTTTTAGCTTCAGACCTCTCTGGAATTTAAACACTTTTTTTAGATCACCTTGCTCAATTTGGAACTATACATTCACTCATCAGATTAACTTCTGTCTTTTATACAATTTTGTAACCTCTACATGCCATGTTTTTGTTTTTGTTTGTTTTTATTATGTGTTTTTTGCTTACCTCATTTGTAACAATGTCACACAGTAGCAGATTAGTAAATGCTTGTGGAATGAATACATAAGTCATCAAAACAGAATATTTATCACTACCATGGGTTTGTTCCAAATGAAGATTTATGATTACTTTTCTCTTAATTTATGAAAGCATTCTCATATCCTTTAAATAATATGTCCTTTATTATGATAGCATCACATCTTAGGAAATAAAAGCTTCTGAATACCAATGGCACATCTTTGGTTAAACCTGATTGTTCTGGGATCATCATTTCATACATTTGCTCACTTCTAGAGAGATAAACGTTATAGAAGATGGTTTGAAAGCTGGTTTTAAATAGTATACTGGCATGATGTTAATGGTTTGGAAGTTGCTCTTAAACAAATACACAGGTATGCTATTATTTCCTTTCATTTGATTTACATTCAAGAACTCAGAATCAAATTTAACTGAGGCTTTCAGATGATGGTGTCCTAGGAAATCAAAATGTTTCTGTAGACCTACCTGTAGTCCTATATTCTACATACACAGTGATTTCAATGGATACATACCTAGCTCTTTGAGGATTTTCAATGAACACTTCTAAAGTGAGGGCTAGAGCAGCAGTAAAGCTGAGTAGTTCAACTGGGAATTGCTTTGGGAGGGGAAAATAATTAGGATTGCAACCTAGAGATATGAGATAAAAACCTAAGATCTTTTCTTCACGCCGTTCGGAGTGAGTGTGTATGTAGGTGTGTGAGACGTTCTCTTCCTTCTGTTGTAAAAATACGGCCACTGGTAAGTTAAGAAAAGAGAGCATCTGTCAATGCATGATTCATTTGCTACCTTTGCAATTATAATACACTTGCACCTTCATATAAACACGATATGAAAGAGTAGACATTTTTATTTCACAGCCATATAAATGTTTTAGGGAATAGACGCTTTGACTTACTCTGAATAAAAATAAATACAATTCACTAATTTTACTTTGCTATAGTTGAATTTTAGAGATTTGATGAAAATCATACATTGGATCAAGCTCATTATTTTTTTTTCTATTTTGATTAGAATAAATATATTTGTTTAATAAAAGGTACTAAGAAAAACTAATAGCTGCAAACTATGGAATTTAGATCTAAGCCAAAAGATTCATATGATCTAACAATGTGATTAGTATTTGACATCAGTAATGGTTTGGGCAGATAATGAAAATAGAAATTCACAATGCATATGTTTAAACAGAAGATCTAAGCACAATTAGTATTTCAAATTTTATCTTGCTATAGAGACTTAGAGATAGAAATGAACACCTTTCAAATTCTTCAGAAAGTGACAGAAAGAGGAGCATAAAAAGCAAATATCCCTGAAGGCCATTGTAGCCTTGGGAAGTTCCTCAGACCAAACCATAGAAATTGGGCCAAAAATAGGTTGCTGAGAAATGGATGTAGGTTGGCCTAGATTTTAGATGGAATCTCTCTAATGACAACTGAAGCATCACATAACTTCAAATAAAATAGGCCTGCATCTTGCTGTTTTGTATTTTAACAGCCTTAATTTAATAATCACAGGCAAAATAGGAGTCTTATTACAAACTGAATGCAAGTTTTTTTTTTCTTTGCTTTCACATTGTGATAGATGTGATAGATACTAACCCCCTAAGCATGAGAACATTCTTAAGTACAGTTCACTTGAGTGTTCATGTTAATGTGATTTCTCATTAACACCTTGTTAAGTTACCCATGATAAACTCTTTAAATTATTTTTACGAATGTCACTAACTATGTACCACTTCATTTCCCCTGCACAATGCCCTTTAGAAGCTTAAGAGATAAATATGTTATCTTCATGAATAGTCTTACTATTTAGCATTTAAAGCCACAATAAAAATTCGCTGTCAAAATTTTTAAAGTCAACATTTTTTCAAGAGTCACTGTTCAATTAGCAAAGCTTGTTCCATAGTTCTTATTGGCTAATAAATAGAAAATTTTAGTACTTTACATTTTTAATAAAAGTAACAATAGTCGATATCCTACTACCAATGGATTTTGGCAAATAAAAATGCAAGGTCACCTACTACAATTTGGAAACTAATGTTTGCTTTTAGGGTGATGCTTAAAGAGCCTCATTTATGACTTTTCCAGCATGTTCCAGCCTACCCTTGCTAGGACTAAACTAGGAGATAGTTTTCTTAATGAATAGAGGCCTTTTCCTAAAAGGCATTGTCTAGAGTCTGATTTTTTATTTTATTTTATTTTTCATGCCCAGAGAAACCCTAGTATTTTCTTTAAAAAAAAAAAAAAAAAAAAAAAAAAAAGGTCTTGAATTAATTCTCTGAGAATCATCATGCCTACTGTCTTCAATTGTCTGTTTGCATACCTAAGTCCTCTATTGTGCAAATATTAAAAAGACTCAATTCTGGTTTTAAACACTAAAGAGAAGTGCAGTTGCTGGGAGAGAGTAGAATATTTCCCTGATTATATAATTCATGTAAAAGTCAGTGAAGTTTAGATCTTACTGCTAATATTAACATAAAATATATATGAATTTAAGTAAGTCAACCTTCCTACTTCCCATTTAGGAAGTTATATTTAGGAAAAAGATAAATTTAAAGTAGTTTAAATTAAACAACTAATTTCTAGAAAAGCGAAAATTATGGGAAAGTTTCTATAATCATGAGCAAACTGAAGCTGCTGGAGTCCAACTTTTTCTATCCTAAGTCAGCCCTCTATGATTTTTTTTTAGATTTATATAATCATTGATATTCAGTGATACTATTGAATTATATTTTCAAAAGAAAATGCTTATCAAGAATATCCTATTCACCAGGTCCTATGTTCATTGCTGAGTCTAGGGAGCTATAATAATAATAATGGAGGTGAATACACTTTAGGGCAGATAGGGGAACAGGTCATTCCAGAGGTGGATTATTTGCTCGTTTGGGGAAGATCTTACCTACTCCTGAATGCAATAATTTGTTAAGATATTCTAGTATCTTTTGTAGCTACTCCCCATCCTATAATACACAGACAAGTGTAGTATGAGACTGATGAAAGGGTTGGATGTGAAAACTAATAGTAAAACTAGTCAAGTCTACTCTTTGACTTTTCTTGGTCAATTACCCATTTAAAGATTTTTTTTTTTTTTTAACCTGAGGATGTACTATGTGTGTAGGATATGTGGTGTTATCTTGAGTAAGTACCTACATTTTTCTGAGCTTCAGTTTTCTCACGTGTAACATCAGGTGCATTTCTACAGTAACAAACTAATCTGCTGTAACAAAGAGATCCTAGAGTAAGAGGTTTAAATGGAATATCTTTCCCTTTTATATAACAGTTGGGGCAGACAGGTGTGCTCAGCTCCATGAAGTCATTAATGAACATAGGTTAGAGGGATGGCTTTTCCATTTTCAACACATAATTTCAAAAGTGTTCCAGCCATTATCACTTTCTGACACCGAAAAGGAAGTGAAGAGTGAGTCGGGGGCAAATCTGTTGTAGAAGATGCTTAAGAAGTTGTGTATTTAACGTCTGCTCACACTTGTAGAAATTTAGTAGCATGGCCACACTGTACTACTGCACTGGGAAATGTAGATGGTCATGTGCCTAGGAAAAAGGAGATGTGGGGGTGGGGGGCTCTCAGCAATCTTCTACGTTAGTATAAAGATATTCATCTCCACTGGACTTTTGTAAAAGTAAGCTGTTATATGTAAAACATTTAGTGCAGCTCAGAATACATGGTAAGGGCTTAATAAATTTAGTTTTGTGATCGCATTATTATTAAGGTATGGTAAAGAAAGGATAGGTCATAGGGTGACCAGAACTTGCGTTCTACATGCAATAAATAAATGTACTTTTTCAGAGTGAGAGAAAAAGAGGAGAAAACTGGGGAATTATGCATCATTGCATTTACTATATTGGGGATTATTTTTCTTACATATTCTTTTAATCAACATGTTTGTACCCCTTTGGTTGTATATTCACTAAGTAGCAGATTCTTTCATTTATAAGTTACTTGGGGGAAAATGCCTCATAAGGAAGTTTATATATGGTAATCACAGAAAAATAAGTTCAAAGTCAACTGGAAATTGTAAAATCATCCCTCTCTTTCTTCTAAAACCATAAATTGAAGCACAGAGTTAAAGTGTTTTTTTTTTTGCCAGAATTTCTAATTTTATGTCCTAAAATACTCATTAGGACTCACCACAAATATTGGTAGGTCAGAATGGAGGAACTGCAAGTAATTGATACAGTGAGCAGGCACAAGGAGTTTGGAAGACGAAGCTAACTAACTAAAAGCTATAATTTATTCTGGCAGTGGGAATTCATCATTTAAAATCGCCTACAACATAACCATATTTTACAATAAGCCAAAATGTAGAAATATATTTTCTGCATCCCCAAACTACCCTGATAGATATTTAAGTTTTCAATTTTAAATTAGAGCAGCATTTGAGTGGAATTCTCCTTAAAATATTGATGTGGGCAGCTGCTACCAATTTCAAACATAAATCTAAGAAAATATACTTTGCATTGTGATTAACTGAAAATCCTCTTCTAGTTAGAGGGCTGTCTGAGAGAAAGATGGATTATGCTAGATAAGCCAGGTGTTTGTGCTCATAAAATTGTGAAATTTCTGTTTTGATTGAAGAGAAAAGATTGTAGCCCTAATTAGTCAGCCACAAACTACATATTAGAGAAATATAAATTATAATTAAGTCTGTGAAAAAAAGATCTTATATACTTTTATAACTGCTCCAAAGATTTTGATTTTCTTCCTAGCCCAACCCCTTGAGGGAAAGACAGATTTGTACTATGTAGCCGAGAAAACCTTAAACTTGGAGTCAGAAAAGTTCAGAAGTTCTAGCTTCTCTGACCTCACTGCCTTGGTAAGACACATCATTCAACTCATATGCTGATAGTCATCTACCAGACTCTATCCTCTGAATTAAACAAAAAAGAGAAGAGTGTATGTTTGTGTTTGTGTTTGGACAGTGAAGGTGTGGTGTGGCAGCGGGAAAGAATCGGATAATGTAAATGCAAATAAATGCATAATATAAAAATGGTGAAAGTACTAAAAAGTAACAAGTCAGAGTGATGGGCAAAGCTTTTAAATGAGAAGATACCTTACGTGGTGACAATGCTGTTTTAATAGGTTGATAGTAGAAGCCTCGCTGAGAAGGTGGCTTGAGCAGAGCCCAGTATCCAGTGAGCTTCTGAATATTTGGGACATCTGTGGTAAGAGTGCTAGAAGACGGACCCCATGCATAAGGGAAGGATTTTATTTGAGACTCATTTTCTTTGTTTGTAAAATGGAAACTATACTGACGTGCCCAACACACATGCTGGTAAAAGGGAAAAAGCAAGTGATATTTGTTAATGTAAAATACCCCCTAAGCCTAAGGTACTGAATATTGGAAAAAAATGTTTGTTTTGTTGTGATTTCAAGTGAAAGATAGGGGTATTCAAATTTTCTTTCTTTGAGAAGAGACTAGATTTTTGTGGAGAGGAAAAATGGGTTAGAAATAGGGATGTGTGGAGTTATTAAAAAAAAAACATATATCCTCATATACTAATTCAGTGTGTGTATGTATTTTGGAATTAATAACCTAAGACTGTATTTTTAATCAAATAGTTTTCTAACACAAATTTATTATCTTTTACTTTATGGTTGTGATTTTGGACAGATATTAATAGAAATATTATACGTATAAATATAAATAATTCTTTCCTATTCATGATTTTTTTGCTAAAACTATTGTAGTTGCAGAGACTTGTTCCTTAACATTTTGTATAAATCAGCATCTGCACTGTTCATAGCTAATTTTCCATGGAAATAAATGTAAAGAATGGGCATACATTCTTGGAGTATATAATTTGACAACCATTACAGTATACTTTTATTTATTCCCTTTTATTATTTCTCAGCACTATTGCCTGTATTAGTATATTCACTTTTGATTTAACTGCACAATTGCTTGAATATTTGGATGGTGTTTTATCACTTCTAACACCTCTTCCAAAGTTCGATTCGGAAAAGCATATTTTAAGCTCCAGCACCACCACTTAGGACTATCTAGATATTGTTTAGTTAGAATTAAAAAAAAAAAAAAGAAAGAAACGAAAAGAGATTTTAAATTACAGTGATAGAGGGCACTAGAATAACTCAGCAGTCAGGGGCACCACTCACAGCAGCTCTGGTGCAAGCAGAATGGGTATTGTTTGCCCACTGCTGGCAAAATGTCAAGAGTTACTTATTTACTAGGCTAAGTAGTACAACCACAAAACAATGGCATGACTTGACAGTTTTCTAGCCTTCCCAATCCTTGTTTTAAATTTCTGTGCATTTCTTTTGCTTTAGGTGAGACTTTATTATTATATTTATCTTGAACTATTTTAAATATGCCATATCTCAAGTTTCTATAAAATGCAAGTAGGCTATATTTCCTGCTTGAGGCAGTTTTTTATTTCTCTTTTTGTACTCTCTCCTTCACTGTATTTTTTTTTTCTCTGAAAGCTCCCAAATTAGAAACACAGACACCCAGAGTTACAAAGGCAATCCATACCACTCCCTCCTCTGTGCAATAGATGCCTTCTACAAACCTATCAAGACTCAATCCTGTAACTCATCAATAAATATATTTTATGTGTCATTGACTATGAATCGGAATCTCAAGGGGAAGTCAATTCCATTTTATGTTCTTCTAATTGTGAGAGAGGGTGCTTTATATCAGGACAGATTATCTTTCCATAACCTCCATTCGCTGTGATGGATACAATTGAAAGGGAGAAATGAACCAATCATCATAATGGTTTCTAGTAACCTGTATTTCCTCCTTCAGAATATATAAAACCTGCTTGAGTTATAAAAATAATGACCGTGGTGGTAACTTATCTCTTAGTCTTTGAAAAGAAAAGGTTTTCTAATAATTACTGATGCTTATCTTAAAAATGTTTAACTATTCCTTAATTCTTTTAACATGCATTTATTTTTGAGAGACAGAGACACAGCCTGAGCAGGGGAGGAGCAGAGAGAGACACACACAGAATACGAAGCAGGCTCCAGGTTCTCAGCTGGCAGGACAGAGCATGGCCTGGGGCTCAAACCCACAAGAAGTGAGATCATGACCTGAGCAGAGTTGGATGCTCAACCAACTGAGCCACCCAAGTGCTCCTCTGTTCCTTACCTTAAAAAAAAAAAAAAAAAAAAAGCCATTAAGTAGGATACTTGTTTTTGTTGTTTTGCTTTGTTTTGTTTTGCATTTACTAGAGGCAACTGTTCCAGAGTGTGAGGAGCCCAAAGTAAAGCTGGAGTATAAACACCTGCATATGTCAGTCATTATTGTGTGAGCTTGAATCAGTTTTTAAACTATTCTGAGCTTCAGTTTTCTCTTTGTATTCTGGAGAGGGGATGGAAGCTAACTTGCAATGAATGAATTCAACAAGTTCTGGATAGTACCTAACACACAGAATGGCACACAGGAAGTATTCAAAAAGCAGTGTATTTTTTTGAAGCTACAACTAGAATTTCACTAATATGACCCAAATCTTTTCATACAAACCCCATATTGCTGATGCAACTTAATATATGCCATGATGAACTGACCCATAATGTTGGAATGCTAAATTTGTACTCTACTGAAAAGAATTTGGTAGCAGCTTTACTGCATGGCTGAATAGGAACAAACCTCACACATTATTTTAATGGGAATGGATTTATATTAGATATCCCTTCCTTACTCAGATATGAATAATTTTGTGTTTGGATAATTTTGTAATTGGAAAATATCCATATCATTTTTAAAAACTGTTCACTGAAAACAAAGTCATTACATAAAAATTGGTGTAATTGTTTACCATAAATTGATCTTTTGCTTTAATAAAATCTTTACTTTTTGCTAAACAAATAACATTGACAACAAAACCTGAGTCTTTTTAAAAATAATTGTACTATAGCAAACCATATAGTTCTGGATAGTACCTAACACATTATATTAAAATATAAGTGTATATTTTAAACTCTAAATATCTAAAGTTCTATCTTGTTTTCAAAATCCATTCTTAAATGTTTCAGGCAAGATGCTATGAAATTTCCGTGTGAATAATGGACTATATTTTTCAAAAGTAACAACCTTATCTCAGTAGCTATTACCTATCTGGTGGACATCCAATTTCAGATGAGTTAACCATCTTCTGTAAAAGTAAGTTTTTAAGCTAACATTTATTGAGCACCACCTTTATGTGGCCTGTCACTAGAATTTGCAAAAGAAGGAAGGAGGATTGTGTTTCAAGCAACTTAGAATCTTCGTTTAGATAGCATACATTCTAAAGGCAATTAGAAATTAAAAAATTATTTTAATTTTTAAGCATATTATACTTAATAGCTTAGTGTTTTATTCCCCTAACTGTACTCTTTAATAACATAAAAATGATACAATAAATACTTAAATAGTTCAATGTATGTTTTGAGAAGTATTTTTTAATGTTGCATATAGCCAATAATGTGTCTTGTATGGTATACAACATATCTGTATTATTACATATTGATACAAAGATCTTGAATGAGTATATTGCAGAATAAAAATTCGCTGGATTGAAACTTTGTGGACACAACCTATAAGCCCCAACATTACCTCTTGCCATAATTTAACTGGGAAGTTATAAATAGTGCCAATAGGTTTTCTCATCTGAAGATGAATAGCCATTAGAAATGTAAATATAGTAGAGTGTTACATTAGTGTACATATAAGGCACTTTAATTGCATAGGTAATTAACACTTCTGTTGTTCTTCTCATTATCATTTTGTTCCAGTTGAAATGCTTGTTAGCAACCTATGCTGTTGACGAAACAGATAGTGTGTCATTACAACAGTTGACACAAGGCAGCCTTCAAGGGTGTGACACTAATTAAATTAGAACTTCAAATTACAAATAGACTTCTTATAACTAATGATGAATGACCATTTTTACAAAACAGCATTTACTTCTTTATTCAAGAGTCGCAACTCCTGCTTTTAATATGTTGTATTAAATCACAAAGAAATCCATTAACAAAGCTCTTATGTCTGTCTTTCCAAAGGGAAAGAATATTAGCATTTGGAGGCTTTTCTGCAGACTAAGGGAATTCTCTTCTAATCACAATGAAAAATGATTATGAATTCCTATCATCAGCATAACCAGGAATGTCACCCTTCTCAAGTGGCTAGGTTATGATACAGTCTTTAGCAGGCAGAGCAATATTCTAGAAGTTTGGAAATCAGTATTGTCTCCTACAGTTGGTGTATGGAGAATGTTCAGTAAATAGTACCCATAAACTGCTATACACTTAGTTATCCTTGGACAGATACTGTCTTGGCAACTACAGGTGCATTTCGTGAACTACAGTTAACAGGGACTAGATACTTAGGGAAGCTGATAGGTGTTCAGCCAAGTCTTTATGAGAGCACAATACTTCCATATGGTTACAATATTCAAAGATGACAGGTGAGTTCCTTCGGAAATAACCCACCTAACAGTTTTGAAAGAGATTCATCTCAAAGCAGAATGCTAATAATTCTCAAAAAAAGAATACTAGATTATGTACATCAGCTGGTTAGTTCATATTGTCCATTTAAACAGCTTACTTTAGGGGCGCCTGGGTGGCTTAGTCGGTTAAGCGTCAGACTTTCGCTTAGGTCATGATCTCACGGTTCGTGGGTTCGAGCCCCGCGTCGGGCTCTGTGCTGACTGCCAGCTCAGAGCCTGGAGCCTGCTTCAGTCTGTGACTCCCTCTCTCTCTGACCCTCCCCTGCTCACGCTGTCTCTCTCTCTCCTAGAAATAAATAAAACATTAAAAAAAATTAAAAAAAAAAAAAAAAGAAGAAGAAGGGGGCGCCTGGGTGGCTTAGTCGGTTAAGCGTCCGACTTTCGCTTAGGTCATGATCTCACGGTTCGTGGGTTCGAGCCCCGCGTCGGGCTCTGTGCTGACTGCCAGCTCAGAGCCTGGAGCCTGCTTCAGATTCTGTGTCTCCCTCTCTCTCTGACCCTCCCCTGCTCACGCTGTCTCTCTCTCTCCTAGAAATAAATAAAAACATTAAAAAAAAAATAAACAGCTTACTTTATAATTAGAAAACTAAGCTATAATTATAATTTTGCTTGGTGAGGACAGAATATTAATAGAAGATGTGGTAAATAATTTTAATGGCTCTTATTATAAAGTTAAGAAGCCTACTGCGGTATTTTTCGATCAGATTCCACTTAATAGCTTCACTGGGAACATTTGACAAGTATGGCGCCAACTTTCAGCAATATGTATGGTCTCTTTTTCTTCTATACTGTAACGAGTGAGTTTACATTGTGCTACTGCAACGTTGCTGACTCTGAGAAAGAATAAGAGGCCTAACATAATGTTAGGAAAGGTAGGGGGGAAAAGGCTCAGTGAAACGTACAAATATTTTCCTGTGGATGTAGAAGAATGGTTAAAAGGAGAAAGAGCAGTGCTTAAATGAAACTAAAAGGATATGTGAAACCATTGGAACTTTTACAGACTCTGAGAGGCATTGTTATACTCCATTAGTATGATAACAGAGAGCTTATTTTAAATTATTGTTGGGGACAGAAAGTGTAACAGAGGGAAGGTTTTTTTTTTTCTTTTGAAACCTGACAATAATTCTATTATTCAAAATTGTGCCACAAATATAAGTAATTTTAAACCTCTGGTCTAATGTAGCATTGCCCAATATAACTTTAGTGTTTATAATAATACATTAGCTACTAGACATAGCTATTGATCATTTGAAATATGGCTATTCAGATTGAAAAACTATTTTTTGTTTGAAAAACTAAATATTTAATTTTATTTCACTTTAATTAATTTTAATTTAAATAGCCACATGTGGTTAATAGCTATCATATTGGATTGCACAGATCTAAAGCATTCATCTGCACTGTAGGGACTAGATGCCATCGATTCCACAGTGTTCTTGATCTGGTAGTGATAAGAATATGGACGGATCATTTCTTCTTGGGCACCCATTTTATAGATTCCCCACCAACGGTTTCCCATCTGATAACAGAGCATTTTTGCAGACAAATGGCAAACAGCTTGGTTATTAACTTTAACTTCTTATAGGTTTGTCCCTTTGTTGGAATTCCCATTTTTAAATTATCACTTACTGTCAGTTATTTATAAACATAAGCAATTTCATCAATTAGTGTGTGGGTATATATTTTATGGAGTCATTTCTCACAGAGTAAAATTATCCTCTACTTTTAGTGGGATCTATCAGCCAGAGTTGTAAATCTATTACATTCTAAATAATGACCAACTGGATTCATTTATTGTTTAATTATTGCTAAATATTTTACATCCTGTGCTAGTCACTAGTGAACCAAAATGATTAAGCATTGCACCTACCTTTGAGGAACTTACAGTCTTTAAGTGCCATTGCTCTGTAAATAAGCCAATTCATTTTCTAAAGCAGTTTACTTAATTGAGGCCCCTGGGGAACTGTCTACAATAAATATGAGTTTCCCAGCAAGCAGAAAGTATTTATTGTACAGTATCCGTCCTATGGACATACTTGTCAGCAGAACTGTTGTTAAATTATCAGATGCTCTTTAGAGTTGGTTGGCAGAACTCCTCTATATTTTCCTAATAAAGTAAACTGTTTTTTTTTCTCTTAGAGACAAAGACATTATTGCTATTCTTCTATTTATGAGCATATAAAAATTTGGGTTTAAGCAAAGCATGAATAAATTCAGTTCATTTTTACACTACTACCAATAATGTGCAGAATAGCCTTAAAGATTTAAAAATTGACTTTCAAATTAAGTTGAACATAATTGCAAGCTTCACGACTTTGAAATTTCACTATCCTATTATTTTAGTAATGCTGGTAAAATATTTTCTAGCAGGCTAAATTTGTTCTCAGTAGTGATACCTTAGATCTGTTTATCCATCTCTATATTTCCACAAGAAATAACATGTTCTTTTAAATCAGGTAATTGTACCAGGTTTCAAGCATGTTGGAGTATTTTAATTTAATAAATAGGTCAAGATAGAAATATTAATGATAAACTGAGTACCTAAAAATTGAGGGACTCGTCCATTTAGTTTAAGGTGACCAGGGTATTAGAATATCAGCTTTATTGTACCAAATACAACTACTTGTCTTCTTCTCGGGGAGAATCTAGAGATACTTTCTTGTCTTCACTTTTCATTGCCTTAGAATGATGTTGATTCCTTGTAGAATATTTGAAGAAAAAATTCCCCAAGGTAGTATTTTATTATGTAAAGATATGGAATATTTTGAACTCCCCAATAAGGTAGTTCTCCTGTTTGCCTAGTATAATTACACCTTACATTTGCAAGGAATATTTGGATATTAAAAGGTGTTTCACATCTGTTATTACATTTATCCTCACAGATTGGGCTGTGAAGTTAGACTGGTGCCTGTTTCCACCCCCGCTTCGTCAACATTTAACAGATGGTAGAATGAGACATAGGTTATTTAAATGACTTTCTTAGAGTCATAGAGTTAGGGAGTTCCAGAGCCAAGCCTTGGCATCTGACTACAGGTCTGTAGCTATTTATTCTAGGCCATAAGCTTAGGAATCTGTAGGTTTCAGGTACAGCCAGAATTTGTTTTAAATTATAACTTTGTATGTCATAATGCATATTTCTTCTGCATCTTTGTCACGGCTGCATCCCATGTGATTGCTAATTACAATACACAGCTTCATTTGTGTAGAGCAGCTTACCAATAATTTTAAGGCTACCTTTGCAGAAAACCTTTTTAAGTTACGAGAACCACAACTTCAATAATAACAAGAAGTCATAACATGTCTCCTCCAATTTAATTTGGATGGGTCATTAAATTCAAAGTCTAAAATTACTTAATTATACTGTAGCACTTTATTTTTTTAAAATTAACATTTTAATTTATTATTGAGAGACAGAGACAGAGCATGAGCATGGGAGGGGCAGAGAGAAGGGGAGACACAGAATCTGAAGGTGGCTCCAGGCTCTGAGCTGTCAGCACAGAGCTTGACATGGGCCTCGAACTCACAAACTGTGAGATCTGACCTGAGCCAAAGTTGGATGCTTAACCACCTGAGCCACCCAGGGGCCCCTGTAGCACTTTACTTATAAGCCGTTATCAATGCCATATGTTGATTGGACCCTGGGAGCTATTTACAGTTCACTGCATTTTTTCCATGTAGTATATATTATGATTTCACATCTTACCCACTCCAAATTCATGAAAATAATGCTCTTGAACCTCAGTTCTCTAGATTTTTATAGCATGGCAATCCTGGAATCATTTTATAATATTCATATTATTGAGTTATGCCATATCCATCTGCTTTCTACATTCCATTTACCCATACATTTCAAATAAACTAGATGAAACAAAATTTATGAACTTCCTTCAGTTCATCAAAGTCAAAGGAAATGGAAATTTTTTAAATGAGAAAGGAAGATACTCTATGAAAGAAAAAAAAAATAAAGTAGATCACAGTCCTTATTGGTCAACTCTGTGAGAAGACATTACACTCAGATTTATTTGGAAACACGTTTTTTGAAAATGAGAGTCTGATGTAGAACAAATGGTTAATTGGTTTCAAGTATATTATCTACCAAAAAGATGGAGGAACATGGCAAAGAGAAGGGGAAATAATCCCAAAAGAAGGGATATGTGATGGAAATAGAGGCTTTCAGAATTCTTTTGTCAAAAGGAACTGCAGTTATTATCTTGTTCATTACTAAACCAATAGAGGGACTGCCCACAGCTGATCCTTAAGATTGAGAATCCCCCTGGTTGAATCTAGATTAAGTTCCCTTCCTCATGAGATTACCTATGCCTCTATTTATATAGATCTAGTCTTTCTCATGTGGTTCAAAAACTGTGCCCCAGGTTTGTTTTTTTGTTTGTTTGTTTTGTTTTTTTTTTAATTCTAGAGGAATCATGAGCCTAAGTCGTCTTCCATTATGAATCCCTTATAGAGTAATAGTCTTCCTAAGGCATATGGATGGCTAAGTCAGTTGGGTATCTAACTCTTGATTATGGCTCAGGTCATGATCTCAAGGTTTGTGAGATGAAGTCCCCAGTAGGGCTCTGCACTGACAGTACAGAGCCTGCTGGGGATTCTCTCTCTCCCTCTCTCTGCCCCTACACCATTCATTCCTACCCAGTCTCTCTCAAATAAATAAACTTTGAAAATAATAATTTCCTTAATAATAATCTTCATGACAATTTTCTTTCCCTTCTCCACTCATATCTTTATCAATTTTTCAGCCATTGATTTAGAAGCCATCATCATCCCAGATGATACTTACTTTATATTTTTTCGTATGGAACAAAAAATATTTGTTGACTTTTTATTTTATTTTATTTATTTTTTTTTAAATGTTTTATTTATTTCTAGGAGAGAGAGAGAGAGACAGCGTGAGCAGGGGAGGGTCAGAGAGAGAGGGAGTCACAGACTGAAACAGGCTCCAGGCTCAGAGCTGGCAGTCAGCACAGAGCCCGACGCGGGGCTCGAACCCACGAACCGCGAGATCATGACCTAAGCGAAAGTCGGACGCTTAACCGACTAAGCCACCCAGGTGCCCCATTGTTGACTTTTTAAATATGGCATCTGATCTAGAGACGTTATGAAGAAAGAGATAGCTTTATTTTTATTAGTAACGAGAAATGTATAAAACTTATATCTATAAAGGCAACCAAATGACGAATGCTAAAACAAATTATATGTATTTTATTTTTTGTTACAAACTAGAGTGTTACATTTTATCCTTTTCTTTTTTGGCCAATCATTACAACTTAAAATAACTTATTTTAATATCCCAAATATTAGTAATGGTCCCACATCCTATTTGGGGAATTTTTAAAATAAGACCTTTGAGTCCTTGAGTTATTGATGATCATTACATGTTGTACAGAGTCCAACCAAAACCTTTCTTCATATTAAGAACCTTACATTTGCAATGGCATTAATGGACCTTGAGGGCATTATGCTAAGTGAAATAAGTCAGACAAAAAGACAAATATTGTATTATCTGAATTATATATGGAATCTAAAAAAACAAACAAATTCATAGAGAACAGATTGGTTGTTGTCAGGGGTGGGAATTGGAGGTAGGGGAAATGGGTGAAAGTGGTCAAAAGGCACATACTCACAATTTTAAACATAATATTAGGATTGGTGTTAAGGGAAGGTAGAGATTTTGCTCTGCCAACATGGTTCTATAGGCAATATATCATTGTGGGTAATAATGTGGTCTGAATTTGAATTAATAGTGAAAAACTGAATTTGAATCCTGATTCCACAAAATGATAGTTGTGACTTTGTACAGGATATTTAACTTCTGGCTCTCTGCTTCCTGACTTATAAAATAGGAATAATAAGCATACTGAGTAAGATTTATCAGAAGGCTGAGTCAGTGAATTCTGAAGGGCTTTAGAATACTGCCTGATCTGTGGGACACATTTAATAAATGTTAGCTATGTCATTTTCAAGGGAAAGCATTTCTTCTGAATTAAACAATACAGTCTCTTCTATAGTTTCTCACCATAGTGGAGAGACACGAAGCCGTATAAGGAGACATTGCTGGAAATAGAATTTATGATTCCTTTGTTCAGGTCCTGAAAAAAATAGAGGCTAGATGGAAAAGATTGGGTTTTGGTATTTGCGTATCTAAGCCAAGGACAACTTTGTAGAAGTCATAACTGAATTTTAGGGGTATTTACAACAAAACCACATACACTGTAGTAGAGTTCCAATTCACAGGCAGACATCACGCAGAGGATATTGTAAAGATCATTAGCCACATACCTGTGGGAACTCAACTTATGAGTGGCTTGGAGAGGTTGTTTCTTTCCACCATGCACTCTCTGGAATGACTGAAAAGATACGGGCCTTTATGCAGTTGCTGTAAATGCCAGCCAGGAGGCAGCCCTTTTGCGGGATGGGGTGTGAGGATTACAGACATGATTTGGACTCATATTTGGACTCATATATATATATTTTTTCCCCAGCGGTTTAACTGATGCCATTACAGATAGTAAGGATACAGAGGGATACCATTGTGAAAAGCTATTTTACCAGGTAGGAAACTTGCAAGAGGATTTATATTTCAAAATGACAGTGACCTAAAACTCACATCAATAAATGTTTTAAAGAAAAAAAGGTACAGAATTGTAGCCTATGGAACTATATTACTCAAAATCTTATCCACAAAAATAACAGATTTTGGATTTTAAACACCTGGGGTTTTTATTCCTCAGTAGAACTTTGTACACAAAACAAGTTGTTAAAGTGTTACAGATGAAGACATTCATTTCAGACTAGCATACTCTTCCTAGTGAAAGAAAGGAATTGTATGTTAGTTACTTCACTATTCTTTTTCAGTAATTCAACTCCTTTAGTGGCTAAGTTTTATTGCAGTCATAAATTATGCTCTTACTTTTTGACACTTTATAGTACCTTAGCATCAAATACTAAAGTTATACAGGTATGTTTGGTTCTAAGATATTCAACCATTTTTTATGTTATGAAACCAAAAATTTCAAACATTTGGAGATATACTTTTGAAAAGTCACACTACTTAGATAGTTGCATAGTCTTCAGATAATTCTACATGTTACTGTATTACTAGTAACCTGTTAGCTTATTTTCACATTTAGAAACATCTTTCAAAAGATTGAGAATGAATTTACCTGCTAAATATTAATTTTTTGTTTGGTTATTTTCATAAAAGATAATTTAAGTTAACTACAAGTGGAATACTTGTAATTACACATTACCAATTAACAAAATAACAGCTACCAACTTTTTCTTCAGTGTTTTACAGCTTGCACTTTATTCAGCAGATTTTCTGTAGAGCTCAGACCTAGTGGATGCTTACTCAATTCTTTAAGCATTTTTCTAGCAATTCACTATTAGGGGAAAGTAGAGAGAAGCTTGACTGAACAGGAATCATGCTAAAAATTTATTCTTCTGTCCTTTCTCCTGGACCCTCCCCACTGCCCTCACTTCACACAAATACGTAGGTAAAAGAAAGCCCCTGTATCTCCTTAATTAGTTATTCTAGGTCATTTTATAGCTTTAAACTAGGACACCAAGTAAATTCAGACCAGTTCTAACAACTTAATTAAAAATTGAAGAAAGCCTTGCTATTAATGCAGTGATAGGTGTGTAAGCAATTGCAGGTAGCAGAGCATAGAAGGTAGTTGATCTAAATAAAGTATTTGAAGTGTCCTAGGTGTCATTTCCTAGAGACCTAAGCTAGCCAGTTAACTTCCCCAGAAGTACATTTTGAGAAATTAAAGGAGAAAGTGGGGATAGGATGCGGAGGAAAATAAACATAGGGGAAATGATATGTGTGTCTGTACATTATTCGTATTCATATATAGTATATAAGAATAAAATGGAAGTGGTCTTATCCCTTCATATTTCTCAGGGCTCAAGCTCTGCCTCATAGCTATTAAGGCTGTTCACCCTTATGATATGTAGTAAATTGAGAAGTGACTAATGCGATTTTAACCAGTCTGTCAAACCTAACATCATATGATTAGTTCACCTTTGAACTTTCACTCTATCAATTCTCAGTTTCTAAAAACAAGTAACAGAACACACGGACTTTTTGTGTAATTTCTCACACTTTATATCTGGTATCCTTTTCTGTAACTTATGCCTTTTTTTTCTTTTATTATCTTCTTTCCCTTCTCCTTCTTATTCACCTCCTCCTCTTCTCCCTCCCTTTCCTTGCCCCTCTTTTTCTCATTTACCCCCTCCTCCCCTTCGCCATTCACCCACTCCACCTCCTTCCCCTCTATATAAGATCCCTGGGTAATTCCTAAAAGATTTTATTTTTTTGAGGATATGAACATATATGCTGTCCCAAAACAAAATCATTCATAAGAATTTGCTGCAGATTAGCATGTTTAGAATGTGCCAATATATTGATACTAATATTGATACTAATAAGTTTAAAATTCTGTGTTTCTGCCCTGTCTTAAGTGACTTGTTTAATTTGTGCTTCAGTGAAACTATATAACTCCATTTGTTGAGTCCATTTCAGTGAGCATATTTCCAGAAAAAGAACACTAGATTTTTTTTTAATATATACTTATTTATTAGAGAGTAGCACACAAGCGGGGGAGAAGGGACAGTGACAGAGAGAGAGAATCTTAAGCAGGCTCAGCACAGAGACTGACACAGGACTCGATCCCACTGCCCTCGAATCATGATCTGAGCCAAAATCAAGAGTCAGACACACAACCAACCGAGCCACCTAGGTGCCCTGGACACTAGATTTTAAACCAGTTTTTGGAGGTGTTACTGCACTGCTACTCAAAGTGTAATCTGTGTAGTAGAGTACTAGGCTCACTTGGGAGCTTGAGAAATGCACAATTTCAGCCCCAACCAAGATCTGCTCAATCAAAATTTGCAATTTAAGAAGACCCCTAAGTGATTTATATGTACATTGAAATTTGGAAAGCATTGTCCTGGGATATATTGTATGGCTCTGAATGTGGAACTGACAAAGTTTTGAAATGGGGAAAAATGTTGAGGAGAGATATAATTCATGAAAATCTTATCAGAGTAGTAAAATGGTGAACTATGTTGAAAAACATCAAAGAAGATGGAATCCTTCATGTACCCAGTATAACATATCAAAGTGTTGACACCCTAGGATAATTTTATGTTTCTTTTAATCTAAGGGAGCTTTTTTATATATCTTATTTTTTTAAATATTTTTTTAAATTTATTTCTAGGAGAGAGAGAGACAACGTGAGCAGGGGCAGGTCAGAGAGAGAGGGACACACAGACTCTGAAATGGGCTCCAGGCTCTGAGCTGGCAGTCAGCACAGAGCCCAACGCGGGGCTCGAACCCACGAACCGCGAGATCATGACCTAAGCGAAAGTCGGACGCTTAACCGACTAAGCCACCCAGGCGCCCCTATATATCTCTTATTTTTAAATAAAATACTCTAATAAAAACAATTTTGCAGATAAATGAGGCATCCTTAAATATATTCAATGAATTCCTCTTTCTAAATACTGTGCTATTTTACCTTAATTGTGGTCACTAATCAACTTCATCTTATAATACTATAATGAGAACATAGGTGGAGCCAAAAGAAAAATAAATGATGCAGGAATGGGTTTGTATATTTTCCCATACTGACAGATATAATAAATATTTCTTATAGCAGAGTAGTATTTTCTGTTTTACCAAATCTGTGTGTCTGTGCAAGTCTGCAAAGATCCACCTTAAATGAGGTTCCAGATTCCAGATAGTAAAGGCATTGTACTTATAAATGGCTTATTTAGAATTTATTTACAGAATAGGTATTAATCTTAAGAACGAAAAACAAGTGTGCTCTTGAAACTCCTTCATTTGCATATACCTATTCAAACTTTTACAGAAAAGACCAATTTCAAAAGCCATGTTATAAATTTCAGACCTGATTAAAAACTGTTTCTCCTCTGTTACCCAGTGCTTGATTTTCCATTCTGTACACTTCTGTTGACCTTTGGTTTTCTTCTTCTTTCCTGTTTCAGGCCCTGTTGACCATTTTTTTTCTGTTCATTACCATGGATATAAAGGGTCAGAAAGGGCAGATGGAACAAAAATAAATCAATGGTTTTCTTTGCAAATATATCTGACAAAAAAAGATTTGGTGCAGGTGGTGAGGCTCACTGAAATTTTGCTACAACAGTATTTACCATAGAACAGTTTTAGGGTAAAATTGATCAACTTTGAAGTCCCTTAAACAAAAACAGAGTGATAGAGTAAAAATGCCTACCTTGGACATGTAGTTGTTTTATGAATGCCATTTATTTTTCCATTTTTTAAATAATCCTCAGTATGGATAATCATATAACCAGAAAATCCCCTTTGTTGTTCTGTTTTTCTTCTTGAGCCAAGGACATTTTCAGGGTATTGCAATTTTATAAGTGATTACAATTGTCCATAAATATAAGGTATTCCTCTCTAATATCCAAATAACAGATATTGCTAGTTCATTAATTTTTCACACCATTCAGATATCATTTAGTAGGCTAGTTTCATTTACACAATTAATTATATTATAGTCCTTGTGTTTAGTGTTTCAACCACAGGCTCATTGTTTACTGTAGTCTTCTTTTACTCATCATAAACCTCCAAATCGAGTATTCTGTGAAAGGAATAATTGCTTTATAAAATTTTGAGAAAACTGGTGATTGTCAGTAGATGGTTTCCATGAAGAAAAAGGAACTTCTTTTGTTGATTCACTATTCACCAAGTACTCTTTGTTTAGCAGTTAACTGTTCACAAAAATTGGAGATATTCACCTCTCTTTAAAACAGGAGAGCCAAGGTGCTAATGAAATGAAGTAGTTAAATGAACACATTGAATCCTTACAGAGTTCCCCAGGGAGAATCTGGTTGAGTGTTTAGTGTCAGCACATTGAGCTCAAACTCAACCCTGGCTAAAGCTTTGTCTTTTTAAGTATGCAGTTGAATCCTAAGTGGTATCACTCCTTCCTTTTAGGGATTTGTATTGCTTCAAAGATACTGACTTGCTCTATCTCTTCTAGAATGAAGAGGCTATATAGGTAGCAGATGTTAGGAGGTAAAATCTGTGACTGAAAAAAAAAAAAAAAAGCAGATAATAGTGCCATATGGTACTTGAACCGGTGATGTTGGCATCCTTCATGCTGGACTCCATCCTGCCAGGCTAACCAGGCACTGAATCTGTGCCAAGTGGCAGAAGTCATAGACTTCACCAGAAAAGATATCAACTGATATGTGGCCAGACTGCCTTATCTAGCGAATGCCCCACCAAAGCAGAAATAAGCAGTTGGTGAAAGACTGATTAAATGGGTAAAGGAAGGGTCTTTGTGGTGTAGGTAAGTTGGTTGATTAATAGAAGGGATTTACCTTAGCACCACATGACATTAAAAACCCATTTGTACATACTGTGGGCAATCTAAACTTAAAGTGAGTATTTTGTCATCAATGCAAAGCCTGTGGGGACTGTTTTCACAGTTAGAATTTGCTGGCAATAGACAATACACATTCTTCTAAGCATCATTGATGGCTGGTATCCATGCACAACTGTACTGGTTGGTGAGCACTTCTATTTTAATTCTGAACAACTGCTACCCACTGCTGTCCTGAAACCTCTCAAATAACCCCATGCTGTTTCAGTCCAAAGGGGGCAAAGAAGCCATCCTAACATTTCAGTAGACTTACCTGTCACCAAGCCTGTGCTGCCTCCCACCTGCTCTTCCTTCTTCTTATATCTTTTTCCCTCTAACAGGCCTAGAAATCTAGAATTGATGAGGGTCCAAAAGCAAGAAATAATGAGTCATCCACAGATAGCCAAGATTCCCCTCAAGTTTTCTTCTTAAGGCTATAGAAGCTATAGACTGTACGCTGTATTACAACCTCTGATTGTAAGAGTTAAGTATTGCATAGCATGGCTTCATTCACAGCCTTGACTTCTACCATAATTTTATTATCTTTTCCTCAAGATCCTTATGTAATGTACTTCACAAAGAGAGAAACAGATAGAAATACATATATGGATTTATTGTCATATTTGTTTCTTTGTTACAGGGAATTGAGATTGTAGCATAACATGGCAGTAAAGAAGCCAGTGTTTGAAGATATAAGAGACCTGAATTCAAATAATAGTATTATAACTCTGTGACCTTGAAGGAATGCATTTAACCTCTGCAATCTTCAATTTCTTCATCTATGTAATAGCAATTATAATACTAATTCATAATGTTCTTGTAAGGATTTAATAAGATAATGAACATTATGTGCTTACCACAGATCCTGGAACATAGGAAATACACAATAGACAGCAATTATCCTACTAATACAATGCTACTTTTATATAGTGCAATAAAGAATAGCTTGTTTTCATTAAAAGTGCATCATAAAATTTTCAAAATTAACATTTTGAATGACATGAAAATTAAATTTTGAAGCACATCTTTCACCAATAACATTTCACTTTTGTTCTGAAATGCAAAACATATATAGTCCACTAAGGATTTAATACTGTTATATTTAAGAATATCTGTATCATTCTGTGGCTTTTTAAATTGGGCTGTTTAACATTCTGGCTTCTTCTTAAGTATAAATTGGCTTATATAAAAATTATTGTGTCTTGCAACATGGTTCTTCCAAAGACATTTCAACCACACATGCTCTAACTAGTCCTTCTCACTGTGAAATCATTTGTATGCTAATCAGTTCTCTCAAACAATTGTTTGTTTTTGCATAGAGAAAATAATCTCTTTTGAAATGTGATGAAATGATTCAAAACATATATTCATTTTTTTTCTTTTATTCACTCATTCCAAGAAATTATCAAGGGTTTTTTGTTTTGTTTTGTTTTTTCCCAAATGGAATAATGAATGAATCACTCCTATTAAACAAAAACATTGTTTGGGTAAATGTACCAATGGGATCAGAAAAGATCTTTCTACTCATTTTCTACGTACATTACAGGAAATATGGGTGGTTTGACCAAGGGTCATGGAACATACTTATCTCTGAATCAGAAAGATAGTTTTGTTTTTAAGTCAGTGTATATAATTTAATGTCTTGAATAAGCAATACAAAAGGAAAACAAGTAACAAAAAACAAAAAACAAAAAAACTTGTTCTTCAGTTTTGTGAAGTTCTTCAGTTTTTGTTTTCATTTTAATTGTGGTGAAGAGATAATTGGATGAGAAATGCTTGAGAAGAGCATTGGATGCTTGTCATATGGTGTATTCACAATGTAGTTCTTACTGATTCTTAATCTGAGAATAAGGAAGTACAGACATAGCATTTACTAGTTGTATTTTCTTATATTTTTAGCCATAAAATGTTGGCATTATTTACTAGTTTTTTTGCAGGCTTGGAAGTCAATGTTGTCTTTCAAGAGATTGAGTAATGATTTATATTTGTAAAATTCCTTTGACTTTTGACTGTTATCATTTGGGCAACACACCACCAAATCCTTTCTTCCATTAATTACCTGACTTTGATTTTTAAACCATAATTGGGGACCTGCATCTAATATTTTATTATTAGTCTATAGGAAGAGACTAGAAAAACTGTCATATATTCATAATATATAGTATATATATATGATATATATATTATATATATATTATACATTATTATATATTATATATTATACTATATATTATACATTATATGTTATGTATATTGCATATTATGTATATTATATATTGTATATATATATATTTTTTCTCAAAAACAAAGAACTTTAGAGGCATAAGCAACACCTCTGTGTGCAGAAGCAGATGTTATCACATGTGGATGAGCCAGTTGGCTGCTCCCACTCATTGCCCTTTTATTATAGTACAGCCCCTTTCCTTGGAGAGATGTGTGGAACTGATTTTGGCTTATATTTTTCCTGTCAGGATTTGATTTTTTACCATGCTTCTTATCATGGAGTCATTTCTGCTTCCCCTTGAGTAGACTTTCCACAGTCTTGAACTTCAGAACTTCAGTAATCAGTTAGCCATCACTGTGTTACCATAAGTAAAATAGCTCTGGAGAACACAAGGAAAGAACATTAGCTTTAGAGATGAAACACTTTTCTATTCTGTCTTTTAGAGGAGAGAGATATTCCCAAATGAGACATTTTATTTTCTGCTTTCTTATTTTATCTGCAAACTGGATAGATATTTTCCATGTAGATGTTTTAAAATATGACTAGAATATGTATTTCACTTCTTCAGGAATCCATAGGATTTCTGTAAGCTAAAGAAGGAAAGTTACCTTCTTTCTGGTTTATTGATTACATACATATCCATACATTTAAAAAGAGAGTTGAGGGGCTCCTGGGTGGTTCAGTTAGTTAAGCATCCTACTCTTCGTTTCAGCTCAGGGCAAGATCTCATGCTTCATGAGTTCCAGCCCCACATTGGCTCTGTGCTGTCAGTGTGGAAAGAGTCTCTAACTCTCTCTGCCCACTCACACTGTCCATCTCTCAATAAACAAACAAACAGACAAATAAATAACTTACAAAAAAAAAGTTGAGAGCCAACTTTACAAGCAAATAAAATTGTCAACCAGAAGTGTGTTATGAGTTTCAAACAATGAAGTGCCACTTTTTCTCAATCAGAATACCTTTGTCATTTTATAGAAAGCCTAAAATTCTAATCTTTAGAGTTAATCTATTGTCTCTGTAAGAATCTTTTAAAATGGAAATATATTACCTGTAAGAGACATCACCTAGTGTACCCAGTTGGCTAGCAAAGAACAGGGCTCTAAGAGATTGAAAACAAAACATACAAATGTATTTTAACTGAGGTGGAGGGAGATGGAAAAGGAATTTCTAGACCTTCTGAAAGAGAAAGAGGTGGTGGGATATGTGTTCCAACAATCAAGGAGCATATGAACAATACATGCATGGAGAGAGGAATAAAGAAACATTTAAATCCTCAATAGCACTGATTTTTTTTTTAAAGCTATCTAAGCTGAGTTCCCTCCATTAGCATTAGGTGTAATGAATAGGGATGCTGCAGTGACCCTCTCTAATAAAAACGATTTTATTTATTTTCTTATCTATTTGCTGATAAATGGAAGCTCAGAAACCAAGACAGTTGATTGGCTAGATAAAGTATTTGTTTTTAAAATTGTAAGTAATGACAACAAATCTATAGCTATGTCCATACAGTATTTTTCATTTGCCAGTTTTGGCAGTATTCTAACTGTTTACAGATTCAGTGCAGGGAACATTAGGACCTACCCTCCTTTTGTTGGATTCAGATGCAGACAGTGAGTTAAACTGATAAAAACCACTTGATATGTACATTCTAAAGTTAGACACCACACACACACACACACACACACACACAGAAAGAGAGAGATCTGTTTTAATATAACAGTGTTTCTAAATGTGATCCAGAAAGTTTTCAGTATTAATCTTAACTAACCATCCATTTATTCATATTCATATTAGTAGACACAGTGGTGACTTTGGTCATAGCAGAATTGCTTTAATATGGCATAGTTTTCCTTAAGTAACCAGGCAAGTTTTTCATATATTAAATACATAAATAAAGCTCTTCATGTTAGATGCAAAGAAATTTCCTACACTGAGGCTTCTGGAGAGGAAGGACTAAAGAAAAATTCTTAACCCTTGGAACAACTTATCAAAGCTACAAAATCTCCGTCCCCAGGGCCTTTAAAAATAGGACACATGTCAGAGATGGTTTAATGGTAGTGCAGCTGGACAAAATCAATCACCTTTACATCTCTCCCAGTTCTGAATTTTCACAGCATCCATTTGAAATATGTAAACACACAAGCCATTACTGGAACCTATCTTATACAGAAATGATTTGAGTGAGTTACTATTAGATTGAGTGCCCATGTGTGTTTAGAAGTTCTTATTCGTATTCCTGTACCCTCAAGAGTAGTCCTACAGATTACTCTAACAAATGATATCAAGTAATATTGTTTTATTTAGAAGTTGAAACTCATAAATCCAATTTTAATTTTCCTTAAAATACTATAAATTTCTTTCATTAAATTATCAGTTTGTCAGTTGACAAACTGTGAGTTGAAGTAACTCACATGCAAAAGTAAATTATGCTTGAAAAAAACAAAATCTTATGAAATACACAGCTCTAGGAAATATAGTGCTTCTTTATAGTGCTTTATATTCTTTATAGTGCTTCTTTAAAGATATTATGTGATCCAATGTTATGTTTAATATTAAATATATATATGATATTAAATGTGTTCCTATGATATACCAATTTTCCAAAGCAATATGGAGAAAATAATGTGGTCCATATACTTTATAATTTTCAGAAGCAGCTGTAACTATTTTGATTTCTCAGCCATGAGAATTATAACATAATGTAATATTTACATTTACTTAATTGCTTTGGAATTCCCCTTAAAAGATGATAGCTTTTAGTATTTCCCAGAAACTGAATGTGTGTGGAAAAACATTCTTTAAAAATAAAATGAAGAAACTGGGGGAATAGTAAAGAGTAAGCATTTGCAATCAAGTTAATAACATTCCAGAAATCTTAATATATTTATTTGACACTAAAAGTTTGTTTTTGAATAATTTTAGGAAAGTTAATTTTTAACTTTCTAAGAATTTCATAACTCTTAGAAATCATGAGCTCTTCAACTTATTAAGGAGAAACTCTCCACCAGGTTCAATAGTCAAAAAGTAAATATTGTATGACAGCCTACCAATAAAAATGTGTTTATTTTTATATACACATATATGTGTGTGTTTTTAATCAGTATTAGGTTTCACTAGAAGTTGAGTTTCAAATAATTATTTAGAGTGTAATAAAATCTCAGTCTTCTAAGTGAAACAGGTATAATTAAATATCCAGAAATGCATAATTTTCATTTCTAATTTCAAAGGCATCTTACACTTTTTGGTGATGACTTTATATAACTATTTTTTACTTGATTTTTATATCAACTAGTAATCAATATGCTGTATTCCTACATTCCATTTTATATTGTGTAGTAGGAATAAAATTTAAAAAATAAAAAATAAATGAAAGGCTTTGTGCCTCAAGAAATTTACATGAAACTGCATATATTAGTGCAGTTCATAAACTATACACAAAACTATACAATAAGCTATATTGTAAAACAATGTGATATAAACAATGTTTGAGTTCACAGAAAATGTGAGATCACACACGCATGCGCATACACAGACACATAGACACAGCCTCTTAATTTGTATAGTGTTTCTCAAACCATGATTTCATTTGCTTGTTATGAAAATCATGCAGGGTAGACCCTATTATTATCCCATTTTTTAGGATGTAAAAGAAGAATCTCAGTGCTGAATTTCAGTACTTTACTCAGGTTGAAATAACTAATAGATGGTAGACAAAAACTCCAATTTAAGAGTTTGGTCTCTAAATTTAATAACTTCTCCTTTACATGATGTTAGTTTTCACAGAGCAAAGTTGATGGAGAAGCCAGAGTTTGGACTTGAAGGTCTTGGGTGGGTGAAAAAGTGGTGGCTTACTTTCCAGATGATGATATTGTATATAGGAAATTTCAGAGGTGGGAAAATTTTGGAGTATTTTAGGGAGGTAAGATGAAAGATGACTCTAAATAAGTGAAAGTACTGAAAATAACTTGTAAATATTAATTAAGTTTCAGATGATAATATCAGACCACAGAGTTCGGTTTTATTGTGGCCAAAAACTAAGAATGATTAGGTGTCAGAGGCCGGCTCTGGCCGGGGTCCAGGGGTCCCTGAAGGATGGACCGTGTTGGCGAGGGAGGGTTGAGGAGGCCCGAGATTCTTTCTGGTCACCAGGAAGGCATCTCCGCCCTGATTGGGGCTGAACTTTATTTTATAATTAAGTGTTTGGGGGACGGCACAGAAGTGGCATTTGCCTTAGACAATGATTTCTGATAACAGACTTCTTTGATACGTAAGAATTTCCCAGAACATATATTTGTAGAAGACTTCTGCATAACCTTTATCAATAGTGAGGTAGGTGATTTAGATGCTTATCCTATGGGGAAGAAGGTATCTTTAGCATATCAGACAATGTTTTTAGCACAAAAAGGTGAAGTTACTTCTGTGTGAGCAGAGGTCAAACAGGTCTTTCAGGAGACACCTTTGCTCCCATAATCACAAAAGAAGAAGTTCCTCAATAGGTTCCTTCACAGGGAGCAATCAGCATATTCAAGGTCAGAATAAGTCACTCCAAATACTGGATAACAAATTCCTTGGGGGGGCAGAGGGTGGGGGGGGAGGGGGCTCCCCCCGCCAGTGCTCCAAGCAGAAACAATTGGGTGGGGGTGGATATCTGCCCTTAACTCTAAATTAGGCTCTTTGTCTCAGGGCCAGACTCAAGCCCCCTTTATTATGTAAGTCTTGGATCTGCAAGGCCCTTAGGAAGAGCCTTTTAACAATCATACACAATGTTTTCATCTGAAATCTCTTTGGAAAAGGTAGGGACATGCCTTTCCTTATGAGCAATCTGTGTGGGGAGTATGGGTCTGATCTGGAATATTGTGAGGCCTGGTCAATACTAGCAGCCTCATTTCCAAAATGAGCCAGTAATAGCAGAAAGAGATACCAGTTTTTGTTTCTCATGCAGGAGCTGTGCAAATGCTACCATTTCCTCGTTGTTGTGACTGTCATCCAGTGAGGCCAGTGTGGCTCCCAGCAATTAGGATTTTGAAAATAGGGTGGGTGAAAGTGATATTTGTAAAACCTATTCTGAGAATGGATTGATAGTGGAAAATGGTATATCGTAGAATATAGAAGAAAGTAGAAATCAGCTAGGAGTTAAAGCGCAGTGAACATTCATTCAACAATTGTATATTGAGTAAGGTAGTATACTAGATGTGAACTAGCCATTTGTGATTTGCAGGCAGAGATGGAGGTAAGTTTATCAAAAAGCATGTGTGATACACACCCAAGTGTGTCCATGAAATAGTTTAAGTACTGACAGCAATAGTAGGATTAGAGTATGAAAGGCATGACAAATTATGGCAGAAATATGTCTAAGAAAGAGGAATTCTGGTCAGCTTTCAAAGGATCCTGTTTGCCTCTACTTCAGTGTTAGTGGGAACATGGAGACCTTGGGGAAAAGCAGCTCAGCAGTGATGGAAGCAGAGGCTGGAGGGAGAAGGAAGTGGGAATAAGGCAGAGATAGTGTATATTTTGAAGACATTTAATGACTAAAACAAATAGGAAAGAAAAGATGCCATTTGCAAGGAAGTCCAATCAGCAAGAGTCTCCTTATTCTTGAGTGTAGGCTAAGAACATTGAATGAAATTATAGGCAGAGGATTTAGAACCATTAGAAAGACAGAAATGGGAAATATAGCCAAGTGGCAAATCTTTGTAGTATAAAATTTAGAAAATGGGAGGTGATAAAGTATAAGGTGGAGAGATTAACTCTGGGGGGAGGATTGATGCTGGCCCTGCTAAGATATGATGATACAATTATAGGGCAGATATTTCACTGTGTCTGCGATTATAGAAGAAAAATTTCTATCCCATCCCCAGATGTGCTTTCACAATTATCTTTAGTCCGTAAAGACATTTTATGAAGCTTAATATATTTTAACCACTTTTTTTTTACTCAACAGAGTAAGATGTTTATATATAAAAATAATTTTAACATTCAAAACAATACAGATGAGTCACATTGTCCTTGCATTATCCTAGAAGGCTTGTTTGTAAAATGAGGCTCAATTTAAAAAATGAAGCCTATTTCAACTAATTGGGTAAGGCTTATAAAAAATTTAAAAATATAAAAACTATTTTCCTGTGTTTATATGTTTTAAATCCTTCTAATGATAGAGTCTTTCTTTCTTGTAATTAATTGCTATATTTTAAGTTCTGCTACCTTGTTTAGGTCACCTAAAATTACTGGGAGTGTTCTGAATATGCACTACTAAATAGTGAAGTCATAATCTGAGACTATCTTGCCCATTAAAATTTTGAAGCATATTTGTACTATTTTGAAATTCCTCACACAGTCCCCTGTCACTGCTGCCTTTCTCTCCCATCCCCTAAATTTTAATAATTTTCTAACTAAAGAGGTAATTCCAGATATGTCTGGTAGCTTCTGACCCTGCTCCTTGCTATATCCAGATTATGATTTCTGGTCATGAAATGTTTGAATGCCTAAGGCTTTTGTGAGATAAACCATTTAATGGAACATTGACATATTCTTAGAGATTCATGTAGTCTCTATTACCACATTATTCTTGTGATGCAGATCAGTGGGTAGAAGTGGTGATAGGGTTGAGTCTTTACTTAATTTACCAGATGGACTAAAGGAGCCTCATGGGATATACACACCTTTTTTTAATATATGTAGTTCATTTTTATATATATATATATATACATACACATATATATAAAGAGAGAGAGAGTCAGAGAGAGAAACAGAAAGAGACAGAGAGAGAGAGATAGAGCACAAGCAGGGGAGGGGCAGAGAGAGGGAAAGAATGTGAAACAGGCTCTGAGCTAGCTGTCAGCACAGAGCCTGATGTGGGGCTCGAACTCACGAACTGTGAGATCATGACCTGACCCTAAGTCAGAAACTTAACTGACTGAGCCACCCAGGCACCCCAAGCTATACACACCATTACTGCACAGATGATAATTGGGAATCAAGGATGGATTATTCCCTAAAGTAACAGTGAGCTAAATACCCATATTGTTGGGTTTCTGGGATAACTTCAGTTAAGGCAGACATTGCTATTTTTTAAACTGCCCCATCTTCTAGAAAGACAACAACAGAATACAGACTATAGCATAGTTTTCCAACTGGACTATCCCAGAATTAGTCAAAGGGGCTTGAAATATTGATTCCCTCAATTTTGAGGTTAATACCCAAGGCCTGGGGCAACCGCCACAGAACATTTCTGCTATTCTGTGTAACTTGCAAATGTTATCATTGCTTTAATGTGCTTCGATATGACAATTTGGGAAGGATTGGTTAAGGTAAAATCCATCAAGCCATGTACCAGCTGTCTTGCTGGTTACTCAATAGTGATGGAAACCAAGAAAAGAATATGTTAACAGTGTGGAAGACTCTAGTGACTAGTCTATAAAGAAACTACTTAACTCTTTCTTTATTCCAAACATTTTTTTTTTTTTGTCCCTACATGTTACTACTAGGAAGAGGCTACTAGTTTTGTATGTTGCTTTTGAGACATTCAAACTTTTTTTTTTCTGTTTTCTCAAAATCTATAAGTGGCTGATCCTCTCTTGTGAACACCAAATGTGCTTTCATTCCCTTTATCATGTTCATAAGTTGTCTGACAATTTTAAGAATCAAAAACATACTTTGATTAGAGCCAACACGTGTATCACTTTAAACATCTTGTTTTTAATAAGAAATACTGAGTTATCTTTGGTCTCTATAAAATTTCTAGAGTCTCCCAGGTTTGAGGTGTTATTTCTGTGGGCTATTTTTGGAATTTTTATAGAGAGATCTAAATATATCTGACCTAAATGCCATGTTGACATTCATGCAAGGATACATATTCTCAAATTTTCAAGAATCAGCTGACTAATTTTAAAAAGAACTGCATTATGACTTTTGTTTATAGAAATTTATAGCCTTTCAAAATGAATTTATATTTTTCAATTTTATTTTTAAGGTGAATTTATGTTAATCTTATAAACATAAGATTTAATGCTAGAAACTCTCAATGAAAATAGTTTTACTTTAATTCCTGTAATTTGGATTTAAATTTGTATATTTGTATTTCGATTATATACATGTATATATGTATACATATAAATGCATATGTTTTTAAAATATTGATACTCAAGTTAAAGAGACATTACAGTAAGATGAGTTGTGTACTTTGAAGTGACAGGTATTTGACAAAACTAATAGCTTTGTATGGCAGTAATTATATCAATAGAAATGAAAAAATACCAGGCAACCATTTAGTGGCAATATTTCATCTAGTGAAGCAACATCATAACAATTTATTTATATCCCCCACATGCAAACGGTTGAAAGCTGTTTTAGCGTCAAACAAAATTACATACACCTATAACTCATTTTGAGAAGATATGTCAAGACATATCTTACTTTTAGCAACTACAGCTTTTTTTTTTTTTTTTTTTCTTTTGGGACTTGCAATATAAAAGGAAGTTAGGAGATAGAAGTGTTTACTAAAAGGCAACTCATCTTCCTGGAACATTCTTTACTTAACTATAATAAAGCAAACACTTTGTTAGTGTTTGCCAGGAAAAAATGCTAAGAGCTTTTGATATAATCCTTACAACAGCGTGGTGAAGCATAAAGAAGGCACATAATTTGTTCAACTTCTTGTTTTTAAGTGATGGGACCAAGAATCTGCCCCAGAGTCTATTAACAACTCCAGTCTGCTGCATTTATTTACATGATTAACACATGTTGAATTCCAATTTTGAGCCTGCATCTCACAAAACTCACAAAGCTCAGTGTTATGCTGTCAATAACTTTTGATGTTCATAACAAGCCTACAAGGTAAATCAGGTGATTTTTTTTTTCACATGAGAAAACTACTGCTTACTTGATTTAATAAATTAACATCCCATCGGTATTAACATAGCTGTGATTAAATTTTAAGTGTGCCTGACTGTAGAATCTGGGCTGCTGTAATAATCAGTCAGATTAACATATGATTGCAGTCATATGGTATGACAGTACTCTGGATTTAGGAGAGCTGGGCAAGATTAAGAATTATCATGGGGAATTTGGAGAGTGTCTACTGAAGAAGTCTAGATAGGAATTAGGAATTAGAAACCTAAAATTTATATAGCAGTGCCCAATTCAGATATTTGATGAAGACTTGGCATTTTTGAGCCTCGAGGAAGGATATCCCAACCTAAGTATATCTTTAAAAACATGAAGGGTGATCATATAATGTACTGCTATCATCAGCAGACGAACTCAGTGAGTATGCTCTGTTTATCATAACATTCCCACTCCTTAGTAAATTCTATTGTATTATAACTTCCAAGTAAAGATTTTTTAAACTAAAGAACCCATATATAAATAAGCACATAACTAGCTGTTCTTCATAAAGAACAGATTAAAATGAAATATTTTTTGGATTGACACAACTTTATTAAATTCCACTCAAATATTTTTGTTCATGTTATCTGATTTAATTCTAATAAGAGCTCTGCCAAGGAGTTGCCATTATCCATGTTTCACAGTGGAGGAAATTGAGATTTATAGGGTTTAAGTACCTACCCATTTAATCTAAGATAACAGATAGATCAGTGACTCAAAGCAAAGCCACTCTCAGACCTTAAATCTGTGTCAAGTTAAGGTTGAAAAGAATTTCTGTGTCTTCAATGCATTATTTAAAAATATATATATATTTCTATCCTTCCAGTTTTAAGAATTAGGTTTTTAATCACATGGATTGATGTTGATGTCTCTGAGAGTCAGAGCTGCCTTTTCTTAACATTTACTATAGTTTTTAAAATTAAAGCTAATAATTTATTTTTTTTTAATGTTTGTTTATTTTTGAGGGGAGGGGATGAACAGAGGAGAAGTAGAGAGAGAGAGGATCCCAATCAGGCTCCACACTGTCAGTGCAGAGCTGGATGAGGGACTTGAAGCCATGACCTGTGAGCCGAAGCCAAGAGTGGGTTGCTTAACTGACTGAGCCACCCAGGTCCCCCCAAGTAAATAATTGCTTGGGCTTAATGGTTTTAAAATTTAGTGCCAAGCTAACCCATCTTTACCTATTTTTCAGGTCCCGAAGAAGTAGATATCAAGTGCCCCTTGAATCACATCGCTTGCCTTGGTGCCAACAAATGTGTTCATTTATCCCGACTATGCAACGGTGTCTTAGACTGCTCAGACGGGTACGATGAAGGGCTGCATTGTAAGGGTGAGTCAATCTGTGGAACAATGCAACCACAATATTCAATTTTTCATAGTTTAACAAAAGTTAAATGAGAACCTATGCCCTGCCTGTTTTTTTCACCCATAACCGTATCAGTTATTGAGAAAACAAGAATTATATTACCAGAAATAATATGCATTTCTGACCTGCAATTGTGCTTTAATGGAAAATATCATTAGAGAAAGAAATACATTTGGGTTTTGAAGTTGAACTCTGAAACAATTACGTATTTCATAGAAAACCATACTTTTGAGCAAAAGACAAATAAGAAGACTTTGTCACAGTAGATTAATACCATACAGTGTCATACGCTTATTTCTCTGAACCTTTGCTTAAACAAAGAATATATGAAGGAAAACTTCTACAAGCAAATAATTTGGTATGATGTGTTTATGGGAATTTTTCCTTAATATTATCTCCATGAAGTTATACCCACTTTCTTGTAATTTTCTTTCTTTTTAAAAATCAATATCTATGTCCTACAACAGTCATGATTAATATATTAATGATGGAATGGGGAAATAATTAAAATCTCAGAGTTAAAAAAAAATTAATTAGAAAAAAAACATTCTAAAAAAACTGGTTGAAAAAAAAAAAAAAAAAAAAAAAAAAAAAAAAAAAAAAAAAAAAAAAAAAAAAAAAAAAAAAAAAAAAAAAAAAAAAAAAAACCTGAGGATTAAGGTAAAGACCCAAACCTGGAAGCCGAATTGAGGTATCAGTCAAGTAAATTTGAGTCCCAGGTGAAGCCAGGAAAGAAACCACTGAATCAGAAGTCTCTCAGATTTCCACGAGTTGAGAATAACAAAAAGGATACATATTGAAGCTAAGATGCCAAAGTGTAAGTACTTTGTCCTTCATGCTGAGGTCAGGAAGACAACAAGGAATAGAAGGAGCTATAGAATACTGAAGATACATGTCTGGTCTCTGACCAGATTCACACAAACTAATTATTGCCGTGTGCAACAATGTTCTAGGTCAGCAAAAGTTCCCGTTTTTCAGGAGGAGCTCCATAACTGTGCGTGATCAAATTGTTCAAAGTCAGCTACTGCTTTTTAAAACATTGTGTGTTGGGGCACCTGGGTGGCTCGGTTAAAACATTGTGTGGTCAGCAATGTACAGGCCAAATAAAACCTGTTTGAAGTTCTGTCAGGGCTTACTGGCTCCAGTCTCCTATTGCTGGACTGAAAGAAGGTACTGGATTCAATACCAGAGATGGAATGATACACTGGAAAAGTAAATCTTAGAAAGTTAATCCAAAGTGGTGAGACTGTTGAGAGACCACAGATCAAGTGAGTCACTAGATCTTTTCCTCATTGAAAAAAGCAATTACTCTGGCTCTCTGGACAGATTCATACTGAGAAGTTAAAGGTCTTCCTTCTTTGGTCAAGTTTCATTTTGTGTCCTGAGTTCTGACAAGTTCATAGGAGGAGCTAGCAGATTCTTAGTTTTAGTTATGAACACATGTGTAATAATAATTAATAAGATACTTCTTTTTTTATTTAAAGACCTTGTGACATGTATTATTTTTGTATAATTGGATACTAAAAAGAATGATACTGGGGCGCCTGGGTGGCTTAGTCGGTTGGGCGTCCAACTTTCGCTTAGGTCATGATCTCGCGGTTCGTGGGTTCGAGCCCCGCGTCGGGCTCTGTGCTGACTGCCAGCTCAGAGCCTGGAGCCTGTTTCAGTCTGTGACTCCCTCTCTCTCTGACCCTCCCCTGCTCACGCTGTCTCCCTCTCTCTCTCTCCTAGAAATAAATAAAATATTTTTTTTAAAAAAAGAATGATACTAGTAGAAAAAGCAAAGCACAAAATTATAAAATGATAGAGTTTAATTTTTTTTCAGAAATTAATTATATTTTCTAGAACCTAATTCTATCCACTTCAGTTATAATTCAAGCTTATTACATTAAGGGAAGAAAAAAACCTTTCAGATAGACATGTGTGACTGAGCTTCTAAAAGAGTGAAATCAGCACATTGCCAGATCCTTCCTCAGAAGTGGTTACACAAATTGGAATATCTCAAATATATTTCAGTGCTGTGAATCATATGAAAATATTTCTGAATTGTCTAATAAAATTTAGAGTTGTGCTGAGGATTCAAGTAAATACAAAGTATTGGAATAAAGATAGTATTAAATTTATTACAATCTTTGAAAAAGCTTAACATATACTTTAGACTGAGACATTTAGAGTGTATAATGTTTATGTTTGTCTTTGTTCTTGTTCTAATTCAGGTCACTCGCAGTTCCAACTTTCCCATCTTTGTCATTAGTGATAAACTTTTTTTTTTTTTTTCATTTTGTCAGTAGAAGGGTGATTGTACAATTTTTTCCTTTTAAACATTTCTAGATTTCACCAAAAAAGTGTTTTAAAATTCCTAAGCAATTTGTTGTGACCTGAGATGGACCTAGACGTAATAAGAAATATAATTGGATTTATGCTTGCTATTTACCTTACTAGAGGGCGTATCTTCAACCTTTCTCCTAATTTTAAGTCACAACCAATGAAAACTTATTTTCTGATGAGTTAATTAGGCATCAGACTGTCAAATTTCTAAAGAACTTTTTCATCTATAGACATATAATAAAGAAAAAACAGATTAATTCAAATATTGCATTGACTTTTAGAGATGCTTTTCTTTTGCAGAACAATTTTGTTCAAATCACTTTCTCTAAATCCATTTCTTTTTGTTGCATTATAAGCACATACTCTAATTAAATTAATTATATATGAAACCAAAGACATAAATCAAAGATGGGTATGTCTTTTTTTTTTTTTTCCCTAATAAAGGATCCAAAGTACACTTGGTGGCATATTTGTATCCTTTATAAAAATTAATAAGAAGAAAAGTTTAACATTTTGGAGATGATATTCTGGTCTTGGGAATGCTTTTGTATCAACCAAGTTGTTTTCTGAATGTTTCCTAGAAAAAAATCAATTTCTTCCTGGCGAGAGTAATGAAAAGATATCTATTGTTAGTGATTTTCTCTAACACTGATGTTTTAATCTCCATAATTTAGCTTCATTTGAAGAAACAAAAATGGATTTGTGTATATGAGTATACTTATATATAAGAATGTGCTTGTAAAAATTTTACAATGAGCGTGTTCAAAATCACCACATCATATTTTAGAGAATTTCATCTCTTCCTACATAGTATTTCATATTGGTAATAATATCCCTGTATCTAAATTGGGTGAGCAATAAAAATATATTCTTTACACTACAAGTCTTCTCACACAAATCCTCAAAACCATGCAAAGAAGTGAACAAATTGAACTAATAGACACCAGATTGACTGAACCGCATCAAAACACTATATTAAAAATTTGACCTACTTAAGGTAATTATATTAACATTTAAAGTGGCCGTACACAAGAGAAGCCATCTTTTTTATTCACAGTCCTAGTCAGAGTACATTTGCAGTGCAAAATGACCAAACATTTCAAAGTACAAGGAAGCAACAGTTTCTGTGGCACTGTCTGCTTTTACTGTATTCAGAGAATATGGGAACTCTTCCTGCATAAAGAGATTCTGTCTTCTGTGTCTCAATAAAACGTGATTATGTAATCTATGTAATTGTATTGCAGCAAACATCCCAATGTCCTTTTAAATTTGAGGAGATAAAATATGCAAAAAGTTTGCTAAAACTGGTTAGGGAATGAATCCCACTGACATCTGAAAGGCTCACCACCCAAACAGACAAATACATACACACAAACACATACTGTTCTTTTTTATTTCTCTCTTCTATTCTGAACCTGTTCCTACATAATTCTCAATGTATAATATATTCAGTTAACTGTGTATTTGATATGAAACCTAAAGAAGAGGAAGATTTTCTTATATATCACCTAACTCCGTGAATAATGCAAATTTGGAATTCTTAAAATTCTATTTTTTTCACTTGCTAGTTGGAATATAAGTTGCTTAATATATGCAATTATAATTTTCTCTATCCACCCACAATCTATTCTAATGTATATGTTTTAGATTCCAGTCTTTCTAAGTATTTATTCTAATACATGTTGAATACAAAGTTATATTTAAAATTTTAAACAGCTGCTTTTTCTTTTATATTACTCTTCTTAAAAATAAAATCTTAGGAGAAAGTACTGAAAAACCCTGGAAGTAATTTACAAATTAGAGCTTTCTGAAAATGGATTGAGGTGAATGGAAAATTTTTATCTGTAATGACTCACCACAGGAAAATTAGTTAGTCCTTAAAACTTCTGCTTAAATCTCGTATATATTCCAAATAATCCAGATCAATTAATTGGAAATTAATCCAGATCAATTAATTAGATGTAATTAATAGATGTGACAAAATTAAGTATAACACATTTAATTAAAAGTGTTAAGAATTAATTTGTAGCTCAAATGCTCAGGATTCTATTTTTCATTCTTCAAGAAGAGAAGTATTTTATCTTGGGTGATGTTTTGTTAGTAATTACCACACTAGTCTCAGATGGGCACAGGATTAACTTGTACCAGGAAGGAGGGAAAGAAAGAGGTTGGTGACGTTGAAGAAGAAGACAAATAAATTTGGAGCACTTCATTATTGTTTTTACTTACACTTTATTGTATCAGTGAATCTTATCCTATTTCTGTTTTAAAAGTTCCCACTGAGAAATATTGCCAATCTTTTTTTTTTTCTAAATTAAATGGGCATATCATGCTCAAGAAGGGAATTTCAGCATGCAGAATCCAAAAGCAAATGTACAGAGAAGAGGTACAATTGCAAGCAATGTTAGAGGACATGTATCTGTCAGCAACACAAAGTTTAAAGCACATGTAGGGAACTTCAATCTGTTTTCAAGTCACTTGAAACATCGATAGGCTAAAAAACAGCTGTAATTACCCAGGAAGACCAGGGTTTGTGTGCTCAGACCACTTTTCATTGTGAAAGTTTCTGCAACTTAAAAGTAGATCCTGCTGTATTCTTTTCTTTGTCATCAGTTGTGCTAAGGTGATCACATAGTCTCAAATCTGTATCACGTGTAAGCATTTTCTAAGCAATTAGTTTCAGTAATTGAGTTAGTTTCGTGAAGGGCTATGACCCCTACCACTGGTTGATTTCAGGGCCAAATTAATGCTTTTTTAGAAACAAAGCAATAATTCTTACCAAGAGTAGCTCTTCCAAGTGTATCATCCTTTGGTAAAGCCATTATAGATATCCAAATTGACAAAAGACACCTGTATGAAAATTAGAATAATCTACCTGAAGACTATTATAAATATATGTATGTGTATATATGTGTGTGTACATATACGTATACACACACATACAAGCATATACGCAAGTATGTATATTCATTTTCCAGAGTCTTAGGTTTATAAATTCTGTTTAATTAGAAATAGGCTGTTATACAGATATCTGACTTCTTAACACTGATTAATTAGAAGTGATTGCTAAACTAATTTTGCTCAAGAGACTTGGAGTTCAAATTTCAACTGTTTTTTTGGATATGTTGACTTCTAAGACAGCTAACTAGCTGACTGAATACCTGTGGGTAAAGGATGATTAATTTGTCTCTATATCATAGCTCAGAATGTGAAAGGATAATCTAAAGTAGTTTATTGTTTGTTGGAAGTGAATCTTTTTGTGGTGGATTTACATCTTTGATTAGTATTAATATTCTATTAATTAGTGTTCTCTGGCCCTACATAGAATTATTTTTAAGAATAACTGCAAATAAGATTTTGCAATATAAAAAATGTCAGAAAAGCATACTGATAACTTAAAAATGATCCAACATTGAAAGATCTAGCTTAAAAAACATATTCTTTATTAAAGCATCATCTCAGATTCTATATCTTTCTTCTTGGTAGATAGTAGTTTTAAAACTTACATTACGTCTACATGGAAAATGCAAAAAAAAAAAAAAACTTACATTACATCCATATTTTTTGATCTAGTATTTTTTTGTGTCAAGCATCTTGGGACATTATGGACCTCTAGTTGTTACTGAATTATACTCTATTTCCAGTTGATTTTGGTTTTAAACAGATGCAAGTCAAAAACACAGGTCCACAACATACACTCAAATAGATTATTTATTCTGTGTGTTAACCTAACTTCTGTATCAGTTGCTTTGGTATAGAGATTTACTGTATAGTTGGAAACAACTCCTGTTATGCCTGTTCCTAAGGCATACCAACCTCCTACATAGAAGGGCTGTGTAAAACCAGAAAAAAAAGCCAGAAAACTCACCTTTCCCAACTCCACCACCAGTAATCACTCCCCAACAGGAGAGACTTGTTAATAGTTGTACTAATTTTGGAATTGTTAATTTATATGAATATTCATGGACACTGGGACTACTCTATCTGGATTTGTCCTTTACAGTTCTCTTCCTGATATGATGGAAAACAGAGAATAGTTTGTAAGAAATAATAATAGGCATGAGGTCAAAATGATTTTTTTAAATGTGCCAAAAGAAGCACAGTAAGTAAGGTGTTCCTTATATTCAGTAAACTTTTATTGTGCACAGACATCATTCTAAACACTTACCTAAGCACCAAAGATGTAGGAAATCCTATTTTCTGCCTTGATGGAATCCACATGTCATAATGGAGGTATGTAAAAATTGCTAAGGAAGAAAAAAATGAAGAGCATCTATTTCTGCTTGAAGAGATGTAAGAAAATTCCCCCAAGAAAGCTAATGATTGACCTGCTCTCATAAGAGTTTGATAGGCAAATGAGGGAAGGAAGAGCACTTCAAAAGTAGAGAAATATATGTACAGTGACACAAGAAAACGTTGTACACTCAAGAGAACTCTAAAGTTTTGGTAAGGTTGATGCAGACGGTTCTGAGTGGAGAGGGAAGAGTTTGAAGCTAAAAAAGAAAAAAAGGCTTGGTATTAGATCTCGAGTGGTTACATAAGAAAAAGGATGCAGTATGACCTACTTAAAATGCATTGCATAAAACTGTAAAGAGAAAGAGAGTGGAAAATGATTCTAGGATGTATTCTTAATATTATAAGGATGTTGTATGATATTTTACTATTAAGCATAAGAAGATTAGAATTGTTGCATATATGTAGCAGGTTCTGTGATTTATTCTAAGAAGGTTAAAATGTGCATTATTATAATCATAAAACTTTGAGCTAAACAGTCATATCTGTTTACATTGATCAGCACCCAGAACAAGGCATGTTAAGTGTTATTCTTTAATGTACCACTTTCATGTAACTGATAGGCAAAACAGATGACAGGGGAACTATATGAAGTGAACGCCTTTTCAGATGAAAGTTAGGAATTTGGAACATGTATTTACTATTTTAAGCAACCTGAATCCTATCTTTAGCAAGCTACTAAAGTACCACCTTAGTTGATGTCTAAGTTTTGCTCTCTTGTATCTTAACTTTGGGAAATGGGTGACTGTTTCAGTATTATTCAAAAGTTTAAATTATAACAAATTGTCACTCAGCTCTCTACTAAACCCCAAATGTGAGGCCAAATCTCCTATAATTCACCTTTTAGTTTTTGACACAAGCAGCTTTATACTTTAAAAAGTAAAGAATTAAAGCAGGTAGCTGATGTTGACTGACATCCTCAGGCGTCACACAGAAAAGCAGTGTGGAAGCAAAGTTTAAACACTGGGACTTTGAGTTTTCATTCTCCAATTTTGACTACTGAGTCTTAACATACCAACTCAGAGAAATGCATCCAATAGTTATGCTTCAGCATCCTTTCTGACCTGTTCTTAAAGCAGCAAGATGACTTGTAGAAAATCAACTGAAAAACATTTTTGAGCTAACTATATGTCCCCTGTCAGTATTATTAATTGATTGAACAAGAACAAAATTGTGCTGAGTGAACAACAGGCTGAAAAACTATATGTTTGCAGAATTGTGTGTCTCAATCTATTAAGCTGTATCCCTTGAGAAAAATTAGTGCTTTCATTTGATGAGGGATGTAGAAAGGAAATGGAGAAGTTCATTTTAACTCCTTTGAAGCAGGTTAGCACTTGTTATAATGGGAAGTTAAAATAAAAGTTTAAGAATCAGCTTTCATAATGGGATCTAGAAGAAAAAATGAGTCTTCTCGAAATCATTCAATAGAGAAAGTTTAAATTTTGCAGGCAAAACCCAACAGCCAATGTTTTCAGTTCTGAATTTCTAATCTGAATTGCAGAAAAATACTGTTTCCACTGCTTTGTCTCTGATCTACTGTTATCACTTATGCAGTGATATCCCATTGAATCATATGTGTGTTAATATCATCATAACTGAATATATCAATATATTAAATAATATTTAGGAAAACAAGATAGCTTTAAGACTGGTGACTTCTGAACTTTCCATAATCAATGTCTTAACAATCAATTCAAGCACTAATTTGTTTTTCATTCATGTGGAGACAGAGAAATGTGTATGTATATTTTAAGTTTATTCAAAGCTTTCTACATATGTTTGCATAGTTCTGTTTGGACACAAGAAACACATTAAAGATCAATTTCTCAGGAAAACCACACCACCTAGATTCATTTCTATTAGCTGAGAATTTACGTTCTAGTTCCCCATTAGTTTTGTGTCTTAGAGAAGGCACAAAATCAACAATTGACCTCTGTATGCCAAATAGGATTGTAGAACCAGTCCAGAAAACCCACTGAGGTTGTGAAAACCATAGGATGCCAACCAAAGAGAGATCACTGTGCTCTCAGAACATCTTCTGAATTAGGTCAGTGTGACCATAAGCCAACACTTAAGCATAAGATAAAAAGGAGAATGGGAAGGGCAAGCCCAAAGAGCACTTTTCAGTTCCATTAGCTGAAACGTGTGGCATGTTCTAATTCAGTCTACAGGTACAAAACTGAGAGTGCCAAGAGAAAAATCTATGCAGCTCAATAAATGTCTCAGAGAACTATCCAATAATCTCAGCAGAAGCACTAAGAAACTGAATTGTCTCATTTTAGTGCAGTCAATTAAATATTAAGAATTTTCAAAGAAGTTTGGAGAAAAATATTAAATGGTATAAATTTCACTTCAGTTTATATGGGATGCCTAAATGTTTATTGCCTAAAAATATACAATTTATTGTATCTAAATGTATATAAAAATATTTGTGTATAAGTATTGCTAGATTTTCCTAGCCTATGTCTACTGGATATCTAGCTGATTAGATTATTTCAGGGAATTAAAGCATACATATTTTTATGCTTTTCACCTGTGTTTTGGTTCATTTGTTCTTCCTTTCAAAACCAGGGTAATGTGATGCTTCCAGTCAAGTTCTTACTATGAGTGCTACGTCATACTTACAAATGACTTCCAATTCCTTTTCAGTAAATCAGATTTTTACCCTGCACACTTAAACTTATTATGCGAGCAAAATACGCAGAACTGAGAGAAACGTGTTCAGAGGGTCAAAGCCTAGTCATTTTGCTTAACACCGTATTACTTACCTTCTGAGGTGAATTTTTCCATGCAAATGTGCCTTGGCTTAATTCATCATTTTTCTTGGTATGTATGCATCTTCTACCTCTAATAGATTGGAAACACCTAAAGAAGCTTGCATTTAACTTCTACCTCAGTCACTTCGCTGCAAGGACTGAGTCAACTTGGCATGGCAAACAGAGGCACAGGAAACAGTGATAAAGTGTGGAAGTGCATGGGACTCATGTAGAGTAACTCATAGGGTAAAGTACACTACACAGTATGCCAGAATTATTGGCCTCAAACAATATGTTCTTTGTCAGGAAGATTCATTCCTGCACTTTGCTTAAAGTGCTTTGCTTCTTTCCATTCTGTTTCTCCTTATTTACTAGAGATATCTGCAATATGCAGAGGGAAGCAAAGGTCTCTGTGACTATAACTACAAATAGAGACACAACAATAACTTTCTCTTAGTGTGAAACAGAACTGAAGGATAATAGGGCCAGAAGGGATTTTCAGAGGTCATCCAGTCCATCTATCTGCCTTTAGACTGGACTGAACCTAAACTTGCCTAGGCAGATTGCTATCTACCCAAATTTGGGAGACCTCCAGGGAGAGAAATTCTAATAGCCATTTTTAGTAACACAGTCAATGCATAGGAATTTGTACTCTAAGCAATGCTTGCATATTGTGTTATAAAATTCATGCCTTCTCAGTTTTTAGTCTTTTCCCTCAACGTATTCCTGTAGGTAAATCATGTCTTTCTTATACCTCTCCAGATAGTTTCAAATTTTCAAAATCTCTAAAGTTATAGTCTGCTCCTCCCAACTAATGGAGATACAGTTTAAGTGACTACTATTCACTATAATTGACTGTCAGAGCTTCTAACTCCTATGATTCTTCTTTACATATTTTCTTACACCTAAACATTGACTTGTTCACTTATGTTGCATCAGTTAGGAATTGTCTTTGGGATTAATAATAGAGATGTTAAAAAGCCTGAAAAAAAAGTTAATTTTTTGCTCGTGAAAAAAATATCCAGAGACAGAGATATAGATCTTCCATGGCAGGTGAAGTGATTTCATGATGTGATCTGTCTTCTAGGCTCTTTTATTTCTTTTTTTTTTTTTTTTAATATTTTTATTTCTAGGAGAGAGAGAGAGAGACAGCGTGAGCAGGGGAGGGCCAGAGAGAGAGGGTGTCACAGACTGAAACAGGCTCCAGGCTCAGAGCTGGCAGTCAGCACAGAGCCCGACACGGGGCTAGAACCCACGAACCGCGAGATCAAGACCTAAGCGAAAGTCTGACGCTTAACCGACTAAGCCACCCAGGCGCCCCAAGGCTCTTTTATTTCTGTTCTACCTTCCTTCTCACTTGCCTCAAGGTGCCCTCAAGATAGGCTAGTGGCAATAGATGGTCACTGCAACTCTAAATATCACATCTATGTTCCAGGAAAAGAGAATCAGAATAAAATATCCCTCCCAAGCAAGACAAACTGCTTTGTAAGGGACTTTACAGAAGCCTAACACCAAATTTCTATCTTTGTGCCATTGGCCAGAATTTTAACACACAACAGCCCTTATTTGGGTGAAAGGCTGAGAGATGTAGTTTTTCAAGTATGCAACCACTGCCTTAATAAAATGAGACTTGGAAGAAAAGGATAATGGATATATGGTAGCAACTAGAAGTTTACACAATATGTGTTTTAACAGAGCAATCTGTTGACTGCTCAACAGATAGACATTACAGTTGTATTATGTTTATGAAAACTTATGGGAAGATTCTTAAGGGACAGAAAGCTGGTCATTAATTGGCTCTGTAGTTTTGAAAACCAGTGAAATGAGATGTTCAGGCCATATTATTAAGACTCCCTCCACTTATAAAATTGTATACATTGATAAAACTATTCAGTACACCCTGGGAAATGTAAGAAAAAGGTCAGACTGTGCTGTAGCAAAGAGGTCCCGCATGTTTAGGAAGGATGTCCATGCAGGATTGTTCCTAGGGAGCAAGAACTGGCTGCTGCCTGAGAAACCCCCAGATGAATTTGGTTTCTAAGAGAAAGATCCTCTCTCTCCCTTCTGCCCTCCTTCCTATTTTTAGTTTTTTTACTTACCGTTTCTTCCCATTTCCTTCCTTCTCTTTCTATTGCTACCCTCACTCTCTGCCATATCTCATACTTTTTCACCCTGTACTTTACATTTTTATTCCTTCAAATTGGGCTTAATCTTGAGACTTTTTTAAATTTTTTTTTTAATGTTTTATTTATTTCTGAGAGAGAGAAAGAGAGAGACAGCGTGAGCGGGGGAGGGTCAGAGAGAGAGGGAGACACAGAATCTGAAACAAGCTCCAGGCTCTGAGCTGGTAGTCAGCACAGAGCCCGATGCGGGGCTCGAACCCACGAACCATGAGATCATGACCTGAGCCGAAGTCGGACACTTAACCGACTGAGCCACCCAGGCGCCCCTTAATCTTGAGACTTTTAAAAAACTTACCAGAATTTCAGGGGCGCCTGGGTGGCTTAGTCGGTTAAGCGTCCGACTTTCGCTTGGGTCATGATCTCACGGTTTGTGGGTTCGAGCCCCGCGTCGGGCTCTGTGCTGACTGCCAGCTCAGAGCCTGGAGCCTGTTTCATTCTGTGACACCCTCTCTCTCTGGCCCTCCCCTGCTCACGCTGTCTCTCTCTCTCTCCTAGAAATAAATAAAAACATTTTAAAAAAAATAAATAAAAAAAAATAAAAAACTTACCAGAATTTCAAAAGCTTTGCTATTATTTCACCTCGGTGGTCAGCCAACCCTATTTCATAATTTATTCTTACTATGTGGTTTGTCATCATGTATAAATGTTGTTTTAATAATATTTTGACATTACCAAATCATATTAAGTTACTTTATCTTATTCTTTCTCCAATGGCAAATTTCTTGTTTTGTTTTGTTTTTTTTAATTTTTGTTTTGCTTCCCTATGTCTTTCAATTGTTACCAATCAAATAAATACATCTCAAATATTTTATTGCTTTTGGTTTCTATTTCATTTTGAAGGATCCTTTAACTTCCTTCCTTTCTTCATTCTTCCTTTGATCCCTCCCTCCCCACTCTCTTATGTCTGTCTGTCTTTCCTTCTTTCATTCTTTCAATTCCAAATCCCATCAGGTGATTACTTCTGCCATTTTTTGTACTCAAATAAATTCATATCTGTGAGATCCAAATTAAGAAAGGAACTTTTACCACATGATCCTAGAAAGTAAGTAGGCATGATGCAGGCACTGAAGCATATTGTAATAAAATCTCACAGTAAAAACAACATATTGCATACTTATATATGTGTGTGTGTATGCATGTATGTGTGTGTATATATGTGTATGTGTGTGTGTGTATAGAGAGAGAGGAGGAAGAGAGAAAGGAAAGAGAAGAGAAATGGAGGGAGTATGAATATAGTTTCACTTGATACCACTACAGTTCTAAAATTAAAATTTTGAATGTCTAAAAGAAGAGCAAAATGAAGAATTTTACATACTGAGAGAGATCAAAGTCAGAATGGAAAATGTTGGTGACTGTACCAAATTCCCTATGCACATAGCTCATTAAACCTTTCCTCTTCATTTTAACAATGGGTAAATCCACATCAGTGTGGTGGTGTGCTTCCCTATTGAATGGGCAAGGAAGGAGGTGAAGACCTTCTTGGAAGGAAACTAAAGGTCTCTTTCATCTAGCCACTCTGTGTCAGGAATATCTGTGTGGGTTAGCTAGCCGGGACAGTGTGGCTGTCCTGGTATTAACAGTTCATGTTTTTTAAGAACCTGGGATTGAAACAAATGTTAGAGAATTGCAGTCAACAATATCTGACAAACTGGAATTACTGTATTTCTAGTTTATACATTGCACTGGATTTCAGGGCCCTAAAATCAGAAGAAAACATAACTTGAGACACACATATAAAATCATAGATTGGATTTTTAAATTGCTGTTGTATTATTATACTCCTTGCTCAAATAGAAATGATTACTATAAAAGAAAGAAATGGCTCTCTTAAAAAAAATCTAGATACAGAGACATCCTTTATTATTGTCAAAGACTGTTTTTGTTTGTTTCTCGGCTGAAATATCTGTGTTGAAATCTAAAGGGTTTTTTTTTTTTTTTCTATTTGATTGTTGAGTTTTTCTCCTAAAGTTGATTTAGTTCACCAGTGTATGTTTCCCTTTTTTCTTCAATAGATTTTTCTATTTTCAAGTGACATTTTGTTTTTATTTTGGATGGGTAACAGTTTCTGTGGGAAATATTTCCCAAAGCAAATATACATATTTCCAATATACTAAGTTATAATGAATTTTTGCTATTCAGGTATACCTGGAATATATAATAATTCTTTTGAAGAGGCAATTAGCACTTAGTTTAGTGACTTGAATGATACAAATTTTTTGATGTTTTGTTTTATTGCATGCAACCAAGGTACTACATATCTACAAAGAACCAATACGAATATAAACAAGAAATGCCCAAAGCTTTTTCAGTGTAAGTTTACTAATGTAGAATATTAAAGGATCGTCCAGTTATCTTTATGAGGTCATGGAAAGGTTGTTCACTTACGATCTTGTCAGTAAAGCTTGTTATTTACCTCCATTGGAACCTAAATTAAAACTGGAAAATTGTGTCAGACAGGTTTCCTAACTCTTTAGAAAGAAATTACAATATATAGTTGCATTCATAGGCACAAATTTCTGTGGATGTTTAGGGTCATATTTTATGCTTGTAATAAATACTAAAACTTAATATTTTGAATTATGTTTGCTATTTTTCAATTGGACAAATGATATGAAAGAAAATACATAGATAGGTATATAAATATATAAGACACATATAGATGTAGCGTGTATGTGTGTGTGTGTGTGTGTGTATACTTAGCTTTGGAAAACTGGTCACCCATAAACAAGGCATAGAACAAAAACTTAAATTTTCTGTTTGATATGTTAAGGCCAATTTTACTTGAGAAATTGAAGGGGATGATGGAATATTTCCCTCTGCTCTTATTGTGTAATGGGAGGAGAATATGATCTAAGATTAGGTATGAAGCTATAATTTAACTAATATGTTTAAAGATAAACATTCAGCTTTAGTTACTGTTATAATTAAATTATAATTATTTTAATAGTACCTCCGTAGAAATCTAATTTAGTAATATAGAACAGACTAGGTGCCATTAATGCAATCACAATGAATAGACTAGATAAGGAACTACGAATGGAATATGTATGGATGGATGATTTTCCAAATAAGACAAAACATCTTATGTCTGAAAGAAGGCTTTGTGGGGAAAAACTCTTTTATACAAACTTATTAAAACAGATTTGAAACCTGATGAATTGGTCTTGGAGACTATGAAATTCCAGTGATTGTAACAGCCAAAGGGCAGAAAAATGGTATAAAATGAACATTACACGTTTACATGGTATACATATGGCAGAAGGAGCTGAACTGGGTAAAGAAAAAAAATAGTTTGATAGGAATAATATCCAAAATTGACTCAGTGTCAACTATTTTGTATGACTGCATAGAATTCTAATTATCTAACGTAGTAAGAAATTACATTTTAAATTGTGAGGAACTTGATCAGATGTAGAGAAGGAAGGATCGTGTCTTCTAAAAGGGAGAATAGAAGAAAGACACTATATGAAAATACTTTTTTTTTAATACAAGTGCATACCCAAAGACTGTATCATGAGTAGGTCATTACTTAAGGTAGCTTTCTTTTTGGCTTTCAATATTTCAGAAGCATATTTTCTTCAGAATTCTGTATTTATACTAGTTTCATGTTCTTTACAGAACCAGTCTTCAGAAATATGGTTGGTTTATTCAATCTTTTATATACCTATTAGATAAATATTTGCTGAAAATTCAGCATAAGCCAGTCAGTATGTGAGGCTCTGGAAATATGCAGATGCTTTTTATCCTCAAAGAGTTACCTAAATTATGTGTGGATACAAATCATTAGCAGAAAATTGTAAACTAATGTAGTTAGAGCATAGATAGAAATAAAGTATTGCCTTTAGAGAAGTTACAGTTGGACCTAAAGCTTGAGTTCCTGAGAAGGATATTGCCATGGATCAGTTCTAAGTATATCTATCACTTACAAAGAACATGACCAGAATACACTCAATTTTACTTGAATCACTTGAATTTACTTGAATTATTTTTTTAAATGTTTTAATCAATTTATTTAGGTGTGAAATAATAATAATAATAATAATAATAATAATAATAATAAAATAGTCCATTGAAATGTTTCCCAATACTTTTTAGGTCTCTTTCATTTCAAATTGGCCATATTACTTTGTCAAATAGCTTCACTAAAAAGGAGGATTTAGGGCCTCAGATACTTTAATTTGGGCCTCACCCAGTGGTCCTATTGACTTCAGAATTAAGAATTTTTCAAGGCCAGGGAAAATGGAGCTTTTTCTGCCAGTACTGCCAATCAGTGTCTTGGGCCTGAATTTCTTTTGCTCGCCTACCATGCCTTTCATACCAGTCATTAGGAATTATACAGAAGTGCTAAGAATCCACTGCTTTCTTCTCACTCTGTCTTAAATCAACCAGTACTTAATTTGGTGTATATATTATTATGTCTTTCCTCCCATTTATGTCCATCATCACAGAACTATAATCATTACAGAAGCTCTTATTTTTTTTTTTCTTCTTTTCTGAGACTTTCACTGTGCCCTCTATATATAGAACTCCCTATATGCTCAATCTCATCTCTCAAAAATTCATCAGCTTGATGTCCTTCCCTGTGTCCCCTGCAGGTCTCTCAAATGAAAGTTGTTTTCCCCCAAAAAATTCTATCATTGGGCCCAAAGTGGTAACTTTAAGGTAATTTTCCTCCCTCTTTCTCATTACTGCAAGAAGAACATTCTCTCTCTATTTCTAAAAATGTTCATTTTTATAGCTCCATGCCATTAGATGATTTATCCATTACTCTTCATTACTGTTACACATACTGACACTCAAGTCATTCCTTCTTCTTTTTCAATTATTGTAATCTACCTATCCAATACTACTACCATTTTAATTCTTGGAAATTTCAACATACTTTTAGGTAACAGTTATAATAACTTGGCCTCTCCATTTCTTTTCACAATCTCAGCTGCTCACACCAGTTGCCGTTCTTGAGTCTAGAATTTGCTCTTGGTAACTATTGAAAGCCTCCCATCATCTCACTTTTAGTCAACCCTCTTTTTTTTTTTTACCAAAACCACATATCTTTTCTGGTTCACTACCTTTACTATCTCTTATGAGATGGTAAAGTACTATCTAGTACTTCCATCCCAACAACTACCAGAATATTATATCCATTTATACTCCCAGATTTTCACAAGTTTAGACACACTTGATGTGTTCACTGCCAGTTTTATTATTCTTCAATTCCATGATATATCATTTAATCACTACAGTACATAGTATCTCAACTTCTTTAGCCATTCTCTTGCTACCTCATACTCAAGTAGCAAAACCATATCCCCAATTAAATACAACTCTTCATCTACTCTGTTCTGCTTCATCTATATCTTATCTGCTAGGTGAACCTAGCTGAAAATGAACAACCATGTTGACTTTCAATCCATGACCATAAACTTCAATTTTGTACTTAATATTATTAGCCAATCATATTATACAATCTAAACTAACTTCCTGTCCTTGGAGTTTATTTTTTCATTTTGTCCTTTCTCAGACCAACCCTTTCTTACCCATTGTTTCCCAATTAATGATTTTACTTCCCAGTAGGCTGAAAAAACTGAAGGGACCATAAAATATTGTGCACTGACTCCCATCACTACACTACATGTATGTACTTCTTGACATCTACAATTACTATTGACCTGATACTATAAATGATTTATCTATGGTCTTACTGATGGCAGTACAAGAACTCTTCTGTTCTAGGCTACTGAAAGGCATTGATCTAGCTCTTCCTCTCTCTCTTGCATCATTCATTTTTCACTTTTACAGGATCATTTTTATTAACGTTCAGTCATAGCTTCTGCCTTGAAAAATATACATATATATTTATATGTAAATGAATAAATAAGTAAAATTTTCTAACTCTACTTCCCCTGTCATCTATTATACTATATTTTTGTTTATCTTACATTGTTTCCATTTCTCCTACTTTCATTCTTTATTAAATATACTACAGTTAGCTTTTCTCTTGCGCTACTCCAATAAAACTCTTCTCATCAAGGTCACCAATAACCTCTGCAATGGTATAACCATTAATTTACTTTATTTTTCTTAATTTCTCTATCAGTAATTTCTTACATAGCTCATCACGTTCTCCTGATTAAACATTATTCATTTACCTTTTAGGACACCACCACACTGTTGGTATTCTCCTTAGCTCACTGGTTACTTCCATGCTACTCATTTATTATTCCTCTATATCTTCTAAAGCAAATCTCAGTCCTTGTTTTGTTTTCTTTCCTCTTGTCTACTTAATTTACAGTTTTGGTGATCTCATTTAGTCTCATAGCTTTGGACATGATCTCTCTGCCAATGACTTCCATTTGTTTTTCAAGTCCAGACTATTCTCTAATGCCAGAAATCTACTTCTTCTCTACGTCTCTGATAAATACCTCATACTCGCATGCCCAGGGTCTTCTCCACTGCTCACAGCAATTAAACTTACAGCTTTTTTCCTTCTCAGTTGGTGACAGCCTTTTAGTTTCTCACACCAAAATATTGGAGAAATTTTTGACTTATGTCTTTTTTAATTCCCCAAGTTGAATTCATCTCAGGATATAAGCTTTTTCTTCTAAATATATCCCAAACACTATCACTTTTCACCAGTTCTACTGGTACTATCAAATAATTATCTTGTATTTGGATGATTACAATAGTCCCATAACTGACTTACTAGGTAACCTATTAAAATTTTGTATCAGATCATATCAGCATATATCACTGTTTTACTCAAAACCCAATCCATGGATTTCCCCCATTTTATTCGAAATAAAGTCTAAAGTCCCCCAATAACATAAGACCATACATAATCTGGCTCCTTATTGTTTGGACATATCCCAAACACGTAATTGTTTTTTCTTTAAAGTATTTTAGTCTTAACACTTTTTCTAAAATGTATCAGAGATGCTTTTGCCTTTGATTCTTTGTATGAGCTGTGACGTAACTGGAGGGGGAGGAGTATTTTCTTGTTATCATTTTATTTTTTAGAATGCTTATAATCAGGAATAGCTAAAGACGCTAATGGATGATTGCAGTAATGGAAAATTGATTACCTTGGATGATAATTGGATTGGCCATTTTTTAAAAGAAAATACTTAACCCTCTGAAAAGAATGCAGTCTGATATCAATTACTTGCAAAAAGAACATAAAAAGCAGCATGCAGAGTTTTAGTGGCTAGATTTAAGAAGAATTTGGTTTCAAAGTAAATTCATTTGTCCTAGTGTTTTATTCTGCTTTACAAGTTGAAGACCAGTATGAGTCAGCTTATTCTTTTAGAGTTTTTATCTTTGTGATTGCATAAATCCTCTTAATCTACCTTGTCTTCTGTCCATTCACAGTATCCTGTTTTCCTGGCACTCAAGCAGAGAAAGACAGTGATAGCCCTTGCCCTTCCTTCCTCATCAGGTTTGGAAGAAATTCCAGTCAACTCCAGGGTTGGGTTAAGGGAACATCTACCTGCACTAACATTTCTCTCTAAGACATTTATTAACTCTATCATTAATCAAATCATGGAAGGATATTGTGAAGACTAGCTGTACCATATACAAATCGTGTATTGAGAGCTTCCAATGTATTTGGGAGATGGACCAATGTATAAACATGTTTTTCATATAAATATATATTTAAATATAAATCTATACATATAAATGTATACATTTAAATTTTAGCCAGAGTTAAAGACACTTGTGTACTCTGTTTAATGTACACTCCTACCTGAAGAAATTGATAAGTGGTAGGTTCCCTGGGAACTTTTATAGCTAGGTAGGTGTTGAGATATGGTCAAGTTTTAACATGGCTTTGTTAACCAGGAACTGATATTCTAAATCAGGGTGCTGCTAAACTGCCAATTTTTTTCTCTTAGGACTCTGGACATCAGCTGTGCACTGGTATTTAAATGTAGCCCTGAGGCCAATTTCCCCTTGACAGGTTTCTATGCAAGAAAGTCAAAAACTTATATCTACTTATACATGAACCTTTGTGTGACAAACCAAAGAAAGGGAATGAAGAGAAACCAGGACCAGTTTTTGTTTGTTTGTTTGTTTTGTTTTTTTATGACTCTTTTCTGGATGTACTTGGGTGACACAGTTTGTTAAGTGTCCAACTCTTGATTTAGGCTCAGGTCATGATCTCACAGAGATTCATGAGATTGAGCCCCACATCTGGCTCTGCACTGACAGCTTGGACCCTGCTTGGAATTCTCTCTCAGCCTCTCTCTCCCCACTCCTCTGCTCTCTCTCAAAATGAATAAATAAACATTTAAAATGACTGTTATCTCTACTCAAGTTCTTTGTTAACAGTGATCAGCTTAGTGTGTCTGAATGTTAAACACAGCTGCTCTTTGATTAAGTGTGTCATGAAACATATATTGGCTAAAAATTGATTTGCTTTAGTGTTTAGTTTTTTGTTTGATTTTTACATGAGTTAGGGACACAGAATATAGTTAGATTTTATCCTTTGACCATTGGGGAAAATGACACTGAGTTAACCTTTAAAAAATTACCTTTGCTTTGGATATGTACTATGTACACAAACCATAGCAGAATGAAGCTATGTTTTGTGTGTTGTTTGTTTGTTTTTAATCAACTTAGATTAGTCCCTCCTTCTCTTGTCCTGGAAAAAATGATACAAACTAAATGTTTTGCCAACACACAATGAATTGGGGAAAGCAGTAGCCTTTCAGGGTTCATTAATGTTGATTTTGAATGGTGTATCACTGCCTGCATGATGATGGCCTAAAAAATCCTCAGCTCATTTTCTCAGCTGAGAATTCTGAGAGTTCCAATATTGGTACAAGAGGAAGAGAGGAAGACATCGTTCAAAACACCAAGTGTCTTGGACATTTTTTCACAAGTATTTGTTATTTTTTAGAAGCCTAGGCTAAATTCAGGATCTACTACTGAGTCATGCTTTGAGTCTAAGAACACCTTTGGGGAAATGACCCCTCTCTCATTTCTTTTACAGCCATGGTTCTTGTAGGAAAATAAAGGAAGACGCTTATACAAAGTCAGTTTATTTGTTTGTTTGTTTGTTTAATTCACAGTGGATGTATTCGTCTAACCTGGAACATTTAAATTCCTGATCTCTCCCTCTATCATACTGTGCTGTCTCCTGAATTGCCTTGAGCCCTGTGGCTACCTACAATTTCTGCTTCACCACCCCTATCTCTCTTTTCACCACACCAGCTTCCAAGTTCTTTTTTATTTCCTGGGCCTACATCTTTGTCTGGCTAAACTTAATTTGAGTCATCCTATCTTTCTGAGTCATCCTATTCACTTTAACTACCTCCTACTTACCTGTGACTCCTATCTCTGTTTTTTTTTTTTTTTTCTCTCCTGAGATCCAGGTGTGTATTTCTGACTATCTCCTACACACTTCACATGTATGCCCTACAGGCATATCAAACTCATGTCCAAATCTGAACTCATCATATTTTACTTTAACCTACTCTTCCTTCTGTCTATCTTGTTTAATTTTGTCATGATCCATATAATGACCCAAGCCAGACTCCTGAAATCATACTAGAATATTCCTTTTCCCTCATCTTACCTAAAATACTCACCAAGTCAAAGTTATTCTCACTGGTAACTTTGAATCCATCAACCTCTGCCTACCTGTCTGATTCTATCTAAGTTCTGCTTGTAATAGCATTTCAACAATATTAAGGTAATCGCCTTAACACTTTGCTTTTTACCATTCGTACTAAACCATTCTGATCCGTGATCTGTTTAGTCAGCAAATCTTTCTATGATGCAAAACTAATAGTGGGTCCCCCTTGCTTAAATACATACATGAATGATAAAGTCCTTAGCAAGGTAGAGACAATGTCTGTATTGATTTCTCTAGCCTTATCTTCTGGTTTTCTTGTGCACCTTAGATTTCAACTAAACACAGACTTACAGGGTCCATTATAATTAGTGGCATTTTGGTTTTGCATATCTTGTTTCCACTCTTTGAAACATCTTTATTTGTTCCTGTTCATCAAAAAGCACTCATCTTTGGAAATTCAGTCTAGGCAATTTATCTCTAGGAAGATCTTCTGGAACTAGACTGCCCTTTTCATATCTGCCTTTCCATATCTTATTTTATAGCATTACATTGAATCATTACTTTGTTTATTCAAGAAATATTTATTAAGCATCTATAATGTATTTGGCCATGTGCTGGTTGTTAGAGGTTGAAAACTAAAAATGTCTCTGATCCCAAATGTTCACATACAAGGATAAAACAGGCTTGTAAATAAATGATTACAAAGTGTATGAATAATTGTGCCCTCTGTATTTGAAATAATGTGATATGACATGAAGATCATAGGTTTATCAGGATCCATATAGAATGACAGAAATAACTCTAAATTTAAAGAGAGGAAATTTAAGGCAGGGAATTTTTACATAGTTGGTTGAAGAACTTTAAAGTCAGCAGTAGAGGATATGGTAAACTGCTAATTAATTATAGCTGGAAGCCACTATCACCTCTAGGCTGGGAGGGAAAAAAAGGAAAAAAAAAAAAAAAAAAAAGGATTTGTACTGGTAGTACTGGTTCCAACTGGTGCCAGAACAGTTAGAGCCATGGAGGAGATGCAGCTGCTGCCAGAGATCCTGAGTAAGGTGAATAGGGAAAAAACATTTCTTCCCCTTTTAGTCATCTCTTGTCACTGCTGAATTCAGAAGCCAGTGGATGTAGGAGTTGTGGAAATGAAACTTTTAGCCTTGATTTTTTTCTCATTTATTGTATGAGACAGAAAAGCCTCCCTTGTGAGCTAGTGTGATAATTAGTAGCAATGTATATAAAATAGCTTGATAGTGCACTGGGAAAACTTAGTCTTCTCTGAATGAAAGAGAACATCTTTATCAATTTGCAGCTTCAAATTTAAATGGCACCAGTTTCAAAACTAGGTATTTACCCATCTGCCTCATTGCCTTTATACATCGAATACTTAACAGAGTATCTGGAAAATAATTCATATTAAATATTGATTGTTCATGTATCTAACAATATTCATGGCTGCATGTGCTGAGTTAGATGATAAGGATATGCTATGCTTTCTTGATCCATGATTCAGTGCATCTGTCTAGATTTCATGATGAGAGATCCCTTGCTCCCACATGTCCCTATCCCCAGGTGTTTAGTAGTTTCTTTGAAACTGAATTCATAAAATAAAAAAAGATGGAAACTGCTGATCAAGCAACAAAGAGTAGAATTCTGTGCCTACTGGGTACAATGAACTCCACCTGTTAAAGCAGAAGAAAACTCTTTAGATATCTGATCTTAGGGAGATATGTAAATTTTTCTCCTTTAAAAAAATGGGCACTTTGAGATATTTATTCAAACAGGTTGACATCAGATAATCTTTCATAATCAATTAAATGGATCAGTCTTTTACAAGGTTTTTGACCAGGCATAGGTTTACTTAGCAAATGTCTCCCTAAAATAAGAGACAGTATAAGTTATTTGCAATTACAATCCTGCCATGTAAAGTTGAGTGATCATTTGTGACCAGTTATTTTGTGTCCCATTTTGAATGCAAATATGGTGATGATAGCTTAAAGAAAGATATGTTTGAAAAGTTTTGGCCAACATTATTGGTTATTGTGTGTAAAAGAGGTGATATAAGAGGATTTTCATTACCTTCTCAGTCTTGGACAAAAGTTCTTTGTAGAGATTATGAGAAGGACCTCCTGTCAGGTAAAATTGATCAATCTTCATCTTTTCCCAGAGTAGCTCTACTCTTTTTTTCTCTAAGATGTTTACAGGGTAAATGAATGGGAAAAGTGTTCACCAATTGACTTTCACTAAAGAAAAAAGGATAAAGGTTGCATTTTAAATGAATGAGGAGTAATCTCAAATAGCATTACTAAGATACAAGAGGAAATATGAGCAAAGATACTAGTAAATATGTAGATAAATCTAAAGCAATAGTGTAGTATGTATTAATGAGATTTTATTTAAGTAGACCTAGAACAAATGTCATCATAAGTCATGGTGGAGGATGATTGGGATCAAATTTTTCTTGATTGGTCTATATAGATCATTTAAGTGGTCCTATAGTGTTGGTCCTCATAGGCCAGTGGGCACAGGGAAGCATCAGGACTTAATGAAAGGATAGACTTTCCAGCCAGCACACTGCTTGTTTTGCCCTTACTCAAGGAGGATCTTTTTCACTTGCTCATAAGAGAAAATTTGCACAGTTTCCACTCTTTATAAAATTAGAAAGTGTATGGCTAAAATAATATTTTTGACAGTAGAATCTGGACAGCTCTGGAGAGCTCCATTATAAACACGTCATTTTAAATTGAGAGGTTTATAAAATTATATTTTGATTTTGAGACAGCCTGTGTACTTTAAATTCTAAAGTTTCTTTTTTTTTTCTGCATGAGGAAAAAAGTTATGTGCCAAATTTCCACTTTTCAACTTTTTAAAAATAAGTATTTTAAACACCTTATGAAATACATGATTCTTATACTTAAAAATTACCTTAAATATTTGATGAGAAGATGTATGCTAGAAAGAACAATAGACTTTTAATATACACATTTCAAAATAATTATGGAAGCAATTTCATGATTATATGAGATTATATGAGATTTGTCAAAAATTACATGTATCACAAAGCACCTTACACAGTACTTTAATAAGCATTTGTTGCATGGCTTGTATAAAAACTTGTTGAAGTGTGGATGAAGGTGATCGTGAAAACTGGATGACTATGGAAAACTAATAGAAATGGGATTTCAGTTGAGAAGTGTGATTAACATTTGTTTTTGAACAATGTGAGGAAGAGGAAAAGACAAAAGCATTCTAGATTGTTTGAATAGTATGATTAAATCTGGAGAAAAACAAAAGGAAAGCAAATCCATATTCTTTACGTGTACCTCTCAGACTCAGAATAATATGGTATTTTGAAGGAGGACCTATACAAAACAGGCCATGTGTGAGATAATGTAGCCATTCATTGGTAACATCTAGGAAGTACAAAAGTGGTAAGGGTGGTTGCATCCAGGACATACTAGAAAGTGAGATAGGAAAAGTAGGTTATTTCTGAAGAAAGTAATTACCTCCTGGGAAAATCAGCAAGTGTTCAATGGTATGGTTCCAGAAGATTAGATTTATCATCCAGAGGTGACTGAGGAACAGCTTTTGGGAACCAAGTAGATTCTAGGATGGTGACCAATATAAAAGACAACACTGCAAACACTCCAGTGTTTGCAAAAACTCCAAACATTCCAGTGAGAAATTTCTTCACTGGAAAGGATTAGAGACATCTTGGCCTCATTCCAAGACCCCAGGTTTGCCATGTAGGAGACACTGTTGTTGTTGTTGTTGTTTACAAAATCACGCTAGTCAAGATGCATCTAGCACTTGCAGTGGAGTTTAGAGAAAACAGTGTAGAATTAATCACTAAAGGACTGGATCAATTTGATGGAATATTGAATTTGTACAATTATAAACTAATCAATAGCAAATATACTCTATCTCCAAAAATACAAGATTTTTCATTAAAAAAAAAAAAATTGCCTCCCATCAGGTATTCCCAATCTTCTGTCTTAGACCCAGTCATCCTAGCGCTATATTATTTGTACCAAAATTTGGAGGATCCTCATTCCTGGATGTGTGTTACAAATATAGGCATTTTCCTTAGATTGCTTGCCAATTTGGAGAAGTATCCAAAGGTGCTCTACAATTCTTGCCCTTTCTTTCCAGCTTTCTTAATTTGTTTGAAGAATATTGTAGTTATCTCACACACTCAAAGTGAATCCATCCTTTTTTTTTTCTTTTAACTTTGTGCAGCCTTGCATCATGGTATTGAATTACATAGTTATGGATACATTCATTTTCTTTTTTTTTTCACGCAACTATTTAAATTATCACAAAAGCAAAATTTCATAAATAGTTATTAAAGGGATTAATCGAAGGTAAATTTTCAGTTTAACTTGGCTAATTTACCCAAGAGTCATTGAGGAAAACTGAACTCATTGCCTTTGTGTCCCTACCATCTCTACAACAATTGTACTTGAGATTGCTTTGGAATTTGGAATTTTTTGAGTTGTTTTAAAATTAATTTTGGCAAAATAAGAAACAATTTTCTTTTGACAAAAGATTAACTATGGACATGTATATTTTTTACATCAAACATAAAATACTAGGAGCTAATCAAAGGTATCAAGTATGCGATTTATATAAAAACAGACCTTCACTTTGTGGCCAGCACTTTTCATAGCTTGTAATCTCTTCCAGGAAGAAAATAAAAGAGAAATTTCACCCAGTAGGTATAATTATATAGATGAATTTCACAGGACTGTTTGTTGGTGTTCCGTGTAGTATCCACAAATGTCTAGGATACTAACATATAATAGGCATTCAACATATATTTTCTGAATTAATTTGTGTATTTATATCTATATAATTGCCTAGGTAGCTTTACATCTACTGTTTTAGTGTGGATTATTATGTAATATAAATAATCTGTCTCTGCTCCAAGTAAAAATAATGTTTCTCAGTGTTTAATTTCTAAGAAAATGCTCCTGGTTCACTAAGAGTAAAAATTTAGAGCACTTTATTGATAAAAATTTCTCTGATTTAAAGATTACAGATTGTATTCTTTTTTTTTTTTTTTTTTTTTTTAATGTTTTATTTATTTCTAGGAGAGAGAGAGAGAGACAGCGTGAGCAGGGGAGGGTCAGAGAGAGAGGGGGTCACAGACTGAAACAGGCTCCAGGCTCTGAGCTGGCAGTCAGCACAGAGCCCGACGCGGGGCTCGAACCCACGAACCGCGAGATCATGACCCAAGCGAAAGTCGGACGCTTAACCGACTAAGCCACCCAGGCGCCCCTACAGATTGTATTCTGTTTAAGGAATGAGAGATGGGTTAATGTTTCAAACATGCACACAATCAGGATACACTCTGCAAGTATTAGATTCTTGCTGGAGAATATTTAGACTATTTTAGTTTAGAATGCATTTGCATGGATTGTGAGGGCCAAGTAAACATTGTGTTAAAGCAATTTTAAACTATTAGTAGGAACATGTTCTGTTGAAATACAGAATAGTTTGTAAACACGTTAGTACTTTTAACCTAGACCATTACTGTCATCGCTGAAAGATGTCTTATTTGAGAGCTGAGTCCTAGAGTTAATATATTGTATATAACAAGAAAAAAAACTTAGGTTTAAAAACTATTTTTAAGGAAAGTGGACCCAATTTTGTTTTCACACTACCCCCCACAAATTCAGTTCAATGTAAATTAAAATTGACTTAAATGGATACATTAAAAACTGCAAATTAATGTTATAGGTCTGTTAGAGTTAAAGAAATATTATTCTTAGTAATATTTAGAAAACATCTTTAATCATTATAATATTCTCCCTAATTATGTATATTCATTTAAAAATATAACCTATTCATCTTTAAACATAAGATTCTGATTCATTAATGGTGAAGTTGATGATGATGATATATATGTAAGAAAGAGTTTTGAGTTTATTCTACATTGTACTAAGTACTTTATATACATTAACTCATTTATAAACACAGAAATTCTATATACTAATACTATTAAAATCTACTTACAAATGAGGAAACTGAGGATTGGAGAGTTTAAATATATTTCCCCAAATTAAAGAGTTACAAAACTGGCACATGTTGAAACTAGAATTTTATCCTTAGCTGGACTCCAGAACTTATGCTCTAATGAACTATTAACTTGTTTGGGATCCAGAAGTAATTAAATGTGTTAGTCAAAAAATGGTAAAAATGAAAACTGTAGACAAAGTATACAGTGCACTGATCATAAGATTTTTCTTTCTGGGGCTGCCTAACTCTCTTATTCTTTCCTCTCCTTCTCTTCCCCCTTTTCTCTCTCCTCCTCCTCTTTTTAAAAATAAATTAATTTGGATCTTGATATAGCTATTTAAACCAATGGTACTCAACTGGGTGATTGTGCCACCCAGAGAATATTTGGCAATATCTGGAGATACTTTTGTGTGTCATGTTTGGACAGATGCAATTAGCATCTAGTGGATAGAAGGCAGGAATCCTGCTGAACATCCTACAAAATGTAGAACAACCTTAACAACAAAGAAGTATTTGGTCCCAAACTTCCATAGTACATTTGATAAATATTGGTTTAAACTAGGAAAATGATCATATCCTCTCCAGAAAAAAAGTAGTGTACATCTGTCCATATCTTAATAGCAAATATTATTACTGTGTTTAACGTGAAAGAAAATCCATGATTTTGACCAAAAATGATTCTGTGTGTGTGATATTTCCATAAATGCATGTCTATTTACCTAAGTTAACTCCTTCCTTCTGTTATAATCATCTTGTTGTCTTCATATATCTTGGTCAAAGGATCTTTATTCTTTCGGACTTCTCCAGTCAGTACCATGGGAAAATGATAGGAAGGACAAGATAAATTTAGGGAGAAACTGGGGAGAAGGGAACACCAAATGCCAATGAAATCACATACAAAGAGATACAACGTTTGAGGGAGTCAGTTTTCATCAAACACCAATTTCAAGGGCATTTTTCTATCATGGTAAAATATTTAATTATATTTTTGTATTCCAAAAATTATTCACATTTGCAGGCTTTTTCCCATATGCTAATTTCAGTAGTCATAGCATTATAATTGAAATTGTATGCTGGAAAATGTCATAAATTTTCTATACAATGGTGAGCTTCGTATAACAACCAACAATGCACTTTATAGAGTAGATGAGTTGCAATAAATACACTTTTGTTTATCTTTCCCTCTGTGGGAATAAGAAAAAAAGATTACATCTTACCAGGTAACATAGTACTTGATTTAAACAAAAATACATAATGGCTGTTAAAATTAAGGAAAAGATGATTTCACATAGTTTGGTCAATTACCATATAAATGTTATCTGAGATATGTCATTTAAAGCCACAGGTCTTCATTAACAAAGATCATAATGTAGTAAGCATATTGCTCTAAGGAAAGGTTAGCAGATTTGTTTGGTAAATTAGGTGCTTTCAAAATTCACCCTTGTTTAAAAGGCCTAAAATTTCCTATAGAAACATAAAGATTAAAACTTTTTAGTGTGTGAAGATTAAGCATACAGAACCTTCAGAAACAGAAGCATATTTTCCCATTGTTCTGACAATGAATTTTCATTCTTTAGTTTTATCTATTATGCTATAAATACCTTTTGAAAAAAAGTAAGATCTGTGAAAAACCTTAATTTTAGTCCCTTGTACATGTATTTTGATAGCTATTTGGCATATATATGAAATATTTACTTTTCTACATAGGACTTTATAAAAAGGATCATATTGTACAGCAATGCAGTCAGTTTCTCATTCTCAGCTTTATAAAGTGTACAATTTGAAAATAAGAAAGGAAAAGCATTTCCATTCTTTCAGTGGAAGTTATGATTAGAAGCAGTAACCTAATTGAGGATTTTGCAATGTCTTTCTCCAAAGATATTCAAAATTTAGACAGACTCCCATGTACCTGCAAAGGGGGATAATTGTTCCTGGATGATGCTTTAAGAGCTCTTTTGACGCTATGAATTTTACTTATGCTGAGATAAAATTTATGGATTAAATGTCATAGAAAATAATTGAAAACTTTGCTTAACAGGAATTGGATGCTCTGACAAATTGATTTCTCTGGTTAACACAGTTAACTAAGAAAAGTCACTTTTGTTTCAGATTGCATTATTGAAAATCTTTCTAGGCTATAATGTTCAGTGTCCCTGTTTTCATAATTAGACTGCACTGCTAAAAGTGACTCTCCCCTTGTTAACTGATTCTCTTGAAATGTCTCAGGTTAATTTTTCTATGCACCAGTTCCCATTATAGAAGACTGCAGATGTATATTGTGTAAAGGCTAGGAATGATTAGGCATTGAACTACTTTTTAAATCAAACTTGCTGAAGTGAGCTTTTTTAAACGTTATATGTCCTTTTTTAAGTATAAAGCGGAGAAATATTTTTAGTAAAGTTAAGACCCTGATTAGTTGGTCTCCTGGCATTTGAGGTTTGAATGTACTTTGAAATTATCTGAGATTATATAGCAATGAAATAGAAAGCCAGTAATGATGACAAGCAGATATTTTCCAAAATCAGGGTTCTTCACCCTCACACTATTAATGTTGTTGTCCAGATAAATTTTTCTTGTGTGTGTGTGTGTTGGTGGGGGGGGCTGTTAAACATTATGCAATGCATAATACAATATCTAACAATATCCCTGTAGGATCCAATTTTCCTTAGTTTTGATCACCAAAAGTGTTTTCTTCCTTAGTTTTGACAACATATCCCACTTTGAGAAGTGTCACTTCAATCTGTTAAAATTAAACCTAAATCTTCACAAAAATCAAGAGATGTATGGACACAACACATTCCTTAAATGGCTCTCTTTATTGTTACAGATTTGTGATCAAAGAAAACAGGAAAACCCAATGCTCTTATTAATCCAGATGGAGGTTTAGTTCAAACGTATTAATAGGGCAGGCAGTAAAGCAAATGCTCTTGAACAGGGTAATGGGGTTGCTGCTGTTGCCCAGGAGGATCACTGCCACAAACAGAGAGCTGACCGTGCTTCACCAGAAGTGACTGCAGGGCAAGGCAGGACTGCGGCCATTTTCCAAATTGGTGGCCCGTTGAGAGGCAGTGAACTTGGATCCAGGCAGACTGAGGACCTCCAGAGACATGAGAAGATATGAGATACTGCAGAATGACAGTCTTCTCTTGATAGTGAGATATCTAAATAGGAATAAATCATTTCTGTAAAGCCCCTAGAGCAGGAAAGATGGTCTGGGTGGAGAGCCTGCCTTGTCACTGTGTGACTATGCTCAAGTCACTAATCTAGCTTTGTCTCATTGCAAAGTGGTACTAAATCCTCATGCCACAAGGAAGGATTTCAGTGACAAATAGTATATGTGATGGGACCTCTAATTTTCAACACACTCTGTAAACAAGGTATTATTGAAAATGGACTTGTCCTGTTAAGGTGGTGTTGAGAAAAGTGTCTGACTCGCATGAGTTCCCTATGGAGAAGTCAGGGGTGGCATTTTGATTTCTTTTTAGTGCCATCACCTCTCCTTTATGTTCATAATGACTCTCCTCCAAGGCTGTGAGTCTGGGTGTGTGAAATGCCACCTTTGATGACTATAAATATTTCTGATTAATTTTCTTCTGTCACACAGTAAGAAATGCAATCTTGGCCTCTGGTATATGGAAACTGAAGACTAGAAAAGTTAGTCTAATTATCACGAGACAGGTTGAAAGTTTTTGCAGATGGTAGTTCTAGAACTTGAATAAGGAGATAGGGATGTTCAGACTAAATCACTGGACACTTGAAAGATCTAAGAAATCAATCAGTGATCTAAGATCACATCCTGATGTTTTTCTCCCAGTCAGTTTTATCTAGGTTGTCATAAAACTGCAGCCTAAGTTAACTCATTGGTTTAATATAAACAGAAACTCCTACAGAATAATTTTTAGACCTCTCTGGGCACATTTTGTATTGAAGCACAGATTTAGGTTGCTGATTAAAATGCTTTATTTACTCAGACTTCCATTTTTTAAAGGTCCTACTTTACTATGTGGATATAGTTTTGATATTCAGTATTAAAGTAATTTTTCCCTTTTTTCCCTTTAAATAATACATTTCCTGTCTTGTTTTTGTTTCATTTAGTTTGGTGGTTTTTTGTTTTGTTTTGTGTTATTTATTTGTTTATAGAAGATGGAACATAGAAAAAGAGCTTAATTGGGGCGCCTGGGTGGCATAGTCGGTTGAGCGTCCGACTTTCGCTTAGGTCATGATCTCGTGGTTCGTGGGTTCGAGCCCCGCGTCGGGCTCTGTGCTGACTGCTCTGTGTCTCCCTCTCTCTCTGACCCTCCCCTGCTCACGCTGTCTCTCTCTCTCTCTCCTAGAAATAAAAAAAAAAAAAAAGAAAAAGAGCTTAATTAACTGGCAACTCCTTGCACTGATTAGTTCTACCTATATTGTGATCTGAGCTTGAGCAACAGATTGTGCATGTTTTTATTGATCTGTTGAACATTGGCATTGATTTAAGAGTGAGCCATTAAGTTACTGAATAATTAGAGAAAAATATATAATTCCACAGAGCAATTGTTATGGTGTTATGGGTCATTAAATGTAATTCTTGTATAAAATTATTTTAAATTGGTTATTTATAAAAGTGATTAATTTGCTTTGAATATACTTATTGCTTCTAGTTCTAAAATGGAATCATAAAGGCTATATGCCAGAGTTTTAAGAGAAATAATTTAACTTCAGAAACAAGTGACTTTAAAGCTTCCTTTTTGTTGCTTTGGTAAACCCAAGAAAACTGATAAAGGAAAAAAAAATATGGAAAGTTTGTGCTAAAGCACATACACTGTTTAAAATTTAATATGTCTTCGTGTAGCCCGTAATAAATTATTTCATAGCCAAAAAGAAAATGAAATTGTAAGAAGAAATCCACTTTGTTTCCATATGGCCAAACATTTAGAAATCACAACATTTTAAAATTAGATTATGTTGTTGTTTGGGTTGTTTTGTTCAGGTTTGTAGAATTTTATGAAGATTATATTAAATGGTTGAAATTCTAAATTCCGTGTTCCAAATATTACAAAAATACTATTTTGTTCATATAATTCAACACAGGAGATTGAATGCTATTAGCACAAATTCAGGAAGACCTTTTTAAATCCTATCATTCATGCTAGAATACGCTCTCTTTAAGATATGAAGTACACATACAAAAGTTATTGACTGGGCACTTTGCTTGTCTGTGTAACTAAAATCTTACCTTCCAACTTTAATTATACTATAAGACTAGATGTAGTTGCTGTTATTCTTAATGCCTCTTCCTTTTTCTCAACTCAATTTAAATCCTTGGCTATCATTTGTGTGCAGTCCTGGCATCTCATGGTGATCTGACTGCTGCTTCTGGTTCTCGGCCCAGAGTTGATCTTATCTTATATCTCTGAGATTTCTGTACCTCTGGTTGAACCCCTATTATTGCTCTGTACTAAATGTTGAACCTGTCCCATACTTAAGGCCTCACCCACTCCCCTTCTAGCTGATCTTCCCTAACCCATTGCTATCCTCTAGAAACCTTCCACCAAGAGAATGAAAGAAATAGAAGGCATGAAGGGCATTCTAACAAGTGGCAGGCATTTGTATAATTAAAAATGATGAATGAATATGTACTAACCCCAGATCTGCAGGTAAATAGGACACAATCTAGTTAGAATTATTCAGATATTCATTCATTTGTTCACTCATTCATTCATTCACTCATGTATTCCCTTAACACATACCAGGTGATTGCTATGTTCCAACACATATGCACACCATACAGAGACACACATAAAGTCCACTATAGTAAAACATGTGTACAAAAGATACTGTGGAAACATAGATGAAGGGACTCTAGTGTTGACTTAAGAAATCAACTATCTTAATCTAAACCCTTCACAATATGCACTATAAATACAGAAGGAAGTTGCCTACCTCAAGATTAAAAATCTACATTTAAATGTTAATTTGGAAATATCTACATGCTGTGGAAAAGAGTTTAATTTAGATACTTCACTTCCAAATGTTATATAATCAATGCACCCCTGCCACCCAGAATCCCTATGGTGAAAATTTTATGCATGATGTATAAAAGTCAGAGAATACTCTATAATATGTAAATAATTACTTGGATTTCAAATGTAAAATTATTAAGTATACTTAATGTAAATTCTAAATAGTCAACTCTCCATGTAGTTTGAATATAAAAATTGATAAAAGGATTATTCAGCATTTTAAATGTCCTTGGCATGGGGTACATTTCCTCCCCCACTTTGACTTGAATACGCTGTGACCATAAAAGATAGGATACATTTAACTAAGATGTCAACAAAACAATGTTGATTTTGTCTCTCACGACAATTCTTATCACCAATGTAGTCTGAAAAATATTGTAGCTTGTAAGGTGTTTCTTTAGAATATATTTTTATTAAACTCATATTATTAACAATGTGCATTAAATTGTTATATTTGGAAATATGTTGAAAGCATTGAGTAAAATGATTCAGAATAAGAATAAAATTATGGTCAAATAAATGTATTCTTTTGACCAAACAGCAATTTCAAAGCAATAAAAGTTCTTTACATATAGTTCTTGTTTACCATGAGAGATTTTTAAGCCATAGAAACACTAAATTTCTACTCTCTTTTCTCTTCTTTCTTCATCCCCTTTCTCCAATTCGAAGAGCCAGCCAGTTCCTCACTAATCCCTTTGAAATTCTCCTGACACCCCCTTCTCCCGCAGCCACAAGTCCTTTGCCAACTAGTCCAACAATTCCTCCTGATTCTGAAATATAAAACGCCCTGGGCAAAATGTTTTACAAGCCTTCTTTAGCAGAGAGAGTTTCGGGGGGAAAGAATGAGAATATTCATACATTAATAATTTGCTTCTATTGTCATATATACATCAGTGAACTTTGATTTATGATAATTTACTGTTCTTATGCTTAGCCGGGGGAGAAAGGTTTAAATAGCTTGGGTGTGCTTTAGAGATAGAGTATTAGTTTATTTAGGCTCAGTAAAATGGGGGTCATTGATGCATCCATTTCCATTAATGGGAGTTAGCAACTGCTGCATATATCTCATAATTAGATTTACAGAAGTGCCAAGATGAGAAACTCAGTGATGCAGCACAGTATATTATCCTCATCCAAAAGGTGCTTTTCATTGTCTGAAAAGACAGATGCCATGTTCTGATAAGAACTATGTGTGTAGTTTTAGTTACTAATGTAAATTATTCAATATAAAAGGCTGCCAGTAGATGCGGTTTACTTTTTTTTTCTATTAGCCCAAAGTGCTCCTTAAAAAGCTAAAACTTTTATCGGCAAAATCTAATCATAAACTTCTCCCATACAGTAAATATTTCTGCTACTAGTTGTCAAAGTAGTTTCATAATTGAAGTAAAATAATAAAAGTACAGTAAATTAAAAAAAATACACTTACTACGGAAGGACTTCTGAAGGAACTAGGCAGCCCCTCTCCCCAAGATAATAGCAATTTAACAGATGGAATTTTTTTTTTTAAATCCAGTAATTGGAAGTCCCTGGAAGTTGTCCTAATAGTGTTAAGCAGATGAAAAAAAAAATTCATTCAGGAAAATCTAATTCTCTGAAAGAACAGCAGGAAGTTTTGACATTTAAGTCATGACCCACTTTCTAACCACCATCCTTCCCACTCCTTTAGCTCCCTGTTATTAGAAGCTGTACTCACACATGTGCAGTCAAGAAGATGGAGTCTCCTTCTCTTCCCATCTTCTAGATGGGGCCACTGGTTTACCACAGTGTCTCATCCCACACAGCATGTTTCAGAAGCTCCATTAGAGGAAGATATGGATGGCCAGGGCTAGTTCTTTTTCCCCTCTACCCACCCCCTACTCATAGCGTAGAAGCTACATTATGCCAAGTATATTGAAGGCCTTATCTCCCTGCCCAACCTTTTTCATGTGGTAGGAATACCAAACCAGGAGGGCTAGGCCAGCACAATTGTATGCCAACCAGCCTGTTCCTTGTGCTCACTCATGGGGAAGGGTGGCAGTGAAAAACGACCCCACCCCTAGCACCAGTGCAGTGATTTTGGTGGGTGTAGCAGTCTGCCAAGGGGAAAGACAGGTCATAGGATAAGTATGTCTACAGCTCCACTGAAGGGGACTGATGTTTTAGAACAGAGTGAAGAGAATTCCATGCCTAAGGAATTTGTCGAGAACAATCTAAGTGTCCATCAATAGACGGATGACTAAAGATATAATGTGTATGTCTGCGTATATTCAGCCAAAAAAAAAAAAAAAAGGAATTCTTGCCATTTGCAACAACATCATTGGAGCTTGTGGGCTTATGCTACATGAAATAAGTCAGAGAAAAACAGATAAAATATGATCCCACTTACATGTGGAATTTAAAAAACAAAAACAACGTCATAGATATAGGGAACAGGTTCGGAATTGTCAGAAGTGGTGGTGGGAAGGATTGAGGAATAAATGACATGACTAAAAGGGATTCATAAAATAAATGATAGGGATGTATTATAGAGTATGGTAACTATAGTTAGTAATATTGTATTGCATATTTGAAAGTTAGTTACAAATAAATCTTAAAAGTCTTTATCAGGAGAAAAATAAGAAAAATGGAGACTTGATAGCAATTAAGAGGAAGTTTACAGCTCCAAGGGAAACAGCAGCCAGAAGTTTAATAGAGTCAGGTAAAGAGATCACATAAAAGACTTCCTGTGATAACAGTCAACTTTGGAGATCAGGGAAGGTTGTGCATATGCATTAGCAGCACTCATGAATTACACTCAGAAGCAATCAAAACAGGACTTGAAAGCATTCCCAAAACCACACACAGAGCCATGAATACAGGGTGAATGCTTCACTGCCACAACGGGCTTAAACAACCTCTTGACAAACACTAACTGATCAATGAACTACTGTGACCCAGGGGCAACCCCATGGAAGTCAGCCTTAAAAATAAAATCATAGTCAATTTAGCAGTCTCTAAGACTGCATGCCCTATACTGCATACTCTCAGGAGTAATCTGAGAAGAAACTCCAAAGCTACTAGTCCTTGGCTGAACATGGGGGGGCAGGGGGACACTGTGACCTGTGATAGCAGCTCTAAGCTAATATGTGTATACAGTGATAATGTGTGAAAGTCTTACCGCCAGGAGGAATGAAGCACAACCTTTGACCAATAAGTAAGTGTCTTCCCCTGATCTAGGAGTAACCCCTAAGTAGTAATGCTAAAAGAGAAAAAAATGAATACAGGGGGAAAACCTGATTGGGGACATCAAAGGTTTCAAACTACAGACACAGACTTTGAATAATTAATTCAGACAAATCACAAAATACACAAATGCACAAGCAAACAGCAGCAAAAGCCACCAGTGGGGATTAACATGCAGAATTATTACAATATCTATAATGTCCACTTTTCAGCCAAAAGTATTTGTGTTTTATGCAAAAAAACAGGAAAATGTCTCATGCGCACGCAAGCGCGTGCACACACACACGCACACACACACACACCCCAATAAAAACCACCTTTGAAGGAATCTAGAGGTTTACTCAAGACAGGTTATTATAAATATGCTTAAAGACATAAATGAATCAATGCTTAAAGAATTAAAAGAAGCTATTTAACAATATCTTATCAAATAGAGAATAATAAGTAAATAAATTGAATTATTAAAAAATATAAAATCTGGATTGGAAAGTAGAAAAAACAAAATGTAAAATTCACTAAAGGGGCTCAAGCATAGATTTGAGATGACAGATGAAAATGTTAGCAAACTTGATGATATGTTTCAAGTAGAAGTACATGCAAAGCAATTCATACCCAGACACATAATAGTCAAAATATTGGAAGCCAGATATATAGAGAAAATATTGAAAGCAGTAAGAGGAAAGCCTCTCATCATATAAGAGAGAACCCCCCAAAAATAATAGCTGGCTTATCAGAAACAATCAAGGACAGAAAGCAGTAGAATGACCCATTCAAAATGCTGACAATTAAAAATTAACCAACAGGGGGTGCCTGGGTGGCTCAGTCGGTTAAGTGTCCAACTTTGGCTCAGGTCATGATCTTACTGTTCATGGGTTCGAACCCTGCATCAGACTCTGTGCTGACAGCTAGCTCAGAGCCTGAATGCTGTTTTAGATTCTTACCTCCCTCTCTCTTTGACCCTCCCCTGTTCATGCTCGTGCTCTCGCTCTCTCTCTCTCTCTCTCAATCTCAGAAATAAATAAAACGCATAAAAAATTAACTAACAGTCTTACACTCAGCAAAAATTGACAGTAGACACTGGAAAAGAATAGAAAACCAAACCAAAAACCAGCAGAAAGAAGGAAATTATATAGACTAGAGAGTGAATCAATGAAATAAGACAGTAGAAATCCAATAGAGCACATGAATGAAGCTAAAAGATGGTTATTTGAACAAATTGAATAAAAGATTCAATTTGACCACAAAAAAAGATTGTTCTATATTTTATTTCTATTTAATACATTTCCACTTAATACTCTTTAACATTGCTTTTAAAGATAGTTTAATGGTGATTAACATTTCTAGTTGTTTTTTTTTTCTTTTCTGAGAAACTTTATCCTTATTTCAATTCTAAATGATAATTTTTGCCAGTTAGAGATATTTGGAGTTGTAAGATTTTTCCCTTCCAAAACTGTAAATATATCTTGCCACTACTTCTTGTCTGCAAAGTTTCTATTAAAAAATCAGCTAACAGTCTTACGGACTTTTCTTTGTATGTGACTATTTGCTTTTCTCTTGCTACTTTTAACATAATAAATATCTTTACCTTTTGCCATTTTAATTATGATGTGCATTGGTGTGGATCTCTATAGGTTCATTTTGTTCGGGGTTCTTTGCTTCCTTGATATGGATGTCTGTTTCCTGCCCCAATTTAGGGACTTTGTCAACTATTATTCCTTCAAATAATGTTTTCTGGCTCTTTATCTCTCTGTTCTCCTTCTTGGTCTCTCTAATATAGATTTTAGTATGCTTGATGTTGTCTCAGAGGTCCCTGACACAAGTATCTTCCTTATTTTCTTCCCTGTCCATTTATTTTTCTTTATACTGTTCTGAATGGGTGATTTCCACTACTCTGTCTTCCAGATCACTGATCCATTCTTCTGTATCCTCTAATCTATGGATTTCCCTATAGCATATTTTTGTTTTTATCTCTGATTGTTTCTTTCTTATATTTTTGACATTTTGTTAACATTTCTCAAAATATTCCTTCATTTTTCTCCTGAATTTGGTGAGCATCTTTATGACAATTACTTTGAATTCTTATCTCTGTCTTATCAGTGTTTCTTGTTTTGTTTTGTTTTTTTCTGGGGTTTTATCTTTTTTTTTTTTTCATTTGAAACACATTCCATTGTCTCCTTATTTTGTTTTACTTTCTTTTTTAATTTTTTTATGAATTTTATAGAACAACTTCCTCTTCAAATTTAAATAAGAGTTCTTGTGTAGGAATATCCCATATGTAGACTATGTCTGTCTGGATCCTTTGACAGATCAGTGAAGCTGTATTGGGCATGGGCTGGGAAGATCCCAAAGCATAACTATGCTGGGATTGCCTTGGTAGGTGACTAGATGTGGAACCGGCATGATCCAGAGGTGTCCCATAGAACGCTCATTGGCTCAGCCTTCATGGATTGGCTAGCAGTGGAGTGGGCACAGGTCAAGGGGGTATACCCTCAGTGATATCCCTTTGTACTTAGAGTCATCACACCAGAAATAGAGTTCTCATTGTTATTGATTTCTTTCTCTCCTACCAGTCTCCATGTAGTCCTTCTATCATTTGTTGTTGAAAAGCTGTTCAGTCAGTCCTCGGTTCTTCTTCAAGAAGAATTAGTTTATACTAGGTGTAGATTTTGTGTCTCGGGGAGGGGGGCGGGTGCAGGTAAGTTCAGGGTCTTCCTCTACCACCAAATTGGACCTGCTCCTATTTTAATTCTTGATAAATAAATATTGTCTTCATTTTACAAGAGATCTTGAACGTTAATTAAAACTTGAGCATCTACTACAGAAATACAGAAAAGACTGGACTTTATTCATTAAACCACTTAGCAAGCTCTAGGGTATTTATTTTCAGAAACCTGTGGTAAATACTGTCTGGATAGTATTTTTTTTTCTTTTCTTTTTCCCATTTGTGTACTTTGTGCATTTACTCTCTTGAACTTAGATATGTGAATTTTAGGCAGGGTTATAGGCAATAGGCTTCTACACAGAAAAACTTAATCTACAAAGAGAGAAGAATGAAGCAAATGAGAAAGAGGCAGAAGTGAAATATCAAAGGGGCTCACACAGACTGATAGAATGGTTGCCCAAGTTCAGCCATTTTCTTTGATACTCTTACTTCATTTTACCAAATTCTACAATTTTACTTACTTTAGTATTTATAGGATTCTGCCCCTTTCACCTAATTAAAGCTTAATAAATAATTTCCTGGGGCACTTGGTGGCTTAGTCAGTTAAGCATCTGACTTCAGCTCTGGTCCTGATCTCACAGTTTGTCAGTTCACACCCCACATCAGGCTCTGTGCTGACAGCTCAGAGCCTGGAGGCTGTTTCAGATTCTGTGTCTCCCTCTCACTCTGCCCCTCCCCTCCTCATGCTCTGTCTCTCTCTCTGTCTGTCTCTCTCTCCTCCCTCTCTTCCCCTCTGCCTCCCTCCCTCCCTCTTTCTCTCCCCACCTCAAAAAGAAACACTATTTTTTTTAGTAAAAATAACATATCATTTCCTTCCCAAAATGATCAAGCTAGATTTTGTATTAGCTTCTAATAAGTTTATATCATTGGAGTATCATGCAAAATCACTTGATATTTAATTACCTATTTTTTGTGTGTTTTATTGCTTTTATTACTTAAGATTGCCAGTAGAAAATAGTATGTGTAGATTATATAAAATATACATTCCTGGTTCATAAATAAGAACTAATGGGATAGTATTTTTCAGTAAAAATTGAATTTTTAAAAGTCTGATTCTTTTTCATTGTTTAAGGAAGCAGAAATTATTGGGCAGAAACAGCCAAAGTTGCTGCCAATTCAACAATCTGGCTATTTCTCATTTTACCCAACTCACTTGGAACGCCCAAGAATTGTTCTCACATGTCTCTATACTAATTTTTCTTTGTATGGTTAAAAAAAAAAAAGCCAATCTCTTAGATGTAAAAGTGAATGCCAATTAAGTGTGCCAAAATAACACCAATCATCTGTCAGCCCTGCTGAGAATTCCCAGATCAGCCCAAAGGTCACAGTTTAGAATATGTATCAGTAAACCAAATATAAAATCACTAGTTCATGGAGCAGAAACAAACTCTAGTCTAATCCAGACTCATTAATATGTGAGTACTTTTGGAAGAGAGTAGTGTACAGTTTTGTTTTTATTGTTGTTGTTTTTGTTTTAATTGTTGAGCAAAGGCAGCTATAAACATCTAAATAATCAGAATAATAAATGGAAAAAAGTATGAGAAAACCTCAGATCCATAACTTGTTGGTAGAATGTCACATCAGTGTTTTTGTATCTCTATATAGAACGGAAATGGAAGTCAACTCTGGGGCGAGCCAAAATCTCCCAGGATCTAAGCTAAGCCTGTGAAGCCTATGATAGAATGGGCTCTGCATTGGGTTTTAAAAGTCATTGTATTACCTTTATTGTTTTGATTTATCAAAGGGAAAGTTTGGTCTCAGGAGATGAACAATAACATGATTTTGCAAAACTCCAGATGGATTACATAAAGTCCAATTGAAGTAATCATCACAATTCAATCAGAATGCTATAAAGAAAACAGATTCAACCAGTAAGCTACTTAATTTATTTCCACATAGTAAAGAAATAAATATTTTGATGATAGTCGGAAAAGAAAAGAAAATGAGTTGGCATTATGATTCTAACATGTAAAAAAGCAATGCACTAAAAATAATGAAGATGTTAATAGTGTTACTACAGTGATAGCATCCTGAGATTTGCATGTGTTTGGCTGGCAGGGGTGGGGGTATGTACTCTGTAACTTTTCTGAAATATCTTATGCCGTTACTAATAGTGAAGATTCTTAAATTTTAAAAGTTTAAAATAAAAAACAATGAGTATTTCATTTTCATTCACATTATGCCTTCCTTCCTCACTTTTGTGTACCATCATTGAAATAAAATATTTTAAAGCTTTTCTATCAAGAGCGATGTACTAATGATAGCAAAAAAAAGTTTACTTTAGCCATTTATTTTATTTTACTATTTTATTAATTTTTTAACAATGTTTATTTGGTTTTGAGAGAGAGAGAGAGAGAGAGAGACAAGTATGAGTGGGGGAGGGTCAGAGACAGAGGGAGACTCAGAGTCCAAAGCAGGCTCCAGGCTCTGAGCTGTCAGCACAGAGCCTGATGCAGGGCTCGAACCCACGAACTGTGAGATCATGTCCTGAACCAAAGTCGGCCGCTTAACCAGCTGAGCCACCCAGGTGCCCCCGGCCATTTATTTTAAAGTAAAGAAAATTTTTCAAATGGTAACAATTTTTGGGCTTGGTTAATTTCATAGATAACCAAATAAACAGATAAGAGAAAAAAAACAAAACAGTTGAGAATAATTCACATATTAATTAAAACTTTGTATGTTAATACATGCACACAAAATATGAAACATATTTTATTAAGCATATTTGTGGACAAGTGTTGGAGGGTATTACCACATTTCACAATATTACAGAAATAGTAGGGGTATTTTTGAGCATTGATTTAATCAATATCACAGTTTTACCATGGACTTTGAAATCTACCAGAACAGTCAAATCAATAATTGTAAGCATCATTATGTTACATTCTTGTCAAACACATTTTGGCCATTTTGCCTTATTATTTAGTTTGGCCTTTTATTGATCTGTTGGTTAAAATGAGTTTTTGTGACTTGCCTTATAATCATTATTCCATCATACTATCATTCTTAAATTCTTTAAATATTAATTTATTGGACATTTATTCAAATTTATACATAAATATAACATAGAATATTTATATTCTGAAACTTAAAAATCTAATTAGATTACTTGTTAGATTATAATGCCTAAGTTTCTGACATTGACCAAGGTAAATAATTTTAGAATAAAAATTTTTGCATTAATAAATATTCTTTGCATGACATTTAATAAGGAAATAAAATACTGGAAACATTCTGTATAAATCAGATTATCTTTGTTTCTGCTGTCATTATTTCTGATCCTCAGGTAATTTACTAAATAAATATATAAATGGAAAAACAAAAACAAAATGATGTGAAAGTACTTGCCCGTCTAAATGAAATGTGCAAATGATGATTGGAAGAAAAAGAAAGAGGTGAAAAATCACTTTCCAACTTCTCCCTGCTAGCCTGAGGTTATTGTTTCCAAACAGAAATTTTATCAATCATTGAGGTATATTATTCTTTCTTTGTCATTGCAAAAAAAGCTTTGCTGGTATATTTTTATGAGACTAGAATAAGGATATGGGCCCAAACGGGTGCTTGGTTATTTCATATACTTCAGAATTCTCAAATTGAATGTCATTTTTCTAAAATCTATTTTTCACATATAAGAAATTTTCATGCTTATTTGAAAAAACAGCACTGCAATTTCTTATTTCTGTAATTTTCCAAGCAAATCAGATTCATTGAAGCCTACTACAAGGTTGTCCAAGGGCTAATGCCATAAAAATTTATACTGAATAAAATACTGACAAACTCATATAATGTTTCACTATGTTCATGACAGTTCTGGCTTTATACTGACTCCTGGCCTGTAGAACACTGTTATAGGGAGACTTATAGTCAAGCATAATATTAATGATTAATGCTCTTCTCTAATTGAAGGAATGAAAATGATGGGAACTGCTAAGTACTTCACTAAAAATCACAAAGGAATACAATATATAAAACATGCATTCCAATTAGTTTTAATTTCACCTACTCAGATTTTCTTTCTGAATTAAATGGATATAGTAATGGAAATTCAGAAAGCCCAGTCTATTAGAGTCATGGATCTTAAAGACTAAAACTGCTCCAAAGTTAGGTGCCATGGAAGTATTTAATAAGATGAAGGCCTGCGATGGATAGCTCATCAAACTTAGAGTCTGCTGCTTTCATTCTAGTGTATCATCAACCCACCTGACCGCAGTTGTGCAGCTAATGTCTGTAGAAATTATGTCTTTTGATTGAATTGCATGTTTTTTTCTTTGTTTTAAAATACAGGTAATATAAGTCACTGATCCTGAGACACATGAAAAGTCATTGTAAATACCTTTTATTTTGTGTTCATTCCTCAAAGATTGAAAAGCCCTTTTACATTTATAATTTAAATATGTGTGTATATTAACATAGGTAGTATTTTATAGGCTGTGAAAAGGATATCCAAAATAATGAGGACAGTAACATATTAAATATAATTTACAAATAGATCATCAGTGTTAATTTCAAAATGTATACTGTTTCATGAAATAACAATGTACATATTTTAAAAAATTAAATCTACTATAAGCATTTTTATTTTAAAATTAGTATAAACATGATGAATTTTAAGTGCCTCTACAAAGATAGCAGTTGTTGTGAGGTTTTGTTGTTACCTCTGATGTTACCAAGTTATAAGCCTATTATTTTATTTAAATAGATGTTTAGGTATCTAAGAAAAAATTGACAATAGAAACAAGGATGAGTAACCTCTCACTGGAAAGGATAGGCTGAGATATTTTGGATGGTGGTGGTGGTGGTGGTGGTGATGATGACTATTTTGCATTTTATGAAGTTAGATACTCATGATAGTCTTGATTCAGCAGTCTTTATATTTATACCAATTCTCCCAATGGCTATTATTTCAGCCCTGGTCCTGCTGTGGAAGATGATTATTATTGTTGCTAGTTAACTGCTCTATCCATCCGTGCATCAACTGCAGAAGTTATCTGCCCCTAACAAAAATCCCTGGCTGTTACCTGGTGAGAGGGCAATTATAAACAGCTGCTTTATGGACAGGTATAGTATAGTTAGTCTGTGCATCAGCCAGTGCCAATACATGTGCATAGTGCAGTACCACAGGGATGAGTGTCTGGCAGGAGGAGGTAAGGATTAGGGAGAGGAGTCATTATGGGGAAAAAAAAAAAAAAAAGAATAGGACAGTAAAATTAAAACATCCCCCTCTTCTCTTAACCTTTTACCCACCCTGTGTTGTCTTCTTCCAATTTCCCTTTTTCCTCCTTTTATAAAAAGAAAATAGTCTAGAATGTGATGGATAGTATCATTTTCGTCTACAGATCTTTATTTTTTACTATAACAAATGTAATTCAATTATCAATTAGAATAAGTCCTCCTTTTTTAAATATCTTTAACATCAAGTATTGTAGGTATGGAGTCAGTGAAATGCTTCCAACTTAATTTTTCACAGACATTTTATGCTTTCAGGAATCCTGTGAATGACAGAAACTAGTTTGGTATATTGAGAGGTAGGAAATTTTTGAAACCTGAAACACAGAAAGAGAAAGGAAAGGAGAGCAAGTGAGGGAAGATGATATCATTGTTAACAAGTATATAAGCATGACTGCTATGTTTGATTTGATGAGAAAGGATACATATGTGTGAATTTAAAAGTTGCGGATAAAAGATGACCCAAACGAGGAAATGAAATTGAGTGTGTATATTTTGTGACACTCCATTTTACAATATTCTTATAATTTTTCATTAAACAAAAAATGTCAGCACCCAAAAGCTTATCATTTCTAGGTTTCCTAAAATATGTTAATGGCTTATGCTAAAATCCACAGTAGATGTGAAGACAGGAAGACAGCTCTACATTCTACCGGAAGGTAGAAAACATTATCAGAAATAAGAAAGTAAAATTAAGACGCATTTCCATTTACTGATGATTTTGGTGTGCAGTTGTGTTATATTTCCCTTCGCATTCCCTCCTATTTGTTCAATAAATTTTTTTCTGAAATTCAACTCCAAATCCAAAGCAGGCTCCAGGCTCTGAGTTGTCAGCACAGAGCCCAATGCAGGGTTCTAACTCATGAACCATGAGTTCATGACCTGAGCCAAAGTTAGATGCTTAACTGACTAAGCCACCCCAGGCTCCCAGGACTAACATTAAATTAGTGATTCATGTCCATTTACCTCTTGTCATAATCATAAATGATACATACCATAATTATCTCCATTTCATAGATGGAAAACATGAGAATCATAGCATGATTATGTCAATTTCCAGAATCATGCATTTATTCATTCAAGTATAATCACCAACCATCCTACTATATGGTAGGTTTTTTTAGAACACTTTTGTTCATAGTAGTAAACAAAACAAAATCCCTGTCTTTTCAAATTTTATGTTCTGGTGATATGAGGTACATCCTTAACAACTAAGATAGAAACTTAAAGATTAAAGAGATTACTTTCAACTGATGAAAACTCAGAAAAGCCTTAAGAAAAAGAAATGATATTTTATGTGAAACTTCAAAAATGAATATTATTTATATATGCAGAGATAAGGAAAGAGACTAATTGGGAGGGAGAATATAAAAACACAATAGTTTACAAGGTATAACAGTTCATAAGGGCTTTTATAGGCAAAGATCACTTAATCCTCAACATAGAATCAGTGACAGGAAGTGATACAAGATGAAGTTTGAAAGATTCTAATAGTAAGATATATTTGTTGCATATTATAATCAGCCCTTCAAAGTATACTGATTATTATTCCCAAAAGATCTATCTGGATGAGCTAAAAGTAAACAAAACCACCACCACCACCACAACAAAAACACGTCATTTTTAATAAATAAATACTAAGGAGATAAAGCCAATCCCTTTAAGCATTTTAAAATAAATTTCCAATAGTGGTGTCAGCAAAATGGTAGAATAGGAAGTTCTAGTTCTTACCTCTCTAGAGAAATATTGATTTAACAATGATATTTGGACCAAAATATCTTTATGAGAATTTCAGAATTCAGTTAAGAAATTGCAATACCCAAGTTGGGCACAAAGAGCTTCATGGAAACAGGTAAGAACAATTTTGCTTTACCTGCATCAGCCCCTTTCCCAAGTCAGCACAGCTTTTTCTGAGAGCAAACAACCATCTTATAATTTCTTCCTCAGGGAGAGAGTATGCATCCAGCAGTCCAGCTTCTTAAAGGATTTCCCAAGGGAGTGGTTTTTGTCTTGCCTCATTCAGAGTGCTGATAAAACTGGAATAATTTGGATGCCTGGAGGTGCTGAGAACAAAGAAGAGTGAGGGTTGGCTTGCTGTATGCAGCACTACTGGGCACAATTAGGAGAAAGAGCATAACGAGAGACTTCTTCTGGAGGGAGACAAAGGGAGCATAATCCAGTTTTATTACTTCTGAGAAGACTACCCAAAAGAATGATATCTGAATTGCCTGACTTGGGATGGTGATGAATGCCTGGTGGACGAGGGAGGGTAGTGTGGCTTGCTGCTAGAGAACCAGAGAACTTGCAGTTCCACACATAGACATAAGCAGAAATAAGAGATAATGAGATCCTTAAAAAGAAACTAGTAATCCCCTTCAATAGAGAAATTGAAGTCCTAGGTGAAGTCATAAGCTCCCTCTCCCCAAGAAATGTTTCAGAGGCCCCCAGTATCTCAAGCTATGCTGATGAGTGACTTATTTTCCTGTATGAAACCAGTCTGTAAAGAATGGGAGTGGTACTGTTTTTCAAATATGCAGATCTCAACAGAAAGTTATAAAACACTCAGAGAAACATGGCCCAATTAAAGGAGGAAAATAAAAGTCTCCATAAATCTACCCTTATGAAACAGAAATGAATAAATTACTTGAAAGTTCACAGTAATCATCATAGAGATGTACAATGAGCTCAAGAACTTGATGCATTGGGGCGCCTGGGTGGCTCAGTAGGTTAAGAATCTGACTTAGCTCAGGTCATGATCTCATGGTTCATGGGTTCAAGCCCCACATCAGGTTCTGTGCTGACAGCTCAGAGCCTTGAGCCTGTTTCAGATTCTGTCTCCCTCTCTCGATGCCCTTCCCTCACTCATGCTCTGTTTCTCTCTGCCTCAAAAAAATAAATATCTATCCATAATCACACTAAATGTAAATGGAAAAAAAGGCTCCAACCAAAAGACATAGGTTATCAAAATGGATTTTCAAAAAGACCCATCTATATGTTGCATACAAGAGACTCATTTTAGACCTAAAGATCTATCAATCATGCTAATGGACATTAAAAGAAAGCTGGAGTAGCCATACTTATATCAGACAAAATAGATTTTAAACCAAAGACTATAACAAGAAATGAAGGGCGAAATATCATAATTAAGGGGTCTATCCAACAAGAAGATCTAACAGTTGTAAATATTTATGACCCAACTTGGAGGATCCCAAATATATAAATCAATACAATCAAACATAAAGGAACTCACTGATAATAATACAGCAATAGTAGGAGATTTTAACACCCCACTTACAGCAATGGGCAAATCATCAAAGCAAAAGATTAACAAGGAAACGATGGCTTTGAATGATACACTGGACCAGATGGACTTAACAGAAATATTCAGAGCATTTCAACCTAAAGCAGCAGAATACACATTCTATACAAATGCACATGGAACATTCTCCAAAAAAAATCATATATTGGGTCACAAATCCGGCCTCAGCCATACAGAAAGATTGACATTATACCATGGATATTTTCGGAACACAATATGAAACTTTAAGTCAACCACAAGAAAAAAAAATTTGAAACACTTTTAGTACATAGAGATTAAAGAACATCCTACTAAAGAATTACTGGGTTAAAGGGAAAGTTAAAGACAAAGTGAAAAAAAAACAAAAAGAAAGAAAATACATAGAAGCTAATGAAAATGAAATTATGACATTGGCATCTAGGTGGCTCAGTTAAGCATCCAACTCTTGGTTTTGGCTCAGGTCATGATCTTGTGGTTCCTGGGTTTGAGCCCTTTTTCAGGCTTCACTTTGACAGTGTGAGTCCTTGTGAGTTTCCCTCTGTCTCTTTGCCTCTCCCCTGCTCACACACTCTTTCTTTCTGTCTCTAAATAAATAAACTTTAAAAGGAAAGAAGGAAATAACATGAAAACACGATGGTCCAAAACCTTTGGAATTCAGCAAAGGCAATCATAAGAGGGAAGTATATAGCAATAAAGGCCTAGCTCAAGAAGCAAGAAAAGTCTCAAATACATAACCTAACCTTACACCTAAAGGCGTTAGACAAAGAATAGCAAATAAAACCTCAGGCTAGCAGGAAATAATAAAGATTAGAGGAGAAATGCATTATATAGAAACAAAATGCATTATATAGAAACACCAGCTGATCAATGAAGCAAAGAGTTAGTTCTTTGGAAGAATTAGCAAAATTGATAACCCCCTACCCAGACCTATCAAAAAGAAAATATAAAGGGACCAAATAAATAAAATCATGAATGAAAGAGGATATATCACAACCAACATCACAGGAAGACAATTATAAGAATATTATAAAAGTCATATGCCAACAAATTGGGAAATCTGGAAGAAATGGGTAAATTCCTAGAAACATACAAGCTACCAAAATTGAAACAGGAAGAAATAGAAAACTTGAACAGACCCATAACCCACAAAGGAATTGAATCAATTATTAAAAATCCCCAAGGCAAAAATAAAATCCAGGGCTGGATGCCTTCCCAGGGAAATTCTACCAGGCATTAAAGAAAATTTAAGACCTCTTATTCTCATACTGTACCAAAAACTAAAAAGTGAAAGAAAAACTTCCAAACTCATTCTACAAGGCCAATATTACCCCAGTTCTCAAAAACAAAGACCCTTATAAAAAGGCCAATATCTTGATGAAAATGGATGCAAAAATTCTCAACAAAATACTAGCAAATTGAATCCAATATTACATTAAAAGAATTATCTCCCATGATCAAGGGTGATTTTTTTTTTTCCTAGGATGCAGGCGTGGTTCAATATTTGCAAATCAATCAATGTGATAGATCACATTAAAAAGAAAGGATAAGAAACATATGATCCTCTCAATAGATGCAGAAAAAGCAACTGGCAAAATATAGCATCCATTCTTGATGAAAAACGTCAACAAAGTAGGGATAAAGGGAACATACCTTATCATAATAAAGGGTATGTATGAAAGACCCACAGCTAATATTGTTCTCTGTGGGTCTTACATACAGTGAAGAACAAGATAGTGATGTCCACTCTGACCATTGTTATTTAACATAGTACTGTAAATTCCAGCCTCAGCTATCAGACAATACTAAGTAATAAAAGGCATCCAGGTCCTCCAGAAAGAAATCAAGTTTTCACTGTTCACAGACAAAATGATACTCTATGTAGAAAATCTAAAAGACTCCACAAAAAAAACCTGCTAGAACTGATACATAAATTCAGCAAAGTTGCAGGATATAAAATCAATGTACAGAAATTTATTGCATTTCTATATACCAATAATAAAGAAGCACAAAAAGAAATCAAGGAATTGATCCCATTTACAATAATTGCACCCATAACCATAAAATGCCTAGGAATAAATGCAACCAAAGAGGTAAATGACCTGTACTCTGAAACTATAGAACACTTATGAAAGAAATGGAAGAGGACACAAATGGAAAAACATTCCATGATCATGAACTGGAAGAACAAACATTGTTAAAATATCCGTATTACCCAAAATAGTCTACACTGTTAATGCATTCCCTATCAAAAATCACCAGCATTTTTCACAGAGGTAGAACAAATAATCCTAAAATTTGTGTGGAACAACGACAGACCCTAAATAGCCAAAGCAGTCTTGAAAATGAAAAGCAAAGCTGGAGGTGCCGCAATTACAAAGTTGTAGTCATCAAGACAGTATGGTACTGGCACAAAAACAGACACATAGATCAGTGGAATGGAATAGAAAACGCAGAAATGGACCCATTAATATATGGTCAACTAATCTTCAACCAAGTGGGAAAAAAAAAATATCCAATGACAAGATAATCTTCAACAAATGATGTTGGGAAAACTGGACAGCAACATACAGAAGAATGAAACTGGACCACTTTCTTATACAACAAAAATAATTTCAAAATGGAATAAAGACCTAAATATAAGACAGGAAACTGTCAAAATCTTAGAGGAGAACACAGGCAGCAACTTCCTTGACTTCTGTTGTACCAATTTCTTAGTAGACACAGTGTCCAGAGACAAGGGAAACAAAAGCAAAAATGAACTACTGAGGCTTCATCAAATTTAAAAACCTCTGCACAGTGAAGGAAACAATTAACATAACTAAAGGACAGCTGGTGGCATAGGAGATAATATTTGAAAATGACATATCTGACAAAGGACTCATATCCAAAGTCTTTAAAGAACTTAACGAACTTGACAGATAATCCAGTTAAGATATGAGCAGAAGACATGAATAGACATTTGTTCAAAAAAAACAGATACATGAAAAAAATACTCATCATCACTTAATGTCAGTGAAATGCAAATCAAAACCACAATGAGATGCCACCTTCACAGTGTCATAATGGCTAAAATTAACACAGAAAACAACAGATGTTGGTGAGGCTATGGAGAAAGGGGAACCCTCTTACACTCTTGGTGGAAATGAAAATCGGTTCAGCCACTCTGAAAAACAGTGTGTAGGCTGCTTGAGAAGTTAAAAATATAATTACTCTATGCCCCAGCAATTGAACTAAGTATCCAAAGGATACAAGAGTACTGATTTGAAGGGGCGCATGCACCCTGACATTTATAGCCACATTATCAAAAATAGCCAAATTATGGAAAGAGACCAAATGTCCATCAACACACGAAAGGATAAAGAAGTTGTATATATGCAGTGGAATATTACTCTTTCATCAAAAAGAATGAAATGTTGCCATTTGCAGTGTCGTGGATAGACCTAGGATTTCTCATGCTAAGTGAAATAAGTCATACAAAGATAAATACCATATGATTTCATTTGTATGTGAAATTTAAGAGACAAAACAGATGAACTATAGTAGAAAGGAAATAAAAAGAGAAAGGGACACAAACCATGACTCTTAACTATAGAGAAAAAAATTGAGGGTTGCTGGATAGGAGGAGGGAAGAGGGTAGGCTAAATAGGTGACTGTGGTGTTGAACTCCGGGTGCTGTATGTTGAGTGTGAATCACTAAATTCTACTCCTGAAACCAATAGTACACTATGTGTTAACTAACTAGAATTTACATAAAATATTGAAAAAAAATAGCAGTTGGTTTTCTTTTTAACTAAGTCTTCCTTAGGGGTCATCATGGCATATATAACTCCTAAAATCGGCCTTCACTGTATCTTTACTCCTTGTCATTATCTTCCTTCTCCCCACAGTTTTTATGTTCCAATTACAATTCACTGCAATATTTCAGTGTGTTAGACTGTAAAGATAATATATAATATGTTTCATGGTCTTCAATTTGGCAAAGTAATATCAGTCATTTTTCTACTTGAATATGTATTTCTATCATTTAGTCAATCTTTAAATGTTTAAATATCTATATCCTCACAAATAGAAAAAGAAAGATTATAAGTGTAAGTAAAACAAAAAAAAAGAAACAATATATTATACAAGATTTAGTTGTGAATAAAAATAAAGAGTAGGCTAATTTATTTTTGACCAAGATATTAGTGTTACTCTTTATAAAGGGAATTAGTCTTAGATAGAACTCTGGTAGTTATTACATCATGGCTTTCTCACTTCTTTCCCAGTGGAATCTTTTGATATTCACACTTTGCTGAGAATTCCATTTCAGAAAACGAGTTTTAGTGTTCCTGTCCTTGAAGGACAGGCTGGGGAAAGGGTCAAGGCTGTAAGGAAAAATTCTTTTCTTCTTTACTTGCCTCAAAGATTCCTCAGAGCACTGTTTAAAATTTGCTGATGGACATGTAAAGATAATAATGAGAAAAGTAATTATCAACTATTGAGAATTTGCTATGGGCTAAGCAGTGTAAGTCTTGCCTAAAGATTGTCACAGTAATCTTATAAGAGACTATTATTTTTGTCATGTTATAGATGACAGAATCATTAAGTCAATGGCCAGAGATCTCTTACCTCATGAGTGGCAGAACCAAAATTTGACCTTAGGCGGTTTCATGTAGTCTAGAGCCTATAATACTTTGCTGTTCTGTTGCCTGGCAGAAAGCCTCATCTAGTAAGTAAAGATCCACAGCTGAATTTTCTGTACTGAATGATGTTTTCATTGTGTATATCGGTCAGATGGATTGGAAAATTGCCAAATTTTCACTTTGTTCTCTAGCCCATAGATATTTCACTTGAAAAGCAGTGGTAGATTATAATCATCACTTCAGTATTAGGTCATATTCAAAAGACAGATAGTAGTGTGCAGATTAATTTAAACTGTAATTACAATATATTTTTAAGGGATTTTCAACTCTCTCTGGAGCTTTTATATTTGTTAAAGTCACCAATCTCTGATTTAAGTTTTCTTAGTATTAAGTATTAAGATATGGATAGCTTTAGTAGTACCCTGAGAACTCTCTTTAGTGCATGCCCTCTTTCTTTGCAATTGCATATGCTCTTGTTTTAGCTCAGGCTGCTGTAACAAATTACCACGGATGGGGGGCTTAAACAGCAAATATTTATTTCTTACAGTTTTGGAGCCTGGAAGTCAGAAAGCAGATTATCTGGATTCTGGTTAAGGACTCTTTTCCTGGTTTATATATGGCGGTCATCTTGCTGTGTGTTCACAGAGTAGAGAGAGAGAGACAGAGGAAGCAAACTGTCCTGTAATTGTTCTTCTAAAATCATTAATCCCATCCTGAGGGCCATATCCTATGACCTAATTACCTTCTACCTACCCAACCTTCTAATACCTTCCCATTGGGGGTTAGGGTTTCAACATAAGAATATAAGAATTTGGGGACATAAATAAACATGGAATCCATGCAGCTATTTTCTCAAGTATGAAAAAAAGAAGTAATTGAGGGAGGAGAATTCCTCACAAGTTATCTTTAAAATGAAAGCAGAGCTCAAATGCATACTTGGCAAGCTTCATCTGCAACTGTTTGGACTCCTTTACCCATGAATTGCTACATTTTTGAGAATGTAGAAAGACAAGGACTGAACTTCCGTGAGCAAATAGAGTGATTCATATGTTTGTTTTAAAATAATGTTCAAAATATTCCATCATGCTCTGGTAGATAATCGACTGTTATTAATACCATCATTATATATCTATGAAAATTATATTTCATATGGAGTTATCTGAACATAATAGTATAAGTATTTAGGATGACCATTATCACCTCTTAATGTGGAATTTTAGACTACCTATTCTCCTGAAAGAATATGAATAACAGTCTATTTTTTTAAATTTTTTAATGTTTTATTTCTGAGAGAGAGAGAGAGACAGGGAGAGGGAGAGGGAGAGGGAGAGAGAGAGAGAGAGGGCATGAAAAAGGGAGGGTCAGAGAGAAAGGGAGATTCAGAATCTGAAACAGATTCCAGGCTCTGAGCTAGCTGTCAGCATAGAGCCCAACATGGGGCTCGAACCCAGGAACTGTCAGATCATGACCTGAGCCAAAGTCGGACACTTAACCGACTGAGCCACCCAGGTGTCCCAGAACAGTCTATTTTTATGATAAATGAAATGCAGTGTGGGAAAAATGAAATGAATGGTGGATGTTAGAAATAAGTCTAGACGGGGTAGGGAGATATACAGCCAAGAAAAGTTGTAAGAAAGAACATCATAAGGGGATACACTTCACTTATGTCAGATTTGTCAAAATAAATTACTTAAAGGCCCAGCTGTGTGGACACTTCGTGATCCAAGTGCTGTGTAACCATTTAGGATTCTTCAGTTGCAAAGCATGGAAACAAATTTTGGTTACAAACAATAATATTTGGAGGAGTAGCAGATGAATATTCAGGAAAGTTGGATATTAAGGGTTTTAACACAAAGAAAATAAAAACCATCTATTTATGAGCATCTGGAATGCAGAATTACTTCCTCATCTCTTTTTCTTTAGTTGCTGTTCAAGAATTTAAAGCTCCTGAAGAGGGATGTTTAATTACTTGGCTTGGATAACATGGAAAGTGCTCTTTAGGGGGAGGGGGTACTTGATTTATACTTCCACTAAAAAGATGCACAATGAAGAAGCAGCTCCCAAAGTTGGATTTTATTAGGAGTGGAGAAGGGATGCTGGGGAGATCAAAAATTAAATGTTCACTTTACAGTTTTTCACAACTGAAGTGAAGTGAGTACATCACTATCCTCCTCATCCTTTGTTAAGATCTCCATAAGGAAAACAATATAGAGGAAGAGGTTTTAGTTTTGATCTTGTATTAGTTTTCTATTACTCTGCAACAAATTATGACAAACTTTGTAGTTTTGAAAATTTCAAACTTATCACCTCACAGTTCTATAGGTCAGAAATCCAACACACCCTCCTGTTGAAGGTGTTGGTATGGCTGTATTGCCTCTGTGAGGCTCTAGGGTAGAATCCACTTTCTTGTTTTTCCCAGCTTCTATAGGTTCCCCACATTGCTTGGCTTATGTTCTCACTCTTCCATCTTCAAAATCATTAAGGTTCATCTTTATAACCATTATTCCATAGTCACATCTCCCTCTGACTACAGTTATGTAAGGCTCTCCACTTTTGAGGATTCATGATCAGACTGAGCCTGTGTAGATTATCTCCCCATCATCCCACAGTCTTTAACTTTAATAACATTTTCAGGGCTGCTTTTGCCTTATAAGGTAAGTTTCATAGGTTCCTAGGATTAGGACATGTACATCTTTTGGGAGCTGTTTTTCTATCTACCACACATCCTATCTTGTGACTGGAAAGGTACACACTTGGGGGATTCAAGATTTATAATCAATACCTACATTGATTTTTTTTTCCTCTTTGATCACTCCCTTTTTTATAATTTTTATCTTTTCCCCTAATTTCTTAGGAAACTCTAAGAGAGTGAAAAGAATAAAATCTTTGTGGAAATAGGTTGTATATAAGAAAAGTATACTTTAAAAAATATACAAATGTATAGGAAATAACTTTTCTTCATTAATCTTCAAGCTGTGTTGAGTACAGTACATGTGCAAGGTTAGTAAAACACAATGCTTGATTGTGACAGTGACATAGTTAAGAGAAAATATTTAACTCCCCTCTATGAGTTAATTGTAACTAAAGGGGCTTCATGACCAAGGGCTTCTGCTTAGAAAAGTTACTTTTGTATTTATCAGAAATGATTCTTTGCATAAAATAAATTATTACATAAGTCTGTTCAGAACCAAAGAGAGACGGCAGGTGGGAAAAGAGCTCATTTGTATGAATTCTCTTTCCTGCTGTGGAATCCCAGTGAGGAAATCTGATTAACTTAAGAAAATGACTTCAGCAGGGCTTTAAGCTATAAAGGTTCTTTCAGATGAAGAGGTCAGTCTGCCCTGGAATTAAAAGTCATAATCTTGGTTTGGGTTAGGACTCTAAGTATTTTACTCTAGCAGCCAAAGCTGATAGTTTTTACCCTTTCCAAAAAGTTGCCTATTGTGGTAATACTGCCTGGTGTTTGCTGATTAGCAGTAGGTGATTTGGGATTGTGAATTTTGCACAACAGAAAATAAATGTAAAAACAGTGTAATGGTTCTTTTCATATTTCGAGGCAATCTGGTATGTTGTACAGTAGTTTATAGAAAACCATTGAAGACCTTGCTCTATTTATATTCTAGTAGAAAATCAAATTCTCTGCATGAAAAAATATTTTAAAATTCTTATCACAGTGCTGTGTTTATGCTTTTAACAAATCAATACATTCTAACACTCTTTTGCTCAGCTTACATTTTTTCTCTTGACATATTTAGAGTAATGTTTTGATCAGCTATGCTTTATATTCCATTATTTTTCTTGTCTCTGATAATAATCAATTTTTGACACTGGAAGTCAGAGGAAGTCAGATGAAAGCCAACTGAATTTGTTGGATCAACTGCATTAGCAGCGCAGGATATGTATACACACTTTCATGGGCACACATCCTCATGCACATGCACTATCAGAACAGCTGTCAGTGTTCAGAAGTGGCTGAAGTTTCATATTCCATCTATTCAAACAAGTTTGAAACCTGCAAATGTATCAATTTAAATTCTGTTTTCACACTAATTCTCATATATTATGACTCAATGCCATACCTGTTTCAAGGGGATGAATAGGTAAACAATTATTTTAAGTTTCTTTTAAGAATCTTGACATTTTATTTTTTTCTCCCTGAGAAGTGTCTCTTCACCCTTCTCAAGTTCATATGAAATATACAGAACAAACATTGAAGATATTTACACCTGACGTTCTATTCCCAAAGTCAGAACAGATGTTACATTTACTTTTTGAATTTTTAGTTTACCTTTAACTGTTCTGTGGCTTTAATATTTCTTAATTATATCATAGGCTAGAGATACCAAGACCTAACTAACCCTTAGTGAAAATGTCTAATGCCTTATTTACAGTATGAGCATTAAGTATTAATCTCTTGGCTGTCTGTACTATGTTTTATCTTCTGTTTTCTTGTTCAAGAGTCAGTGATTTATAAGAGCATTAACATAAGTCCTCTTAGAAATGAAAGCTAAAACTACAGATCTGCAGAATTCAAATAAAGTCAAAATTTCAGTAGGAAATTCAAAAAATCATTACTGTATTATTTAAAAGAGCAAATATGCATAGCTAAGAGAGTTTTAAAATGTATGATGAAAGGACATTTTATAGTACTTGTAGAACAATAATTCAAGAAATGTTATCACTGTAATTTACCTTAACATGATGGATAGCTGTCATAGGAGATGAAATTCTGAAAAGTTTTGCTAAGTCACAATGATTTAATTTGAGAAATAAGAGCCAAATTACTTATTATTAGGGTCTTTTATGTTAAAATTCAGGGACAATAAGCTGTTTTGGCCACATGCAAGAGTGTTGTAAACAAAATCATAGCATTTTTAAAGCACACTTTTTAAAGTAAGATTCAGTAAAAATGCATTGCCTTAAGTTAACCATTGAATATTCTTTCAGAAATAGATATATATCTATCTAAATCTATGATTTTACACATATATTGGTATCTAAAGAGAGTTGTATAACTTTGTATAAGTTGCATTAAACTATGTATGATATTTAATCTCTTATCAGTTGATGATTTTTAAGTTAATATAGATCTCTATCATCTTTTTAAATAGATATTTAATATCCCCTTTCCTGAGAAATTTACAGTTCACTCAACATATTCTTTATTGTTAAATATATAGGTTGTTATAATCTTTTCTTTTGTTATGAGGAAAATCCTTATAAATATATTATTATATTATTTTTTAATCCAATGGGTTTTTTTATAGCATTATGTTCCAAAATGGAGACAATATTAAAAAGAAATACAGACCCAAGAAATAAACTTAGCTTATCAGGTTGCAGTTTGGGTTAAACTATGTAAGGAATTTTCTTTGATTTTGGAAGCCATGTAGTCTTATTTTGAATCTGAAATAAAGTATCCATATTATCACAGATTGGTATTAAATGATATATAAGTCTTGCTAATGCATTTTTGTTGTTGTTGTTAGGGGATATGCATTTCACTTACCCTGGCTCTCGACTCTTTTATTTCCAGTCTTGCTACTTTTTGCTTTTCTCTAAACTAAAATTCTCCTACAACAGACTTAGTACAGATATGTAATCTCTAATCATAGAATACAACCATGCCCCCTTGATTTTTCCTACCAGATGCTCTGTTTATCGAAGTTACCATGTGGTTGACTCCTTCTTTTATTTTGCTAAAATACCACCTCTACAGGGACACACCATTCCTTACTACCCAATTTAGTAATTACATTTATCTCTCACATAATTATTTTACCACATCATCATCTTTCTCTTTATGATCATTATTATGGTATAAAAGTATTTTATTCATTTATTTCCATTGTTGACTTATATAAGTTTCATAAGAGTAGGGTATTGTCTGTCTTTTGTACTACTATATTCATAAATATATACAAATACACATCTGTATATTTTGTACATAGTAGATGTGCCATAGTTTACTTGAATGAATGAATGTATAATTTGAAGGAGTGTATGATGGGCCAGGGTTTATACTCTGTAGAAGAAGCGATAGGAATTGACCTTTATTGAACATCTTTTATGTGCTAGAGCTTTTCACAACTTGTCTCATGTAAATCTCATAATAACTTTCTCATACTGGTTTTATATTCTCCATTATTCTAATAAAAAAGTGGATGAATGGAAAACATTATGTAATTGGCCACACAGCTCTGATAAGTAACAGAGCCAAGATTCCAACCCAAATATGCTTGTATGGAGAAATCCTTCATCCTTTCCACTATGTATGTAGCTACCTAATTAACTGGCTAACATATTTTTTAACAGATTAACATAACTTCTTATATGTCAGGGCTATTGCATTTCTTTATTTAGTATTGTGAATCACTTGACTGCTAGAGATCACTATACCATATTTAGTATTAAGGAAACTAAATCTTTGGAAGATTAGTAACTCTTTCAAGACCCTGAAGCTATAAATGGAAGTCTGATTTAGATCAGTCCAACCTTAAAACACTGTGTTTCACTATGTCCCATGTACATAAATGAGTTGTAATAGTGCCTGCTATAATGTAGCTTCATTTATATTGCTATACATTTAAGAAGAAAAAAATCAGTGTCTCTGATTGAATAGCTTGTCTAATGCAAACATAAATCCCATGGAAATATACAGAATTTTAACACATTAATGTTCTGGGGAAGAATAAATGCATTTTGATATGCATTTTATATGTAAAATGAAAAAATGAAACAGGAAAAGGGAGCAAATGACATGATGATTATAGCAAAGGACATTGAAAGTGGAATAAACCAATTTTCAAAAGAGTAAACCATTAGAAAGGAATAGGACAAAATGACTAAATTTATTTTGAGAATCCATTTATCTGTAAAGAGAAGTTGTGACAGATATGAAAAAGCATTGATTCATTTTTTATATCATATTTTGTTACCTTATTGACCATTTCTAGAGAGGATTCTCTAGAGGAAATAATGAATATGGGCTTAGCTTGCTTGACTCATGACTACTTTTTAGGAAGATATTCCTAGAGCCATAGAGGTCTAAAAAATGCTAAAATGTCATTGGTCCCAACTGGTTGCATTTCAGTTTAGAAACATATGGCCCAGACAGTTTAAATGAAACTGACTAAACTTATGCAGATGTTGAAGAAATAAAACTGGGTATGAATATTTCACTTGAATCCCAGGTTTATCTTCTTTCTGGATACTAGAATGCGTGACTGCTTGATGAAAGTTATGTTTTGCCATTACCCTGAACTTATCTTCAAAAATCTCTCTTTAAAAAAAAGCAAAATTTAACATTTATTTATTTTTGAGAGATGGAGAGAGACAGAGCATGAGTTAGGGATGGGGCAGAGAGAGAGAAACACACAGAATTTGAAACAGGATCCAGGCTCTGAGCTGTCAAGAAAGAGCCCAATGCCAGCCTCAAATCCATGGACTGTGACAACATGACTTGAGCTAAAGTTGGACACTTAACTGACTGAGCCATCCAGGCACCCTACCTTCAAAAAGCTCTTAAGAGAGGTGCTTGGATAGCTCAGTCAGTTAAGTGTCCAACTCTTGATTTCGGTTCATGTCATGATCTCACAGCTTGTGAGATCAAGCCCCCCAGGATCCTATTTTGCACTGACAGTATGAAGCCTGCTTGGGATGCATTCATGCATCTATTAATTCATTCATATTCTTTCTCTCTCTCTCTGTCTCTGTCTCTCTCTGTCTGTCTCTCCCCTTCCCCAACTCACTCTCTCTCAAAATAAATAAGCATTTAAAAAATTTTCTTGTGGTGCCTGGGTGGCTCAGTTGGTTAAGTGTCCAACTTCGGCTCAGGTCACGATCTCACGATTAGTGCATTCGAGCCCTGCGTTGGGCTCTGGGCTGACAGCTCGGACCCTGGAGCCTGCTTCAGATTCTGTATCTCCCTCTCTCTCTACCCCTCCCCCGCTCGCTCTCTGTCTCTCAAAGTAAAATAATAGAACACATTAAAAATTGTGTAAAAGAAAACAAAACATAGGGGTTGGTGAGTTCAAGTTCCATGTGAGGCTGTATGCTGACAACTCATGGCCTGGAGCCTGCTTTGGATTCTGTATATCCCTCTCTCTCTGCCCCTCTCCTGCTCACTCTCTTTCTCTCTCACTCTCTCAAAAATAAATAAAGGTTAAAAAATTGAAAAAACCCAACAAATTTAAATATGGGAACACATATTTAATACAAGTTATTGCATCCATTCACCAGAGTCGCTTATGAGCTACACCTAAGATATACACATGATCATTACCTACCCATTGTGAAAGTGTGAGTTGACTTCAAATAAGTAATTTAATAAGGCATCCTTAACATGACAACTAGTTTTTGCTGTAATGCTTCAGAAACTATGTATTTGCATTTAACGAGTATTTCTAATATATAATGCATGTGGGTATGTGCATTTGTGTGTATAATATCTGAATTTTATATTGAAGAAATTAACTTTCATTGAATTAACTACTTGGAACTATTTCTTACATGGAAATACCATAGTTCTTATATTTTGCCTGTAAGGGCTAATTATACCTTACTTCATTATACCTAGGGTGATCTATTTTCCCATTTGCCTAGATGAAGTCCAGTTTGTTCCTATTGTCCCAGAGTGACTTTAAGAAACTTCTTTCTCAGCAATATCTTGATTTAGATAGTAAATTTTATAATCATATTTATAATGCATATTATTATTTTATATATTCCTACACTGGAATATTTATAATAATAACATCTCTTATAGTGAAATAATAAAGCCAACTGATTTACTTTGATGTAAGACCTTCTACATAGTGATTAGGAGTAAATACTTTGTACCTCACTTTTCTTATTTGTAAAATGAAAATCTCCATATCTACATCAATTTTTTTTTCTAACAGGGATCAAATTAGTTATAAGTATCTACCTAGAAGAAGTCTTATAAAAGAATTAAGTCCATTTTTTCTCTATCCATTCTGTTACCCATAAACCATAAGATGTAATTTATAAATGCTTATTTTTATAAGAAATAAATATATACATAATTGTACTATACTGATGGGAAAAGCTAATCAGAATAAAGATTATGAAGATTGGAAAAAGTTAATATTAAAACTATCCATTCCTAATACTTTGAAATGATCATGATTTACTAAAATGTTATATTAATTTACAATAGGAAAATTAAGTACTGGCTTTATCTAGAATTCTATTTTCTTGTTACACCAAAATTAACAAGACTAGATTCTTACCATGTTCTGGACTTTTAGACTGATTATATTCTTCTGCATTTCCCCTACTCATTTGTAGTATTGTTCCAGTAAAATGACAAGGAAATCATTTTTTCCCTATAATTCATTATGCTAATATCTGTTAGTTTCTTTTCTTATATGAATGACCAAGGGTAGTCATGTTTTCATTATTATTTTGGCTTGTCAAACAAAATTCTTCTTTTATTGGTACCCAGACTACAAAATTCATAGCTATATCAATTTGACTACTGAAGATATTATACCAACCATTCAAGTAACTACTTTTCTTTTGTATTTTTTGCACCCAATATGTTATAAATTATGCAATTGTTACTAAATATTATTTTAAAATGATGCCCATCCTTCCAAGCAATAATAGTTGGGTTTTACATATTGTCAACCAACTGATATTTCTTAGAGCATTCTAATGGTTCTATAATGCAGTGTTTTCCAAAACAGTAAGTATTTGCTGGGGGGTTGGCAGAGATAAAAATTAGGGATCTACTGGGTAATTCTACTGCTAGATTTTAATTATGCTAATTTTCTTTTAGGACCTGAAAATTTCAAAATAAAGTCATTCCTTCAGATTTTTTGAGAGGTCAACAAAAGTAGCTATGGGAGGAAAACTTCTCTGTTTTAATCAAGGCTCTGCCCAAAGTGAAGATGAGAATAGTTTCCATCTTTTAACAGGTTTCATGGTAACCTAGTTATTAATGTTTCATTCTTCTTAAAAATACTCAAATATGCTGACCCTAAATAAGATACATATGAGTATCACCCTAGTAAGCCTGTTGTGGCAATAACAATATAACTATAAGGACTGATAATTTATTCCTTTCTGTTTCAAGTTAGGTTTTTGTATATTAAACTCAACATACTTTTTTTCAGTAGAATATCAGAATTAACTTATTATTTCCTCTGTACTCTCAAACCTACATTTTTCAAAAAAGAAAATTTAGCTCTATGACACAAAACATCATTCCAAAGCTAAAATGCATGACAAATGTATATGTTAGATTCTTAGAACTTGTTGTTAGTCTTTCTTTCCTCTTACACATTCTACTTCTCTTCCTACTTTATTTTTGGTATCATTATTCTGAGAATTAACTGTAATTTTGTAAAATAACTTGAAGTGCACATGTTAATTAAAAAGCAAAAAAAAAGTAAAACTGATTTCCTTAGTGTAACCGCTACCGTCCTCATCACATCAAAGAAATCTTATGAATGATTATTAAAATTTCTAACCAGTTTGATTGTTCTAAAATCTAGCCTCAGGCCTACATGTTGAGTGCTATTGATTGTAGCTTTTAACAATCACGTATATGTTTGAGATGAAAAGCGATTGGATAATTCTATTGATGAGTAATTTACTGTACTTTTAACTTCTTATGACTTAATGATTTAGACACATTTCTGAGTCTCCTTTTTATACAATATCTGCATTATATAGAATGTTCGATGGATTTGGAGATCCAGGAAAAGAATGTAAAAGAACAAGAATGTCTTCTCTTTCCTTGGAAGGATTATGAAAGAGATTATATTCTCAAGATGATGGGAATGATTTTTAGGATTTATTCTGAGGTAGGGCAGCATAACTGTGATTACCCCATCAGAGCGATTTGCAGAGATACTTACAGTCTGTGTACAGAAATGTGGGATGAAAAAAAACCACACAAAAAAAACTCTTTGAGAGGCCTGAATTAGCCATATCATAAATGCTCTTTACTTAAGCACTCCAAATTTACGATAGATATTTATAGCAAATTGTGGAGTCAGGGATTTTGAAAGAATCTGTAGTTTAGTATCATAATAGATTATAAGCTCTTGAAAAATTTTAAAGTCAAAATGTAAGTCACTGTCTCACTGAAGTATCAATTCCAATGTTTCATGAATCACTAAGCAATTGTTTTTAACTCTAGCTAAAATCTCACGCTGATTTTAGTCCTCAAGTAAAATTCAACTTCACATAGTTAAATGACCAAAATTTCACATTCCTAAAATAATTAAAGTTATACTTCCTTACTAAGAGAATCTTCCATAAGACTTAAAGCATTAAACAGGGAAAAATAATTTAGGTTTTTTTTTTAGTTTTGCAAATTTTAGGTGTCCTTTTTAAAAAAGTACAAAATAGAAATTGATAATTTATCCTAAAATATTATAAGCAACGAAGTCTTGTAAAGCATATGAGAAGTGAATACTATTGGGATCATTTTAGCTCACTGGATCAGCTTGTTTCCCAACTAGACAGAAGAGTGTTTTTTTCTTTTTGTTTTTAAATATCTTAATGTTTGTTTATTATTGAGAGACAGAGCATGAGCAGAGGAGGGGCTAAGAGAGGGGGAGACATAGAATCTGAAGCAGGTTCCAGGCTCTGAGCTGTCAGCACAGAGCCTGATGCAGGGCTCATACTCACAAACCACCAGATCATGACCTGAGCCGAAGTCAGACACTTAACCGACTGAGCGCCACTGATGCGCCCCTAGACTGGAGAGTTTTAACACAGGGTCTCGACACTAGGCCTCAACTCATTTTCCTTTGCATTCACTTCTGTAGGGTTCAGATAGTATTTAGTTTATATTGTAGTAGTCTGGAATCTCAGGAAATGAAGGTGCTCATCTCTTTCTCAATGCCTTAATTCCAAGAAATAGCTAGCAATATCTCCCTTTCCTCTCTATTTCATGACTAATGGGATGTCAAGTGGGAAAGAAATGGTTGGTTTTGAGTAAAAGAGAAAGGAGGAGTTCTCATCCAAACCTCATAAAAACTCAGTATTATCAGTTTCTTAATATGAATGAAAAATTATTTCAAAGATTTAGTTTTTATGTAATGATGTAGATCATTTTGAAATGCCTCAGTAAATCCTCCACATTTAACTAATTCTTCAGAAAGGTCTGAATGATATCTCTTAAAAATTACAATAATATTAACATCTTTACAATGTTTTAGAATTTACAGATTTCTTGATTTAACTATAATCCTGTAACAGACATACTATCATGTAGAAAATAACAAAGTAAACAGATACACCTTTAAGTTATTGTAAGTTTCAACTTCATTGTAAGATATTTCTGTATTTACCCTGAGATATTATTTTAATAATGCACTTAATATTTATTTGGGAGCTTTGGACACTATTATTTCTTGATGGACCTATTTTATATTTAATTATTTATATTCTTTTGAGAAACATTTTGAGTCTAGCACATTATTATATATAGTTTGAAGTTCACTATATAGATTTGATTTGGTCAGACTAACACATGCATGAAGGACAATTCTAATATTAATTAATTGGCTAGTCTGAACATGGGAGGGGGAAAATAGCACCTTGTTCAAAACAGAACCAAGACATCATACTCTAAGCTAAAACATATGGGTGCAAACTTAATCTGGTTGAAAGCCAGAAAAAAAATTAAACTCTCTGATTCTGATTCAATCTGACATATAGTCCCAGCTTCAAAAAAAAAAAAAAAAAAAAGAAAGAAAATGTTACACAGGGTGCAACATTTCATATTGATCATTTATTATCCACAGCTGCTCACCATTTATTGGCAAGACAATTGATTTCCTATAGCTTTTCTAAAAGTTAAAAGTACAAAAGGAAAGATACATCCATAGGTATATATATATATGAATATATATATGCCACATCTATTCACACATGATATATATGCATATGATGAATATGTATACATATGATACATATGATGTATACATATGATATAGATTACATTGTTTAAAATCTGAAAGATTGCTTAGTCTTTCAGATAAATCTATTCTAAGTCATTTGATAGCTCACTGTGTGATCTAGAATAGCAGAGAATGGACAATTGAGTAAAAATACAGTTGGAAGTCCCCATGAAAAGCAGAGGTAATTGAAAAAAAGTAAATCTACAGTGCTTGTAACATATGCTAGTACCAGGTATTTTCCCCACTGTCTGAAAATATGACAAAGAAATCTATTATGAGTTACAAAAAATATCTCCAAAGCTAAGGGTGTTGCCAAGTTGATACTTAACTGAATACATGCATATTTTTAGAAATCCATGGTTGTCTTTCTTGTCAGAAAATAATGATGACAATGTGAAAATGATTTCCAGTCTCTGAGATGTGGAATATGATCTGATGATGCATGCATTGCTAGCAGAAGCAAATGCAGCGTAACACTGGCAGGCTTGCTGGCTACAGACATTGACCATCTGCTCAACACAGACCTCCAGAAAATCAGCATGTCTTGTGATTGATAGACATGATATTTTCAGGATTCTGACAAACCTAGTAAACCAAAGTAGTTAGTGGTCAATAAAAATAATGAGAAGTCTAGATGCTTTAGTACTACCTCACAGAATATTCTGTATAGAGAATTTGTTCTATTCCATTACCGTGTTTGTAGAAGAGTGATAACATTAGCAATGACCAGTGATTGTGTTAGCTTTTATTTTTCTTTTTGCCAGGTGTGTTATACAATAGACAGTTATATAATAATTGTAAGCAACTAATTGCCACTACTCTCAGATGTATTATCTGAAAGCATCTCAGTAGAAATTAAGAGGGTGCATGTAAATTATGGGCTTTCCAGATAGGTCACAAGATGCTGCAAAACACTGTACATTTGTAAATCTAACTGCTAATTTTCAAAAAGGTGATTTCAGTAAAGCATTTTCCCCAAATTGAACTTAGATGAACAAAAGTTCAGAGATACGACAAAGAGTGTTGAAAAAGGATACAAGTCTGTCTGGAGTAGTTGGAAGGTTTATGTTGGTTTCCAATTTATGCTGGAATAGTGGCATTTAAGCCTTGACTAATAATTAAACATGGAATGTATTGCAGAAGGCATAGATGCTAGTCAGTAGAATTTGGCCTTGATACTAAGGAACCAAAGAGGGCCATTAAAATATTAATATGCAAAGAGTGATGCATTTCAATACTTTGAAGACTGTAGGAAGTTTCATTTAAATCATAGAGAAATTGAAACCATTATATCCAAACAAAAATGATAGTGATTTTTTAACTAAAAGGACCATATTAACCAAATTCACCGTTTTTTTTTTTTCTGGGAAAAAACAAAGTAGGGCTCTTTGGCATCACTTATAATGATTAACTGCGATATTTAAAGCCAAGTTTGCCTCAAGTGTTATGTCTGTCTAGGATACTGTCATCTTTTGTTTCAAACGTCACTGATTGTAGACAAAATTCTTCCAGTTTGAGTAGCCACTACTTAGGTTCTTTGGCAGTTCAACAATCTGAGAGAGAACAATATTTGGATTTCAGAAATATCTATACTTGAATTTAAGCTCTGCTATTTCTAACTTTATTGACTTAATAAGTCATATAGCTTAACTCTGAGGCTCAGTTTTCTAATCATTTAATTCATGAAGATGTTTATACCATAACTTGATGTGAGGATTCAAAAAAGATAATATGTGTAGAGTGCCTGGCATTTTCTCACACATCCCAAGCAGTCAATAGATGGTAGCTTGCTTATTACTATATTATTACTACGACCTTGTAGGATTTATTCTTGTTCTTGGTATATCATCTGCAGGCACTAGAGCACTGGACACTCTGAAGTCAGACCTGGGTTGTTGTGTGGTGTTTTGTTTTGTTTTTCCTTGCTCTGCAACATACTGATTGTGCACTTTTGAATAGTCCTCCAGGCATCTTTTTTTTGTTTTTTAATCTGCAAAATGAGGACAATGCTAATGCCTTTTTCACAGACATGAGTGGAGAATTAAATGATTACTAACATTGTTTTCTCTAGTTCTGATACACTTGCTTACCTGCTTCCAAAAGATGTATTTCTCTAAGTTTCAGGGTTATAGTCCATATAATCCTTTAGGCATCTCTTTGTACTTTAAATTTTCTTTTGTCTTCTTCATGGTGAGCAGCACTGTGAGCCAATTTTTAAAAACACTTGATAAGGTTCTATGACAGTTGACATTACAGTGTTTAAACTTTTGAATGGATAAATGTTATTCACTGGATTTACTTCTATTCTCTTTATCTCTATAAGAAGTCATTCTTGAACCTCCTCTTTTAATTTAGTGCTCCTCCTCAGGGTTCTCCCTGGTCCTTATATTCATTTGTTCACTTACTTAACATAAATTTATAGAGTAGCTTTTATCACTAGAGTTCTACATAAGAAAAGGAGATACAGGGAAAACAAATTAGATACGTTTTCACTCTTCAGCACGTATGCAGTTTTACTCTCAAGTGAAAGTATTTGTCTAGGTGTATACTTTCCCAACTAAGCTTTAAGCATGTAACATTTATATATATAACCACTAGACTGCAGCACAATGTCTGTGACTTTGCATACATAAATCTTTGAACGATTATTTTATTAATAGCATGTGAGAATGAGCTATGTTATTTCAGAAACCTTACACATGGAAATTCATTTTTAGCATCATTTTATGATAAAACAAAATTAAAAATCCAGCATATGCCTTGACCTTGTACAGCAGTTGACTTTTATTTCTAGTTTTTCTACTTAGTTTCTTTTAATTCATTATTCTCAAATTATTTTTTTCCAAATGTCTAATATCACCCCTTATTCTATCAGAGATACCATGAGTTATATTTTATAAGTTGTGGTATTAAGAAAGAAAAATAGACATGTTAGTAAAATGGATCCAAATGCAATGGATACATAATAGGTGGTCATATATTATGCACAGTAATATATCATCATTAATTTCAACTGAGAAAAAAAAAAGGAAGATATATTCAATTTTATTGGATTTTTCTCCCAGTATTTTTCTACACAAGTAATGTTTCAGAGAGTAGAAACCACATCGTCTTTTACTTGTACATCTGACATGGACATCTGCATTTTTATTTGATGGTTTTCTGTCTACTGTCAATGTATTCATTAAGATCATGTTTATTTGTGTTAATTTTAATATGAATATGATGTATCTAGTTTTCTCCTCTGTTCAACGTTCATCAAAATGCCAGTTAAACAAATACCTGGAAGAACAAATATACATCAAAAGGATGTCCAAATTTTATTCTTAAATGAAGTCAGAGTATCAGAGACTAATAATGGCAATCCATTTCAATGAAATGCTATCATCTTATGATTACAAGTTGTATCATTGGCTTTGTTGGTAGGCACCAAAAGTAATGTTTCATTAACTATAACAATTACATGAGAATATTACCTAATTATCACTTGGTAATCCCATTAATAATGTGAGAAATTTAGATGTGGCTCCCTAGGTTGAGCGTCCAACTTTGGCTCAAATCATAATTGCCTGGTTTCTGAGTTTGAGTCCTGTGTCAGGCTCTGTGCTGACAGCTCAGACCCTGGAGCCTGCTTCAGATTCTATGACTTCTTCTCTCTCTGCCCCTTCCCTACTTGTGTTCTGTCTCTCTCTATCTCTCAAAAATAAACATTAAAAATATTTTAAATAATGTGAGAAATTTAAGCTTCAGTTCTAAAGGAAGTCTTACTTAGACCCAAGTGTTCTATTTTTTTTTCAGTAATGAAAAATAATTGATAATGTGTCCTTCTTTGCCTAGATAAAAGGAAGATCTGCTATAGAAACGTTAGCCCTCCTGTATTCTGTTTTCAGTGACTCTAACTTTTCATATTGAATTGTATTATTTCTTAATATGGGAATATAATAATGCAAACAGATGCATATATTCATTTGTGAATCCTTAAATTGGACCATGATAGTAAAAATAAAAACCCTAAGCTTTCCAGCCTCCAGTATAATCGTATCATTAATGAGTACCACAGAGGTTGTCTGGATTATTCTTCCAATTAAAAGATAAGGAAACCAAGGTACACAACAGTTAAATGATTTGCCCAAGGATACAACTTTTTGTAGCAACTGCATCCTAAATTTTTCTGCAACATAACATCACTATAGGGAGAATAAAGGCATATCAAACAAAAAGTAAATGAAAAAAACAAATGAAACTATTTTATCTGTACAAACAAGTGTAATATTAAAAATGTTTTAGAAATTATCTGGTTTAGTTCTCTCACCCCTCTCCTCTTCCTTCATGGTTATGCATCAGCATTCTGAAATAGTTATCCTTCCTTGGTGCAAGACGTGTTATTTTTGTCTCTTTGCCTTTCCCACTGCCTTAAAACCAGGTTTGTTTTTTTTCTTTTGTTTTGTTCTGTTTTTGTTTTTTCTTCTCTTACCTTACCTGAATAGAAATTTTGTAGCTGTCCTTTAACAGTCTGCTTTACCTATGTAGGGGTATTTGAGCTCAAACCAGATGATACAGTTAATGGCTCTTCTTTTTTGTTTTTTTCCTTTTTGAGGTTCTTATAGTATCTTAGAAATGTATATAAATACTTCTTTAAATGCATTACAACTAATAGCTTATTTATATGTTCATGTCTCTAGGTAGCTTGTAAGTTCCTTGACTGTAGAGATTGTGTCTTGTCTTAAATTAATTTACTTTTTCATAAACAGAGAGTTTTAGAGTCAGGTGACTAGTATTAAAGATGGACACCTCACATGTAAATACAGTTATCCTAGAACAGCAGGGACAATCTATGTTCTTTATCAGTCTTCTGAGATCTAAACATCAAACTTTAAAACTCAGATAATTGGAAAAGAGGGTATTTTGTTCCTTTAGGACCAATCATCCAGATCCCAAATTCCCTTTAACACGTGCTGACATTGATACATCGCTTAGTATTCAAATCCTAGACATTGCAGTGACCACAACTATTGAAGTCTGGGGGGATTCCACCCTGCATGGCATGGCTAAGGATAACAGATGCTCTGGGATATAAACAAATCAGGAGAATTTTCAAGATACCAAAGCTTTGCTTTTTTGTTTTGTTTGTTTGATGTTGTTGCTGTTGTTGTTTTTGTTACCAATTGTTATGGTAAGAAGACTTTAAGAATTTCTGTATTCTAAATTACAGATTTTCAGAATTTCTGTATTCTGAATTTAAAGAAATGCTCACTCATTTTCATGATCTTTAAAGACTGAACAAGTCTTATTTCACTTGCAAAGTCCTGAAAGTTGACACTGTTATTTGACCACATATCTTTTATAAAGTATCAGTGGATGCAGTTTTATTTATTTATTTTTTAAATTTTTTAAACGTTTTATTTATTTTTGAGAGATGGAGAGAGGCAGAGTATGAAAGAGGGTGGGGCACAGGGAGAGGGAGACACAGAATTCTGTAACAGGCTCCAGGCTCTGAACTATCAGCACAGAGCCCAATGCGGTGCTCAAACCCAGACTGTGAAATCATGACCTGAGCTGAAGTTGGACGCTTAACCGAATGAGCCACCTAAGCACCCCACTGAGCCACCCTGATGCCCCGGGATGCAGTTCTAAAGTAATATTTAGATTTAGATTAAAGTAATATTTAGATTAAAGTAATATTTAGTTTCTTCTTATGCAATTAAAAAGTAAAGAATACCGTTAGTTGAGATCTAAGTTTTAATTATTCAGTATTTAAAGGTAGTGATCTTAATTTACAAATAAAGTGGGGTACACTTTATGATAACTAGAATTTGAATAAAAATTAAAAATAATTAAACTAAAAAAATCAAGTGAGGGACATAATATACCCAGAGTAATGGATATTAAATTATCTTTCCCAAATTGAATAATGAAAACAAAAGATGAACATTTTATATAGAGATTAGGTACTTTAAGTGAGGTAGAATTAGTAGTTCATATATGTAAAAAATAAATACAATCTAATACTATTTTTATATTTTTGGAAAATCAAGGCTATGGAATGCTTATCTGGAATGAATATATATATTGAGCTTTTTCCTGCATATCTATTTTCCAAAGTATAGTTTAAAATGTTAAGTTTGTTTTTATTTCTCTGCCCAACCAAGCCAAGTCTGAACTCAGTGAATTTTTGTTATAGTTGTCATTATATTTTGAGTGAATGAATAAATGTACTCATAGCAGGAAAGCAATGAAGATGAGTGCTTGATGAGAAGATACATAATTATTTTTAAAAAGATGAGAAAGGCAGATATATATTTCATGTAATTCACAGTGAGAAAACATAGTATATGGAAAACTTTCATGATGCAAAATTACAAACGGGGTGTGGAAATTGACTTTGAATAAGTAAGTTTAGGTAGGAAAACCTAAAACAAAGTGCTGTATTTATCTGATGATAGTAAACAAGTTATTGCTGACATATTCCTTTGTGTCTTTTGGTGGTATGATCAAATCACATTTCATATTGTTAAGAGTTGTATAGGCTCTACCTTAATCTTTTTCTAATCATCTCTGTCCAGAGAGGCATGTGTGTGTGTGTTGACAGGAAGGCATTTTGGGTTTCACATAGAGATAAATTTAATATAGAATTTTACTATATATGGTTAATTTAGGATCATGACTTTTCATCTTTTGCTCAATATAACCTTTCTTGAAGAATGGGTACTGTAAATATCTTGCCTAATACATCCTGAAGCTTTTGAGTCAGCCAGATAAATAGATTTTCTAGTCTAGAAAGGAAAGGCTCATGTTGTCCCCAAAGGCTTTAACCTAGATCTATGCAATGGGACTGTGGAAAATGGTATAAAACTGAGAAATTGTTTGATATTCATTTTTTTGTGGAGAAGATTTGGAATTTCTCTGCAGCTGGCACTGTGTTCTCCAGCCCAATTCTATGTTCTCATCATTCACTTAGATCATATGACTTGACAGGTAAGAGATCCTCATCTTCTTAGCAGTGTAGATGATCTCAATAAGTCCTTTTATAAAACAGGCAGAATTGATCGTTTTTTTTTTTCATGTTGACATTATAACTCAAAAAAAAAAAAAAAAAAAAACACTAGTAAGATTAAAGACAGTCTCAAAATTAAGCCCCACTTTGGGCCTTCTCATGTCTGTGCCTTGCTTCACTTGGCTTCCGGCAGATACTGTGTTCCTTGTACATTTAGGAAGAATCACAGAAGTTACATGCGGCCAGACTTACTGTGTCAATGGACCTCCCACTTGGTTACCCTTGGCATGCTGTTTTTGTGAGTAATGCCCTTCATTATAGGAAAGGACAGTGCTGATAATGGCAACGGACTCGTAGGACTTCCATTCAAGCAAGATGACTTGTTACACCACCTGCATCTGTTCACTCATCCCTTAGGTTCCAACAACCCATTTAGAATAAAAATTTGCTCTTCAGGATTTCTGATTATTAAAAAGCAGCCCCACTTTTTAAAGGATGAATAATATTTTATCTAAAATTACAGATGGAACATTTTTGATAAATGATTTATACATGTATGTAAAATACTTTCTGTGTAATAACCTAGGTAATGGAGACTTTTAAATAGTCTCTATTTATAACCTATTTGATAAACTCGGCTGCCATTAGTAACCCATGTTCCAGAGTTTGTGTAAGATAGCAGCTTAACCTTTTATTCAGGGGTCATAGTAACTTTCAGATACCTATTAGGTATCCAGACACTATGGCCAGCTGAGTAACTAGCTGCAGAATCAGTCTCTTTCTGATACTTCAAATTGAAGTGCATTTACCACAGGCATAAACATGGGAGGGTATTTTTTTTTAGCTATGCATAAATATAATAGGGTACATGGTAGGGAAAAAACCATACAGACCTAAGGGGCTAATAGAAGCATGTTCATAGCAACTTCTAGAATACCTGGAGAATTTTTTTAAAATGTTCTAGAATTCGATACTGTTAATCTTGTCTTTTAAAATCTAAAGCATGTGTTCTTTTCTACATCTGTTGCCTTGTTTGAGCCCAGACTACCTTTATCTCCTTCCTGGGTGACTGAAATAGCCTGGCAACATTTCTTCTTGTACCTAGTTTTCCTTTCTTCCAATCTTTTCTTTATAATTATTTTGTTTTCTTTCCAGCTTTATTGGGGTATAATTTACAAGTAAACTTGTAAGATATTTAGTGTATATTGCTGTGATTTGATACACACACACACATACACACACACTGTGAAAGGATTTCTACCATTTGGTTAATTACCATATCCATTATCAGATACATTTCTTTGTTTTTTGTTTTGTTTTTGTAATTTGGTGATACATTGTTATCAACTACAGTCATCATGGTTTATATTATGAAAAAATATGAAAAATATGAAAAAATATGAATATTTTTACCCTTTTATCATTCTCTCCCTATTTCCTCCATTCTGACAACAACCTGGGTTGCTCAGTCAGTTAAGTGTCCAACTTCACCCATCATGATCTCCTAGTTAGTGAGTTTGAGTTCTATGTCAACCTCTGTGCTGACAGCTTGGCATAGCCTGAAGTCTGCTTTGGATTCTGTGTCTCCCTCTCTCACCCTGCCCCTCCCTCACTCATTTTCTATCTCTCTTTCTCAAAAATAAATAAACATAAAAAAATTAAATGTCAACAACATGGTTGATGTTCATTTCTGACTTTATATCTTCTTTATTTTTCATTCTAGGTCTGCTAGAAAGTTACTGAATTTTTTCTTCTTTTTTATCTTTTCAAAGAACCAAGTTTTGACTTCATCAATTCATTTTACTTTTCAATTTTTTATGTCATTTATCCTTACTCTAATCTTTATTATTTCCTTTCTTCAGCTTGTTTTGGGGTTAGTTTTCTCAGTATCTCCCTGTCTTTATTTTTATAGTTTTTTAAGGTGTGCAGTTTGGGTATTGATTTGAGGGTTTTTATTAATGTATATGTTTTACTACTTTAATTTTTCCTATAAATATTGCTTTAGCAGCATCCCCTAATTTTTGTATCTTATTGTTTTGTTATACATTTTTAAGTACTTTCTAGTTTCCCTTGTGATTTTAGCTTTGATCCATTGGGTAAGATTTTATGGTTTAATTTCCACATATTTGTGAAATTTCTAGTGTCTCTGTTATTGATTTCTAGTTTCATTCCATTGGGATTGAGAAGATTTAATGATATTAATCTTTTAAAATTTATCTAAATTTGTTTTCTAGCCTATTAGATGATCAGTCTTGGAGAACGTTCTATGTACACTTGAAAAGAATGTGTATTCTATTGGTGGTAGAGTGTTTTATATGTGTCTTAGGTCTAGTTGGTTTATAGTATTGTTCAAGTTCTGCATTTCCATGTTGATCTCCTGTCTGGATGCACTTATTTATTATCCAAAGTGGTGTAATGAAATCTTTGAAAACATCTATTTCTACCTCCAGTTCTGTCTGTGCTTGTTTTATTTATCTTGGGATATATGTGCCATATATGGGTTCTGTTATAAGTGCATGCATATTTATAATTTTATATATATATTCTTGATTAATTGACCATTTAATCAGTATATTAGATCTATCTTTGCCTTTGGAAAGAGTTTTTGTCTGAAAATCTGTGTTGCGTGATATAATATGGCTACCAACTTTTCTCTGGTTACTATTTGCATGGAATATATTACCCATTCTTTTTCTTTCAACTGATTTGTGTCTTCCCATCTAAAGTAAACCTCTTATAGACAGCATTTAGTTAGATCATGCATTTTTAAAAATCCATTTGAGAACCTCTGTTTTGATTGGAGAGTGTAACCATTTTCATTTAAAGTAATTACTGATAAGGACTACCCATTTCATAATTTTCTGAATGCCTTCTACCAATTTTTTTTTCATTTTTCTTGTTACTGGCTTCTTTTCTGTTTGAAATTCTTTCTTAGTGTATTCTTTATATTCCTGTAATATTTGCTTTCATGTATTTATTTAGATATGTTGTGATCACCCAGGAGATTACAATTAGTATCTTAAGTTTATAGTAATCTAATGCGAATTCACATCAACTTAGCCCTAATAACATACAAAAATTTTGTCCCTATACAGCTTGCTTCTTGTGTTTTAGTAAAACATATGAGCTTTTACATTATTTGACTGTCAACATAGATTTACATTTTTTGTGTATTTTTTCAAATGATACAGAACATTAAGACTTATAAACTAATAATACAGTAATACTTGATTTTAGATTACATTGTACATTTACCCTTAACAGGGCTTTCTTTTATTTTCTTTCTTCATATGGCTTCAAGTTATTTTCTAGTGTCCTTTCATGTCAGTTTATGGGACCCTTTAATATTAGAAGTATTTCTACTATGACAAGCCTGCATCAACGAACATCCTCCACTTTTGTTTTCCTGGAAATGTCTTAATTTCATTTTGCCAGATACTGAAATTTTGGTTGACTTAAAAAATCTAGCACTTCAAATTATCATCCTAGTCCCTTTTGGCCTCCATAGTTTCTGATGAAAAATCTGTTAATTTTATGAATCTCCTACAGGACATGAATAACTTCTCTCTTGCTCTTTTTAGGGTTCTCTCTTTGTTTTCAGCTCTCAATAACTTGATTAGAATATGCCTGGTGGTGGATCTCTTTGTGTTTATTCTTTTTGGATTTGTTGAGCTTCTTGAATGAAGATATATATGTGTGTGTGTGTGTGTGTGTGTGTGTGTGTGTGTGTGTACCTCTATAGAGATATAGATTTTTCAAATTTGGAAAGTTTTTGGCAATTATTTCTCTCAGGTGGTAATACATCTAATAGAGTGTATTTTTTATTCAGAATATTTTCAGTTGGAGATGACAGAAATTTAACTAGTTTAAGGAATAATGATAATGTATTGATTTATATACCAGAGAAGTGAAGCCTAGATTTCGGGTATGCCTAAATAAAGATATCATGATGCTCTTTCTTTCCTACTGTCTTCTTTGTTGGTTTCATATTATGGTAAGTATTTATCATTACAGAATCTAACAAAATGTATTTTGGTTTCTCAGCCATTCCACTCAATGTCACGTTAGGTCAGTTTGAAACATAGGGTGAAAAGATTGGAGGGGGCACTTTTTGATATAGCAATTTATTAGTTCCACTTACATCAAATGGACTAAAAGTGGAGGGGAAGTGGTTCCCCAAAGGAAAAACTATGAGACAGTAGTCAGAAGGAAGAATGGGTACTGATCAGATATAACTAAGATTTCCATTATATATTTCTTTTCTTCTTTTTTTAACTTGATATGCTACCAAAAAATTGATTCTGATCTGATATTTTTATTAAGATAAAAAAAAAAGTTGCCTACACCGATATCCAAAATGGAATATTAAAAAAAAAGTGTGCTAATCAAACTATCAAATGTGAAAGAAAATATTAGGACATCTATTTTGATAGAGTTCTTGAAAAGAAATTATGTTTTACCAATATTTAACCTATTGATTTCATGAGCTTCTCCACCAAGACCATACATTTTTGACAGAGTTCATGTATGTTACATAAATTGCTTACTACTTAGAGGTGTTGAGAGTAGGGATCTTTTTATTCTCTTTTAGGATATTATAAAGCATTGTAAATTGTATGTGTTTTTTAAGCTATTTTAAAGACACTAGTGTTTAAACAACTGATTCAATGTAATAAATATTCCCACTGGTAATACTAAAATTACAAAGCTGACATATTTCCTCCTTGTAGTATAAATACTTTTGTAGAGTTAAGACAGTGACAGTTTATTAAGATCTGACAGAAAATTCCCAGAAATTAAAAACTTTTAATTAAGAACACTATATAAGGTACATCTTTATATCCATTATTAAAGATATACTTTATGTTCTATTTATATCTTAAAAATACTAGCTAATGAAAAAAAACTAGCTAATGAGAACCTGTAACAATAATGATTTGTAATACTTTTAAAGATAATGTTTGCTCCATTTTATTGCAGAATTGTAATATATTTTTGTTTATATTATATAACTAATAAGTAAATATAGTTTATATTTAATTTCTTTATAAATCAGTATACTTATATACTAATAGAGGATCATAATCAGAATGGTAAAACCTTTAGTCAAGCCCTATGCTGTCCAATATAGTCACTAGCCATATGTGACTATTTATATATAGTTAAATCAACTAAAAGTAAAATAAAAATATTTCTTCAGTCATGCTAGCTATACTTGAAATGCTCATTAGTTGTATGTAGTAGTGGCTACCATGGTATGTTGTACAGCATAGATATAGGACACTTTCTTCATGTCTGAAACTTTTAATGACTAGCACTTGCAGACACACTTCTCTTTCATGGTCTTAGAACTCCATAAAAACATATACATAGATGTTAATTTAAAAATCAAAGCCATTATTATATAAAGTATTAATGTAATATATTTTGTTATGAAACTTGATTTCTTTTACATTCATGACTTTAAATACAACATAAAGAGCAATTTTAAAAATATTCAAATGCATTAGAAGGATTAAAGTTGGTAATACATAGAAAAGTGCTCTTTTGAGTGAAATCAAGAAAATTTAAGTTCATACATTCGAAGATTGACTCATAGTAAATTCAGTAAATTGCTGGGAAGTCAATGAGTTTAATAAAGGCAAACTAGTTTTCTATTAGTTGGATGTTTATTTTGATATTTTTTTCAATAAAGCATCCAGAATTGGGACCAATATAAGACTAGAATATAAGTTCCTATTATGCAGCTTTAGATTTAGGAACTTCATGAGAGTGCAAACCCGAAGAAGGCATGGCCAGGTATATAATTTTTATTGTTTGAATGAAAGGTAGAGGAACAAATAAACAAAGCAGCCATTCAGTGAAAACATGAATTGCCCTAATTTCTGGTTTGATGTTATCTTTATATATAGAAGACATTTAGTGATCTGGTATACAGAGTTCTTCTTAGAATTACTATAAAAATATTCTTAAGATCCCCACATTATAAGCTTATTGTTAATACTAAAATGTATTTTGCTATAAACATAGGGAATGCAGTATTCTGTGAAAGGGAATTCAAACATATGAAATAGATTTTCCTATATATAGTAATTAGATTCTTATGCCTTAAAATGTTTATAGTAGATAACAAGCTAATCTTTTCAAATTTTAAAATGTGATTTGATGCATTTGCCTAAATACTGCATATCCAACACTGAATTTTCCACCTGGATAAGATTATAAGTTTCTAATTATTTTTTTTTAAAAAATAGATGTGAGGATAACTAAAGAGGTGGGGAGGAAATTACACTTTTCAAATCTTAGTTTAGCAAAATACATTATATCCTGTCAACAAACTGAGAGCTGATGGAGGTGGGGGAGGAGGAAGAAGGGGTGATGGACATGGAGGAGGGCACTTGTTGGGATGAGAACTGGATGTTATATGGAAACCAACTTGACACTAAACTAAGAAAGAAAGAAAAACACTGTTTAATAAGACAATCCATTGGTAAAAAGATGAAGTCCATATTCCAAATAAAAATGAAATATTTCATATATGTAAAAGAAATCAGGTCATTGAAGCTACTCTATATTTTATTTTTAATTTATTTAAATTAAATAGTTAACATACAGTGTAATATTGGTTTCAGGAGCAGAAACCAGTGATTCATCTCTCATATATAACACCCAGTGCCCATTCCAACAAGTGCCCTCCTTAGTGCCCATCACCCATTTAGGTCATCCCTCCACCCACCTCCCCTCCAGCAAACCTCAGTTTGTTCTCTGTATTTAAGTGTCTCTTATGCATTGCCGCCTTCTCTATTTTTATCTTATTTTTCCTTCCCTTCCCCTATGTTTATTTGCTTTGTTTCTTAAATTCCACATGAGTGAAATCATATGATATTTGTCTTTCTCTGACTGATTTATTTTCCTTAGTATAACATAGTCTAGTTCTGAATGTTGTTGCAAATGGCAAGATTTTATTCTTTTTGATTGCTGAGTAGTATCCCGTTGTGTGGGGTGTGTGTGTGTGTGTGTGTGTGTGTGTGTGTGTGTGTGTGTGTGTTCATATACACATACATACCACAACTTCTTTTCCATTCATCAGTTGATGGACATTTGGACTCTTTCCATAATTTGGCTATTTTGATAGTGCTACTATAAACATTGTAGTGTATGCGCCCCTTTAAATCATCATTTTTCCAACCTTGGGATAAATACCTCATAGTGCAATTGCTGGGTTGTAGGGTCATTCTGTGTTTAATTTTTTGAGGAACCTCCATACTGTTTTCCAGAGTGGCTGCACCAATTTGCATTCCCAACAACAGTGCGAAAGAGTTTCCCTTTTTCCACAGCCTCACCAACATCTGTTGTTTTCTGATTTGTTAATTGTAGTCATTCTGACAGGTGTGAGGTAGTATCTCCTTGTGGTTTTGATTTCTATTTCTCTGATGATGAATGATATTAGCCACTGTTAGCCATCTGGATGTCTTCTTTGGAAAAGTGTGTCTTCATATCTTCAACCCATGTCTTCACTGGGTTATTTGTTTTTTGTTGTTAAGTTTGATAAATTCTTTACAGATTTTGGATACCAACCCTTTATCTGATATGTCATTTGCAAATATTTTTTCCCATTCTGTTGATTGGCTTTTAGTTTTGTTGGTTGTTCTATTGCTGTATAGAAGCTTTTTATCTTGTTGAGGTCCCATTAGCTCATTTTGCTTTTATTTCCCTTGCTTCCAGAAACATGTCTAGTGGAAGTTGCTGTGGCCAAAGTCAAAGAGTTTTTGCTTATTTTCTCTCTAGGATTTTTATGGTTTCCTGTCTCACATTTATGCCTTTCATCCATTTTGAATTAATTTTTGTGTGAAGCATCAGAAAGTGATCCATTTTATTTATTCTGCATTTCTTTTTCCACTTTCATAGCACCAGTGTATATTTTCACAAGTACTGCTCAGAAAAGATTGGTATGTTACATTTTGTAAAATATATATACATCCTGGGATGCCTGGGTAACTCAGTCAGTTGAGCAGCTGACTCTTGACTTTGCTCAAGTCATTATCCCAGGGTAGAGGGATGGAACCTCACATTAGGCTCCATGCTACTAAGCATAGAACCTGCTTACAATTCTCTCTACCTCTGTTTCTGTCTCTGTCTCTCTGTCTCCCCCTCTCACTCACATGCACACACTCTCTCAAATAAAAATTAGAATATATGCATGTGTGTATGAAATTTCTTTTAAAAAGGAGATGTTTCTTTAGAGATACATATGTAATATATAGATATATCCATATTTAGCATTATAAAATGTTACTTATAATGTATAACTTATATATATATAATTTATATAATGCATATATAATATATACAAATATACATTATACATATATATTTAATCTATCTAAAAATGTTTAAATGAAAGATGAAGATATGGGGCACCTGGGGGGTTTAGCCAGCTAGGTCTCCATCTCTGGATTTTGGCTCATATTATTATCTCAGGATTTGTGGGACTGAGCCCTGTGTGGAGCCCTGCACTGAGAGTAAAGGGCCTGCTTGGGATTCTGTCTCTCCCTTTCTCTCTGCACCGCCCTTACTGGCTCATTCTCTCCCTAAATAAATAAAGAAATATTAAAAGAAAAAAGAAGAAGGAGAAGACAGAAGTAAACTCCATGAGAGGGAATACATTAACTTTCTTATACACGGTTCATAATTTTAAAGTATTTTGTATTTAAAAGGAAATTTAAAATGATGTGTTGAATGAAAGACATAGCTTCTTTTTTTCAAGAGTTAAAAACCTAATATGAGCCCAATTGGACAAGACAGTATGAAAACATCTCTTTAGAAAATGTGATGCAAATAAAATGGTTGAGATAGTCTTTCATTTTCAATACTTTTTATTGAGAATGCATATCAGTGTTTAAGAATAGATAGAATTTTGATATCTAGGTTTATTAAAGTGGAAAGTGATAAGGTTCTATTGGTAAACTTTTAAATCTTCTTCCATTTCTATGATTTATACCATTTAGTTTTACTCATGTGAATGTCAAGATTTTTGACTTAATTATTTTGAAATAATGTACAGATTCTTATTTTTCTACATTTAAAATTATATATTCAGTATTCCATTTATTTATAATTTTCTATATCAGACTCCAGTATCTAGAAATGTAATCCTTAGATATTTATCCTGCATGTTTATAAAATTTTTGCATCTAAAGGACAGATTGCAAACCGTTTGGACTCTATCTTGGAAGAGTTTTAAAAACTGATCATGATGATAATGTAATAGAAATCTAAAAGTATACAGAATGATAATGAAGAATGAAACTTTGTATGAAAAAAGAGAACACAAAATTTGAGTTAAAATTAAATTTGGCTTTTTAAAAATTATACATTGACTCCTCCATATATGAATTCACTGTTTCTGAAACTGTGGCAAAATGTGTTTTTAACCACTTGAAGACAACATAAATCTTGAATTTTACTCTTATTCTTAAAACAGTATTTCACCTATAAGTAAAAACTTTAAGAAAGTTAGTATTTGACTTATGTTATCTTTTTTATTTCAAATTCAATATCTGAAAAGTAGGTAGTAGTCTTTTGGAGAAAACTTTCTATCTTCATTAGAGGTAGCATTCACGTAAAGGAAATGACCTATATGAAATTACATATATTTTAATTTAGATCTTAAATATATTTTAAATAACTTTTGCTCCTATTCCGAGAGGGTTTTTGTTTGGTTTGGTTTTGGTTTTCTTGTATACTTTTGTTTGTTGTTTATTTTTAGGAGTGTGGTGTTTGGTTTTGATATTTATTTTGGTTTGTAGTTCCTAAATAAGACTATTTGATATTATTAAGTCTGGAAAAGTAGAACACCTAACGTTAGGATATTTACATTACCAATGACTTTGTATATGATTTTGTGTCAGATCAACATCATATTTCTCTTTATTGAAAAAAACCCTCATTTTCAACAAATGAAGATAAATTTAGGCTGAAATATGTAATTTTACTGAGACGAAAAAGATATCTACATAGCAACATCTTAACTACTGTTTTAACTGTATGTTAAATAACTAAATATATTTCAGAAGAAGTTGTCAGTAAAATTCATCTATTTTTATATAACATTCTGAATTGATATGTGTGATTTTCTAGTTTAGGACTTGAAGGTCTGCATTAAATGTTTTATAAGAAATTCCAACCGCTATAGAGTATCACCATTTCACTATCAGCCTGGGTATCCTTCTCAAGCATAAAATCAGCAAAACAAATTAGAATAAAAGTCACATGTGAGATATCCATTATGCATTGACATTTAAAACCTCCCCCTTATTTATATTCAGAATACTATATTATACAATGCAATATTTATCTGTGATATTTTCAAACCTGACATGATGGATACACAGTACAAAAAAAAAGCCAAGGAGCTTCTCTACCAACAAGGAGAATTTCCCTTCTCTAATATAGCATGTTTGATAAATGCTTATCTTCTTTGTGCATCCTCTTTTTCTTTCTGCAGTGTATTTTTTAGTGCTTTGTATTCTTTTTTCTTTCTCCCTTTCAATAAGCATAGCATATTACCAGGCCTGCCTTGTCTGCAAAACCATGTGTAAATTCCCACTTCTCAGACTTTCACAAATTAATCACAGATACACACACTATAAACAAGAGACCTTGATGAGTAGCTTGAGATGTTCTATAATTTGTGCTTTGATTAACTGACTTTCCCACTTAATTTTAGACTACATTAAATATCCTAAAGTAATCATTTTAATCTTAAATTTTGCCAGCTGTAAAAACCTGATTTAAAAAAAAAATGAAGTGCTAATGATTTAGTAGCAAACTAAAGAATCTATAAAGAGACAGAAATTCATATTTAATGGCATGGTGAAGTATAAACATTAGATTAGCTGTATTGTAGTAAAACTTTTATACCAGTGTTGGCATTAAACATTTCTAGGTTTGTATTAAAATTACATTGTTGTTCTTATTGTATGATGTTATATTTTGATCTCATGACCTATTTTTCTTTGCTAAATATGGTCCTGCATTTTTCAACAATTTCATACTTATATTAAATGAAGTTTATAAGTAGGCTTTGATGGTTAGAAAAATTCATTTTAATGTCTAAGCAACACCAATATACTTTTAAAAATTAGAAAAAGTTGTTATCCATTAAAACTGAGAAATGTAACCATTTTAGTGAGGCTTCTTATGAGAATTTTCTGAATCTAATTTAAATCTTAATGTTAATTGCATGTATAAATTACATATGTTTATGTTATCTTTTTCATCTTTGCTGCTAACTAGCTCTGTGATTTTGTGAAACTCACCTAATGTTAATTTTAAATAAAGAAGTTGGAGTACAAGAAGCACAAAATTTCCTCCAATTCTAGCATTCTATTGTATGTTTCATCAGTGCCTAATAGAAACAACAGCATTTATAGCTCTCTTGCACACTATTTTTAACAAGTCGGCATTTTATGAAGGTTCAGGCAAGTCCCCTATCACACATCAACAGGACAGCCAACCAGGTCTCCTGTGACATTAAGAGCTTACTAGTTCTTGGGGTGCCTGGGTGGCTCAGGTGATTAAGCATTTGGCTCAGGTCATGATCTCATGGTTCATGAGTTCCAGCCCTGTGTCAGGCTCTGTGCTGACAGCTCAGAGCCTGGAGCCTGCCTAGATTCTGCCCCTCTCTCTCTCTGTTTCTCCCAACTCGCACTCTGTTTCTCTCTCTCTCTTGAAATTAATACAGGTTTTAATATTTTTTAAAAAAGAACATACTAGTTCTTACCTTCCTCTGTCATCTTTATCATGCAGTATTTTCAATTGAGTTGAAAGGTGAATCCACCAAAGGTATGTTGAAATGGGATACCAAAGATTGAGTTTACCTAAATGTTTGACAGATGAGAGAAATTACCCTATATTTTCAATAAATGAATTGTATCTTTCAGTCATAGTGAGGAACCACTTTTTCCCGTGTTAATGGAAGTAAAGGATTTGAGAACAAAGACAGTTTTATTCTTCATCATGAAGATCCTCCTTAAGCAAGACCCTTACTTAAGAATGTCCAAATTTGTCATGGTTTCCTTAAGGAAACACTAATATAAGTGATTCTGAGATAAAAAAAAAAAAAAAAAAAAAAACAGGAAAAAAGGTTAAGTTAAATAGTAGAGTTCTAATATTTGTTGTCTCTAGTAAATATCTGATAATGGAAATAATAAATTCACTATCTGAAATGAATGGCTACTTTCCAATTTGCTAGTTTCCGTAAGAATGATTGAACATTCATTTTAGCTGTAGAAAACAGTGTGGAGATTCCTCAAAAACAATTAACAGTAGAACTGCCCTATGATCCAGCAATAATACTGCTAGGAATTTAACGAAGGGATACAGGAGTGCTGATGCCTAGGGGCACATGTACTCCACTGTTCATAGCAGCATTTTCAACAATAGCCAAATCATGGAAAGAGCCTAAATGCCCATCGATGGACGAATGGATGTGCTTTATCTATACAATGGGATGATTCATGGCAAAGAGAAAGAATGAAATCTGGCCATTTGTAGCAATGTGGATGTAACTCAAGGGTGTTATGCTGAGCGAAATAAGTCATGCAGAGAAAGACAGATAACATATGTTTTCACTTATAAGTGGAACAGGGGAAACTTAACAGAGGGCCATGGGGGAGGAGAAGGGGAAAAAATAGTTGGGGCGAAAGAGGGAGGCAAACCATGAGAGACTCTTAAATACTGAGAAACTGAGGGCTGATGGGGGTAAGGGAGAGCAGAAGGAGGGTGATAGGCATGGAGGAGGGCACTTGTTGGGATGAACACTGGATGTTATATGGAAACCAACTTGACAATAAATTATGAAAGAGAAAGAAAAGAATGATTGAACATTCAAAAGTGTTTTAAGAAATATGTAAAACAAATTAGGTTTATAATAACTCTTATATATTGAAAGATTCTCCAGAAGAAATTAGTGAACATTTATGTATAAAAGCTTAATTTGTGCTTATTTCAACAGTGTAATTTATGTTAAATAAGATATTTCAGGTCATAGGTATAAATTACACTATTATGTGATTTGTATGTTACTTTTATTTATTTATTCATTTATTTATTTATTTATTTATTTATAGTGAGCATGGATACATCTATGTTGGAGGGGCAGAGGGAAAGAGAGATTCCCAGAGAGGCCCCACACTCAGCATGGAGCCTAACATGGGGCTCAATGCTTGATCTCAAGACCCTAGGATCATGACCTGTGGTGCAATCAGGAGTGGGTTTCTCAAAGACTAAGTTACCCAGGCACCTCATGTATATTTCCCTTGAGTTTTCTGAAAGGGAAGACCCTAATATTGACACACAAAAGTAACTTCTTGCTCTTTTAATTAAAATTATATCTTTATGCATACATGTATTAGAAAATCTAGAATCATCAAAAAGACTAAATGATCTCATTTGAGATGTATCTACAGATAGATTCATTGCAACAGTATGAAAACTACAGGAAAGAAATTATAAGAATTATTAGTTTTATGTTAATTTAACTCAAAATTATAATGATTATTTAAATTTAAGACTAATGAAAAACTACCATATTTTTAATAGCTATAGACTATGTAGGTTTTCCTACATATAATTTATTTCCACATGTTACTTATTGAAATACACAATTTTTGCATGTATGCTGATTATTATATACAGAAGAATACTCTCCCTTGAGCTTGTCTTAAGATAAGGACTGAATGCTGGATGAGGTAGAAGTATGGCATGGAGAGTGGATCAAAGTAAGTCCAAAAACGTTTGATTCTGCTTCCTTGGAGCTTCTCATAATTTGAAAATAATATATGCTGATTTTTTTCCTTAGAAATATTTATTTGTTAACTATATATTTTACTGAATGTATTTTTTCAACATTTAAGGAAGAAGTGTTTTAAGTACTCTCTAACATTTTATAGACATTATTGACAAAAATATTTAAAACTTATGTGAAATCTTAAGGAAGTAGCTAGAAGATTTCATTAGATTTACGTTAGATTAGTTTGAGTTATTGATTAGCTATAAAAATACTAAATGTCATTTCTTTTTTAAGAACTTCTCAGTTACTCTGAATGTACACTCATAGACTCTGAAAGTTATCAAATATCTGTTAAATACATACTTTGCTTAAAATGTTGTGCAAGGCCTGGAGTAGAAATTCCTGGAGGAATTCAATTCAATAACAGTAATAAGGGACATTTTTTTAAAAGCAAAACAGAAAGAATGTTGTGTGTCATTAAGAAAATTTAAAGATATTGCCGTGAGAATTAGGAGAATCGGAATATATTCATTTAAAATATTTCAACTGGGTTTTGGAAAATCATTAATTTGGACAGAAATGAGTGGAGAGTCCTAACTGGCTAGAGACAAACGTGTCTGGTATCTGTGGTATTTGGGAAAAAAGCAATAAGTACAGAGCTTGTACAAAACAGTTACAGGATATGTCTTTAAGATGCTCTGGGCCAGATTGTGAAGGACACGTAATGTGGGCTACATGATTTGAATTTCATTGACTGGGATAACAAAAAACAAAAATCAAAAAACAAAAAAAAAAGGCTTTTAAGCTGGAAAACGAAACAATAGAGTTATTTACAGGAAGATTCAGCTACTGGTGGTATACCTAATAAAGTAGTGACATTTTCACCAAACTTTTACAATGAATGAATAAGTCAACTCTTCCATGAGAGACATGTTATATGTTAAAATGAATCACATTACTACATTAATTTTTCCTAGTTAATGCCAATGAATGCTTTAAAGGATTCACTTTGGTTTTTTGTCTAATTGTGAATTGGATGTATCTTGACCCCAGTTTCAAAATTATTATGACTTCGAAGTGCCTGTGTTTTGTGAACCTAAAAGAAGAGTAACACAACTTGTTAAGGCAGAATTTGTCATACTGTCTGTGAAAATATTGCTGAATTTTGAACCAAATATCATAGGCAGATTTTAAAAATCTCTCCTTTGAACTTGGCCAAAAATGTCATAGAACAAATTCTAGCTGATACAATGAGCATGCTACCATATGCCAAGTGGCAAAGTTTTACTGCTGGTCTAGCCACTCGCTGCTCACATGGAATTGCCTTTCTTCTGCTATGTCCATCTGCTGACTTCCTGGTGGTTCTCTCCCACTGCCACGTCCATCTGTTGGCTACTTGCAGATGCCCTCCTATTGCCCCATGCACCTGCTAAGACCATCCTTCCCAAAATGCAACACGTCTCATAATTACCACCCAAATTGTAAGTTAAATATATGTGTTCATATTATTGGGAAAGGATAGAAGTATTTTTCCCATTAAGGGCTAAAACAAGTTTATATATTGGTCAAGAAGATCATGCAAACAATTCTGTTAAAAAGGCAGTTGATCACAGTGTGACTATAAAATGCTCAGCAAAGACCTCATGAAGACACAGAGTTGTATATCACACTAAAAAAGTTACCTGTTTTTTCCCCCTTATATTCAAGCCACTCTAGTTTCTCTATACAAGTAATAGGGAAAACTGATTTGGCTTCTAAAACCTATTAATTCTTCATCTCAATATTTTCTAGTTTAGTAGGATGGTTATATGTATCTGAAAATTCTCTCTCACCAAGTCAGACACTTGTGTAGGGGTATGAAGGTGCTGAATAAGTGAATAGATAATGTGTTTGGGTTCTGGATTTGCTCTAACTGAACTAAGAGTGACAGCTGAATGATACAATAGAATGGAATGAATATAGACTTTTTAAATGTAACTATCACCTAAAAAGGGTATATAAAGATCCTGCTCAAATAGATCTTTCTAAGAGACTTAGACATTCTTCTTTAGGTAACTCCAAATTATTTATTTTGCAAGATATTAAAAGGTATCTTGGAAGCTTGAAAGAGGAAAAACTACCTTTCCATGGCGAGGAAGCACCTTCGCCCTGAAATGATTAGTTAAAAGAAATGATAAAAAAATGCTAAAGAAAAGAGTGATTTCCAATATGGCAACACATTTATTTTTGAATACTTTAAATCTTTATTGCTCTTAAACATTTTTTGTCGACCTTTTTTCACTAAGTGAATCACTCTTGAAAATAATTTGCATGAATAGAATTTATATCTGTGTATAGCAATATATCTTCTTAAATATGTTAATGTGATTTTCAAATTTTAGACAAGAAATACACCCACTCTGACAGAAAGAATAGAAATAGTTATTTCTTAAATGGACTAAGAAACCCTGTATTTAAACATTGCTTTAAAACATGAATGAAAAGTTTCATGTATGTGAGAGCGGTCTCTACTGTGTGCTTCCTTATATAGCACAAATGTCCAGAATTTCTTTCTTGTAGCTGAAGTTGTCATCTGTTTTGATACCATATTTATAATACATTCTAGAAATGAAACTGTTATATACTTTGGTATGTTCATTTATAATTAAAAATAAAAGTGAGATTAAGTTATGAGTGGTCTACTTTTTAGCATCCATTATCTAATATAACAACTTTAGAAATAAGCATCGTAATATCAAATTGTGTGCTTTATTACTCAAATTGTCTGTTTTTGAAGGTGCTTAATTCTAAAAAGGCAGGGGGTAAAAGACTAGATATTTCAGTTTAATGCTTTACATTACTCCATTTGCTAAATGAACACATCCAAAGTATCTATATGCTTGTATTTTGAGTCTGTCTGAAGTTTTATCTTCTTTCATCACCTGAGACTTTTCTTCATAAACACTGAATTAAAAGAATATTGAAATATATTTATTACAGTATGTGTAGACACTATATAGATAGCTACAGAATATCCTGCCAGGATGTCTGTTTCTGAACACCATCACGATATGTTTTTCATTTGATTCCAGCCTGAACTTTGATATATTAACTAAGCACTTTGACACTGGGGTGGAAAGGTTCAGTTATATTACCACTTTTACATTACCTGGAGTATATATATTTTTTTTTTTCCTTTTTGACTTGAGGGATTTTTTTAAAAGAAGAAAAAAGTAAAAGTGGAGAAGTAGTAAACCAATACTGAGGAATAAATTACATATTAGTTGGCAACGTTTATTTCCATACCATATACTTTCATACATATATATATATATTCATATGTATTTATATACAAGTATCAATTTACAAATAATATACAGTGTGCCTTCAGTAATTCTGAGTAGAATAAATGTCTTAGCTTAGAGACAAAGTATTTCACTTGTGGATTTGGATATTTGTCTTCTACCATTATTCTAATAATCATAAGCTGTTCTTTATCCCATATTGATCCACATCATTCAAGCTTAAAAGGGTCATTTATTCAGGTCAGAGCTGAAATACTAATCATCACTAAAGCCTTGCCTACTACATTTGCTCAAAATTCAGTTCCTATACCTAAGTGACTTTAAACATTGACTATACAAACTTTGGCAAAGGCATTCATTTTTATTGCTAGATATTTTTCTGTTCCTCTTTGCTATGTGCATAAATTCTTCCACAACAAGAAAAGTAGTTTGTTTCTATTCCTAATGTGAATGCATTTTGCTTCTATTTTCTGTAAAGTTTCCATGACATACCTTTCATAAAAGACCTCTGATATTTATAAAACACCTTTGGCAGTTCTTGCAGAAAGCATTGTTATAAACAATTCTGGCTAATGCATGAAATGAGTTATCTTAGGTGGAGTGTTACATTGAAGACTGTCTTGTCTCCGGTTACTTTTCATCTCTTTCAGTGGCTTTCTATATTCCACTTTTGAACTTTTGAAGATCTGCTTGGATTCACTCTATAGAAATAAAAATTATCAACTTGGAACTCCTGGATTTTGATATATATATGTATATATATCAAAAATATATATATATATGGGTTTTACAAAAGGCTTCCCCAAATCAGATATTGATCAGTCATTCCTGGATTTGGGGAAAGATTAAAGAACATATGTCCCATATGTACCTGGGACAAATGGTAACTTTTTAGACTCTATTTAGTGAATTAAATTAGATAAAGCACTAAGAAATGATTGTTACTGGTAAATGTTTAATAAATATAAAATAATATTCTTAATACTATAACAAGTATAATATCAATATTTAATCTATTCTGTGAATTATAAATTAGAAAAACTATAAAATAATTTTCATAGTGTGGGGTTTTGTTTTTAAATGTCACCATATGTCCCATGTGGACACTGTGTCAAAAAGTGGTAATAAGAGAATAAGTAATTGGGAGAATAAAGTTAGCACTCTAATTTTACATAAAACATTTTCATAAGAAAAATCATGTCCAAATTATTAAATTCAGTCACTTATGTTTGTTAATGAGGAACTTAAGTTAGTGTGTGAAGGAATTTTTATTTGGGTATATTGTATATGTAACCAAAATATAAAGAAAATAAATATTAGTGACAACAACAATAACAACAAAATATCCATTAAGATGATAGTATAGAAAGTCAGGCAAAGAATGGATATGCTTTTAGCTATTAGATCAAAAATAAATTATTGGATTTACTTTTATTTTATAGTTTTGAAATTTGTCATACTTCTAAACCTTTCTATCTACGTTTTACATACAAAGATCTAGAAAAATAGTGATTTCTAGACATATAGTGATAAATATAAAGATACTTTTAAAAATAAACAGAATGCATATACACTTTGAAAAAATTTTAAATTTATTATATAGAATAATATATATATGCATTAGTGACACCATTGGTTTGTTCCCATTTTTACATGTTACATGTGTGTGTATGTGTGTGTGTTATTACCCCTTCAATTTAAACCATGACCTATAATCTTGAGCTAAGTGGGTGCTACTAAAAAATCTCTAAATTATTCACATCAAATTGAATCTGAATGAAAGACAGTTTCCCAATGTATATGATTAACAGATTTACCTCATAAAGAATCAGAGATGAATGGCAGGGACTCTTACTCCTTTAATTTCAAAAGCTTGTCCCTTTCAAAATTAATGTATTTATTTTTTTTTTATTTTTTTAATGTTTTATTTATTTCTAGGAGAGAGAGAGAGACAGCGTGAGCAGGGGAGGGTCAGAGAGAGAGGGAGTCACAGACTGAAACAGGCTCCAGGCTCTGAGCTGGCAGTCAGCGCAGGGCCCGACGCGGGGCTCGAACCCACGAACCGTGAGATCATGACCCAAGCGAAAGTCGGACGCTTAACCGACTAAGCCACCCAGGTGCCCCTTAATGTATTTATTTTTTGTATTTGAGTATAGTTGACAACACAATGTTGTGTTAGTTTTAGGTGTGTCACATAACTTTTCAACTTCCCTATAGATTATGCGGTGCTTACCAAGAGTCTACCTACCATCTGTCACCATAAAAAAACTATTACAATACCATTGACTATATTCTCTATACTGTACCTTTTATTCTTGTGACTTCTTCCATTACTAGAAGCCTGTATTTCCCACACCCTGTCACCCATTTTGCCCATCCTTCTGTTTCCCTTCCCTCTGGCAACCATCGGTTCTCTTTATTGATTGGTCTGCTTCCACTTATTGTTTATGCATTCATTTGTTTTTATTTTTTGTTTGTTTGGTTGGTCGATTTTGTTTTTAGATTCCACATGAATGAAATACATGATATTTGTCTTTGTCAGTCTGAATGACTCCACTTAGCATAATATCCTCTTAGGTCCATCAGTGTTGCAAATAACAAGATCTCATACATTTTTTATGGTTATGCGATATCCCACGATATGTATATACCACACCTTCTTCATCCAATCATCTATCAGTAGACATGCAGGTTGCTTCCATATCTCAACTATTGTTATAATGCTACAATAAACATTGGGTTGCATATATACTTTCTAATTAGTCTGTTTGTTTTCTTTGGTCAATACTGAGTAGTGTAATTACAGATCATATGGTATTTCTATTTTTACTTAAAAAAAAAAAAAAACCCTCCATACTGTTTTCCGCAATGGCTGTGTCAGTTTACATTCGCAGCAAGAATACACAGGGTTCCTTTTTCTCCACATTCTCGCCAACACTTGTTATTCCTTGTCTTTTTGATTTTAGCCATTCTGGCAGGTGTAAGATAATATTTCATTATGATTTTGATTTCCATTTCCCTGATGATTAGTCATGTCGAGCATCTCTTCATGTGTCTTTTGACCATCTGTATGTCTGTGGAGAAGTGTCAATTGGGGTCCTCTGCTCAAGTTTTAATCAGATGGTTTGTGGTGTGTGTGTGTGTGTGTGTGTGTGTGTGTGTAAATTCTTATTGTATATATCATTTGCAACTATGTTCTCCCATTAATCAGGTTGTCTTTTTTGTTTTGTTGTTGGTTTCCTTTGTTGTATAAAAGCTTTTTATTTTGATATAGTCTCTGTAGTTTATTTTTGCTTTTGTTTCCCTTGCTGTAAAACACATGTAGAAAAATGTTGCTACAGCCAATGTCAGAGGAGTTACTGCCTTTACTCTCTTCTAGGGTTTTTATGGTGTCAGATATCACATTTAATTCTTTAATCCATTTTTAGTTTATTTTTGTGTATAATGTGAGAAAGTGGTCTGGTTTCATTCTTTTTACCTAGCTGTCCAGTTTTCCCAAGACAATTTGTTGAAAACACTGTCTTTCCCTATTGTATGTTCTTTCCTCCTTTGTTGTAGATGAATTGGCCATCTAAGTGTGGATTTATTTATGGGTTATCTGTTCTGTTCTATTGATCTACGTGTCTATTTTTGTGCCAGTACAATATTGTTTTGATTACTAGAGCTTTGTAGTATTCCAACAGGCTCACACTACCCTGATACCAAAACCAGACAAAGACACCATAAAAAAAGGGAAACTATATGCCTATACTTCTAATATTGCTTAACTGGAAACCAATTGAGACAAAAAAGAATTACAGAAACTGGAAGTGTAACTGCTTTGTGTCAGTGGCATAAGAACAGTTTATTAGTTGTTCTTTCTACAGCTACGACAGTATGTGATTTTTGATCATTATTTAATTTTGAGGATAGTTGCATTTTTTCAAAACTTTCTAAATGATTTTAACTTTGACAGAAGATGAAGTTGCATTTAAATATACCATCCTACTTATTCCTACCCTTTTCCCTGCCTCCCATTTGGCTCTAAGTTCTTTCCTGCTCCTTCCACTTACATCACATCCTGATGAATAAATGTACTATCTACTTCACATCATGCCTCACTGCCATCTCATTATTATATGTAAATATAATCAAAGGCTTCATTTCCTACAAAATAAGAGATAAGAGTCACTTTTCCTTAGAGGACTTCATTAATCTATCATTTTGCAACCTGGACAAATTTGAAAGACCAGAAACATCAATCAGTTGTGATCATGTTTGCTATATGCTGTACTTTTTATAGAGCAATTGAGCCTTCTTCAATTGTCAGTCTATATTTTCCTACTTACGGAGCTAAGGAGAAAAATAAGCAGATATATACCTACTAGAAACATGTATGTGCATGCGCACACACACACACACACACACACACACATCTGTACCTCTAAAAATATATGTATATATTTTACATATATTTCATACCCTGTCCTATGTGTTTTATTTAAGTAAACCTGGATACCTCATAATAATGAAGTTGTAGCCTTACACACCTTTTAAAAAAATAGGGGGAAAATGAATGAATTGAAAATGCACACACTTTGTATTCTAGCAATCTAAAATGTCTCAGTTTACTCTTTCTCCTTTATTTTTCAATAGAGATTCTCTTTGAGGTTAAGTAGCTCCTAAAATCCTAATTCATCCATGAATATTGTACGAATATTAAGTAGTGTCTTTATTCATTCAAAAACTAAATGAGCTAAGCACAAACACAACTAAATTTTAGTTTTTAATCATGCCTTAAAAGATAAACTAGTGTATTGCCTTTGTTTTAAAATAAAAGAAAATGGATACTGATGTTTTATTTTTTGCTCCTAAGCAATATTGTATTCTGTGTTTGGTGAGTGAAGTATCAGAGGTATTTTAGGTCTTAGAATCAGAGGATACTATAGATATATATGTTTTAATGAAGTGGGCTAAGTATAAAAGGTCTTATGTAAACCTGTGCAAGCAATAGTCTGAGACAATTAAAATTGTCACAGTTTGAGTTTGATATATTTATATATATAATATATTTTTTCTATTTTATATATATTTATATATATATCATATATTTTTCTATTTATAGTATATGTCAGTCTTTTTTAAAAATCTAATTCCAGTGTATTTAACCTACAGTATTATGTTGGTTTCAGGTATACGGTGTAGTGATACAACAGTTCCTTGTATTACTCACTGCTCATCATAAGTGTTCTCTTAATCTGCTTTACTTATTTCACCCATCCCCCACCCCCTCCAATAACCAGCTGTTTGTTCTGTTCAGTTAATAGTTTTTTCTTGTTTGTCTGTCTCTGTTTTCCCTTTGTTTACTGTTTTTTTCTTAAGTTTCACATATGAGTGAAATTATATGCTATTTGTCTTTCTCTCACTGGCTTATTTCACTTAGCATTATACTCTCTAGATCTACCCATGTGGTTGGAAATGGCAATATTTCATTTTTTATGGATGAATAATATTCTATTGTGGGGTGTGTATGTGTGTATACACACTACATCCTCTTCATCTACTGATGAACATCACCTGGGCTACTTCCACAAAGAGGCTGTTGTAAATAGTGCTGTAATAAATGTGGTGTTTTTTTTTTTTAATCAAAATAGTGTTTTTGTATTTGTAAATACCCAGTATTGTGATTACTGACTTGTCGGGTAATTCTGTTTTTAACTTTTTGAGGTGTTTCCATACTGTTTTCCAAAGTGGCTGCTCCAGTTTGCATTCCCACCAATAGTACACAAGGGTTTGTTTTTCTCCACAACCTTGTAAACAGTTGTTCTTTCTTGAGCTTTTGATTTTACCCATTGCGGCAGGTGTGAGGTGATAGCTCATTGTGATTTTGATTTGCATTTCTCTTATGGTGAGTGATGTTGAAAATCTTTTCATGTGTCTGTTTGCCATGTGTGTCTTCTTTGAAGAAATGTCTACTCATGTCTTCTACCCATTTTGTAACTGGATTATTGATTTTTTTGGTGTACACTTGTATGAAGTCCTTATATATTTCTGTATGTATTTGGATATTAACCCCTTATTGAATTTATCATTGCAAATATCTTATCCTGTTTAGTAGGCTATCTTTTAGTTTTGTTGGTGGTTTCCCTTGCTATGTAGAAGGTTTTTGTTTTGATATAGTCCTGATAGTTGACTTTTGTTTTTGTTTCCCTTGCCTCAGGAGACATATCCAGAAAGATGTCGGTATGGCCAATGTCAGAGAAATTACTAACTGTGCTCTTTTCTAGGCTTTTATGGTTTCAGGTCACAAATTTAGGTCCTCAATAGATTTTGACTTTATTTTTGTGTATGATGTAAGAAAGTGGTCCAGTTTCATTCTTTTACATGTAGCAAAAGACAATATTCCCTGCATCTATTGAAATAATCATATGGCTTTTATCCTTTTTCCTTTGATGTGATATATAATATTGATTGATGTGTGAATATTGAACCACACTTGCATCTCAAGAATAAATCCAACTTGATTGTGGTGAATGATTTTTTAAAAATGCATTGTTGGATTCAGTTAGCCAAAATTGAATCAAGGATTTTTTTCATCTATGTTCATCAGAGATAATAGCCTGTAGTTCTCTTTTTTGCGTGTGGTGTCTTTATCTGGTTCCAGTGTCAGAGTAGTATAGGCCTTAAATAATGAATTTGAAAGTTTTCCTTCCTCTTTTATTTTTTGGAATAGTTTGAGAAGATTAGGTATTCACTCTTCTTTAAATGTTTGGTAAAATTCATCTACAAGCCCATTTGGTCCAATACTTCTGTTTGTTGGGAGTTTATTTGTTACTGATTCAGTTTCATTGCTGGTAATCAGTCTGTTCAAATTTTCCTTCTTCCTGCTTTAGTTTAGATAGGTTGTACCAAATAATATATATACTCTATAATACTTTATATTATATATTTTATTGTATATATAGTATATATTCTATGATTGTTTACATATCAATAGAACAATATTAATTTTAATGATTTTATATACTTATTACTATTCTATATACTTATTACTGATTTAGTTATGTATACCTGTCTTCCTATATTTCTAATAGTATTGTGTATTTATGTCTTCCTATACTTCCACATACCACAGCTTGAAAATTAAGTTACTTCTCTTCATGTTTGGCTATTAGCACTTACTGCTTCAGGCCTCTGCAAAAGGCCTGTGGCCAATTTGGAAGTATTTAGCTAAATCTTTATAATTTTCTTGTGGATATTGATAAATTATATACATTTTTAGATTCATGTTGACATTTATCTGTTCTATAAAATAATTTATTTACAAAAATAAGATTTTCTGGTTTTTCCCATATATAAGCATATGTATTTTATCATTCCATCATTTGTGGTATTTTTCTTTGAAATACAATTCCTGTGTGTATTAAAAAAAATTATTTAACATGTATTCATTTTTGAGAGTCAGAAACAGAGCAAGAGAGTGGATGGGGAGAGAAGGAGACACAGAATCTGAACCAGGCTCCAGGCCCTGAGGTGTTAGCACAGAGCCCAACGTGGGGCTGTAATTCACAAACAGTGAGATCATGATGTGGGCTGAAATTGAACGCTTAACCAACTAAGCCACCCAGGCGCCCCATAATTTTCATTGGTATTCTCTTTATGATTTTGTTATTCTTGCTTTTTCTAGATTTGATTATTTCGATTATATTTTCTTAAATTAACTAAACTGAGTTCATTTCTAGTTTTTTTTTATTATGAAATTATTTAGGCTACACATTTGCTTCTGTCTACCATTTTGACCATATGCCATAAGCTATTCTTATTTTCATTATATCTGAATTGTCTATGGTCGTAGACGTGCTTTCTAGAATATCATATTTTAAAAAATATTCTGATTATTTAATTTAGAAATTATGGTTTATATGATTCTATATTTTGGAATGTAAACATTTTTTGTGAGTAATTTGATCATCTGGTTTATAATATTCAAAAACATAGCATATTATGTATTTATAAATTGCAGTATTAGATATATGTCTGTTTTTGCAAACCTTCTGACTGTCCTGATTATTTTGGTCTGTCTTCTCTATCAAAGAATAAGAGAAATTATGAAATTCTACAGAAAATTATGCTTCTGCTCTTTCAAGAAATACTTTTTGAGTGCTATTTGTCAGTTTTTCCTAATTTTAAAGGACAAAGTAATGAGCAAAATTAACTCCATAGAGCAAACAATCTAGTGCAAAAAATAGACAGTTAACTTCCCAGCTACCTTCTGGGTAGAGTTGGCTAATGGAGAGGCAGATGAGATGACAGAAGGAAGATGGAGGGCAAAAGGAAGAGAGAAGCCAGGATATTTCTCCTTCTCTCTTTTATCAGCCATTTTCTTCATGGCTCTAAGCAGAAAATAACTGTCCCTTTATAGCCCAACATGACCAGAAATGCCATAAGACTTCTAGCTTTTGCCAGAAGGCTGTATTTTCCTGGTTCCATCAGTAATGCTTTTTAAATTTATGTTTCTAATCTTTAGAACGATAGTGTCTTCCTGTAGTTACAAATATTGAACTTTTTTACATTGTCTGATTGTACTTTCAGCTTCTCTTAATGTCTTTGAAAATTATCTTTACTAAATAAATACTCAAGATTCTGACTCTGAATATTTAGAATAAGGTAAATTTAGTTCCAGAGACTTCATCTTTATATTCATTTTAGGTAACATAAGTTTGTTTTCTGAAAATGAGTTGATACCCATTCAGAAGTATAAAACAAGACATTCCGAAAGCACAAATGACTACTCTCTATATAATTGTGGCTTCAGAGATTTCTGGAAGAGGATTGTTTTTCTTCAGCAAGCATACATGTTGTTATTAGCATGTTATTGAGATTTTGAGTTTTCCATATGGGCCCAGAATCATAATGTGTACTATTATAGAAAGTTTGTTAGATTATCACTTGGGAAAATATTTTTTACTCATTAATTTTATTTGTAGCACTAAAAAAAAATGTTCATGGGCTACTCATGTAGTGGTTATATTTCACTGACACAAATTTTTTTTATAAATTCCCATTTACTTTACCCTATTGCTAGGTGAATCTATTTATTGCCTGAAGGTCCGATTTAACATTGTTTTCAGCTGCAAGTTATAACTTGGTTACTTGTAGGTTACTTGGCATTTCTCACTATCATGATGCAAGGTGTTTGGGGATTTAGTCACGGTTTAACTCTTGACCTCCTTAATGCAATGGCTTGTTCCTTGTTTTACTCCTTATAGTTACAAAGTGGTAAATATGGTTTCAGGAAATGACCAACCAAAGACCACAGGTATTTCTTCTTGAAAATCTCATTTTACTTAGGAGGAAAAGCTTTAACAAAAGATACATATATATTCCCCATCATGTCTGATTCTTCTAAGGTGGGCCAGATGATCATTTCCTTTTATGCCAGAACTGAAAAAGGGGGTTGGTAAAGCAAATATTTGGCTTTTTAACCTCTGTATCTGGAGATAGGTTGTGATAATAAAAAGGAAGTTTTGGGCAGAGTACAGAACAAGGCCACAGCTATTTGGTTCAAATCAAGAGTACCTGCTACTGTTTTTCCTTTGGCCCTGCACATGTACATGTACAACACTGTTTGTACTTGCAAAGAACATTTTTCTTAGCAAAATTAGACAAACTAAAATGCTCTTTAATTGCTACATTTAGCTTTAGTATCAAAGTTTTTATTTGAAAGCCAACTAAAACAATTCTGGATAATTTCAGCAAAACAAAAAAAAGTATTAAAAGTATATGTGGTACCTCAGAGTGTTTCTAAGACTAGAATCATGGTTGAAAATCATGCAGGCTAGAACAGTGCCTCCAATCATATCACAGACTGGTCCAGTGAAGACTTATCACTGTTTTCACTGGGACGAACATACAGCTACAATTATCAGCACTAGATACTGCTATCTACCATTGAGACAGCTACCATTGTTATCTTTGGAAGCCATATGTGTGCATCTGCCTCTCATAGCAGCATTCTCACCACAGTATGTATGGAGTGCATGCTCTTTCTGCTATTTCACAAAACTAGCTTCTGATCCAAAACCTCAGGTGTTCATACCTAAATGTACTACCAAAGAAGTGTGCTTAGTCTGTGCTATAAGAGGTTGGGAAAACACGTAGTTGGAATTTTCAGACTATATACTATGAGGAGTGTTCTTGATAATGAGGGCTTACTTAACATATGGGCAATCAAATAATATGGCAAGTATCTACTGCAGTGTGATTGAGAAGCAATCTGAATGAAAGATATGAATAATATCAAAGAAAGGGTAGTAGTATTCAACATCAATGGTATGACAATCTCTTTAAAATCCATTTTAATGACTAATTCATGTAGAATTCCAGGAGGTAAGAGTGATATGTTTATAATACTACCTACTAGGAATTATATTTTCCTATTTTCATTAATTTAGAGACTGATGCGGTATTCAGGATTTTAATTCTTAATTTACTTCATATGCAAAAATAAAACTATATATGAATCTGTAGTTGGTTGAATCCATCCATTAGACAATTTAATAATTGACAGTTCTTAAGAATGCTACATTTAAGGTCAATGGGGGGGGGTTAGATGATACAGGTGAAAGGGATTAAGAATACACTAATCATGATGAACACTGAGTAAGGTATAGAATTGTTGAATTATAATCTTTAAAATTTTATAATGTTTATTTTTGAAAAGGAAACAGCACTTGAGCATGGGAGGGGCAGAGAGAGAGGGAGACACAGAATCCAAATCAGGATCCAGACTCTGAGCTGTCAACATAATACCTGACATGGGGCTCAACTCACAAACTGTGAGATCATGACCTGAGTCAAAATCAGATGCTTAACTGACTGAGCCATCCAGGTGCCCCTAGAATTGTTGAATTACTATATTATACACCTGAAACAGTATATAGAAGTGCAATGTTATTTAAAATTTTAAAAATTAAAAAGTAATATAACCTAGGATTACAATAATCAATACAAATGGTAAGATTCTTATGTTAAAAAGTAGGTATATTGATGACTGATGAAGTATGTTTTTTGAATAATAAATACAATTTAAAAAAAAAGAATGTTACATTTGGAAAGGAGTATGTCAATATAAAGTAAAATCAGTAACTCTTTTCTTTTTTCTTTTTTGTTTTTTTACAAATAGTTTATTGTCAAATTAGTTTCCACATAACACTCAGTGCTCATCCCCACAAGTGTCCTCCTCTATGCCCATCCCCCCCTCCATCCATCAGTCCTCAGTTTTTGTCAGCATTCAAGAGTCTCTCATGGTTTGCCTCTCTCCCTTTCCCCCACCATTTCCGCCCTTCTTCTCCCCCTTGTTCCTCCATCAAGTTCCTCCTAATCCTCCTATACGTGCAAACATATGATATTTGTCCTTCTCTGCCTGACTTATTTTGCTCAGCATAACACCCTCAAGGTCCATCCATGTTGCTACACATGGCCAGATAAAATCAGTAACTCTTATAGACAGCAAATTGGTAGACAAATGGTCACAAGATCAGTTATATTTATCTGGGCTATTCACTTAGTGCATGATGGTACCTGTCTAAATTATATCCATACTCTAATAATACACAAATGTGAAATAAAAATGTTTACTACCCATCATTAATCTTACTTGCCAATAAATAATTTTCCAATAAGACTTGTGAAAGGTATGTAATACCCCCAGGATGCATTTAAATAATAAAAGTAAAGTGAGCTGTATAAAAAAAAAAGAAAATTTCTATTTTTCCAATTTGCTACCAGTGATTAATTAAATATAGAATTCGGCTCAACTCTGCTAACATGCTTTCTATCTAGAGATCTTATTAAATGTTTCTGCTATAGAGTTGATGTTTAAGTAATATATTTTCTAAGATTGTTGTTCTAGGTTTTCAGCTTTACATGTTAACTTTTTTCAATTTTTTTTTTTTTAATTCATACTAGCAGGGTTGATTTCACATTAGTGAGCTGAAGCTGTTTGTACTGAGGTGGTGAATATTGCCACTATGTTCAACACTATTTTTCACGTTCTGAGGTCCACATTTTCACTTCTCCATATGTCCTCCTATCACATATTTTTCCTCTAGTGACTATTAGGAAACAATGCTAACAAAGCAACCATGTGTAAGTGCATTCCTAGTTTTGTGATATCTATATTTTAATACAGCAAAAAATGAGTTAATGTTTTGGTGTGCTACTTCATTTTAATTTACTTTAGTGCCCTAAAGAGATACTTTTGCTATTCATGTTTGGCATTAATAATACTTTTTTTGTGTGAGTTGATACTTACTAAAACTTTTCTGTGTAAAAGGTTTTCGTTTGGTCAGTATACCTATTTATGCATTGTCTCAGTGACCTCCCTCAGTGATGAGTTCTGCTTTACTTTTCCAAGATAACTTCATCCCTGTTCTCATATTATGCCATCTCTGAAAGTTTCCTGAGCACATTCTCTACAAATATTTCGATGTGCTTAGTTGAGAAAGAGATGAATGTAATACTGCTTAACTATGCCTTCAATTATCAATTACTTCCTGAAGTTCATTATTTTTCCCTTTTGTAATTGTGATCTCTTCAGTAATCAGTGAGATAACAATTTTTATTGAGAGTCAATATATGGAAATAGCTATACTAAGATTTTTCTTAATATTCAGATTTAGGAAAGTAAAAAGCTGATAGAAAAGAACATATTTTGAACACTTAGTGTAAGAAAGATTATATGATTTACTTTAAGGTCACAATTAATAACTGGTACTTCTGGGAGTTAAACTGAAACACACAAACAAATATCAATATTTAGAGCTTTTTATTCTGTGCCATTTTATAGTAACTTACACATGAACTTCTATTCTTAGCAAGTCTGTAGACATATCTTGTTCATTTAATAGTTCCCTTTGCTCAAAATAAAAAATGATGAGAATGCTTCCTAAATTGAATGATGATTGGAGCTAATGTAAGAAAAACAACCACACAACCACACACACACACACACACAAAAATCAAGAAACTATCTTTTTCTTAATGAAATATGGAGTATTAAAATATGAAATTGGATCAAGTAATACCCCTAGAATTTCAAGTTTTGGCAGGAAAGTTTAATTCTCTCTCCTTCTTTAGTCCTATGTAGATTGGATGGCTGCTAGCTCCCCCTCAAATCCTTACTTAATGATGATCTAATTATAAATACTTGGTCTTCCATTATAAATACTTGGTCTTTTAGGTTATAATGGAATGGCAAATGTAAATATTATAATGCAGTGAGGTTAGTGACCCATCTCTGGAAGCAGTGTATATAGCATCTCCCCACATCTTATTGGCCAGAACCCAGTCATCTGGCCCCAGTCTAATTACAAAGAATGTTAGGAAATATGGTCTTCCTATGTGCCAAAGAGAAAAAGACTGATGTACTATTTTTGTCCAGCATATATGGCTAACAAGGTGACCTAAAAAATAAGAATCATCTCTGTAGGATCTGTAACTGGTCAATTTGTTTATATTAGTAAATGGAATATATAAAGATTTAGAAATATATGGCATTACCTCTATGAAATGTTTCATAAAATGTTAATCACATTTAATGTAAAAATAATAAAGTATTTCCTACGTCTACTGCCATTCTGCTTCTTCCACTACTGTTAATGAGACTCTGCATTAGATATTATGGTTATTGGGTGACCAAATTTCCTAGTAAAAATTAAAGACCTGGATTTACTAGATGGCATTTCCTGTATGATTGAGACTGTAAGACTGCTATTTTAATAAATATCTGTTGATATTGCTTTAGTGTAAAATGTGAAAACCATGATTTTATGGAATAATATCTTTTCACTCAGTAATAACATATAAATTTGTATCACTTTGTGGCAAATATCTGTTTAAGTATTTTCTTAGTTTTAAATCAATTAACCAAGTATCATTTGCACCTCATCGTAAGGAAATAAAAGCTATTCAGTAGACTAAGAAAGTAGAAAAGAAATTCAGTAGAATTACATCTTTTCTGGAATCAAAGCAGTGCTTAAGCCATGCTTATATAAGATATTAACATTAGGGGAAACTGAGTAATAAATGGAAATTCTATGTACTATCATTGTAACTTCTCTGTAAATCTAAAATTATTCCAAAACATAAGATTTATTGAAGAAGATATGGGTGCTAAAATAATACCACAATCTTAAATACATTTTAAAGCACATTTCTATTCAAAAGTATTTATTGACTACTTATACAGCATACCACAATACCAGTTAAAAATATCTGCAGGCATTTCTTTAGTTTTTCAGTAACATGTTTTGTAAGCTGGAAAAGAAAACTAATACAAAAGTGGATCAAGGATCTCATAACTGATCTTTCTAACTTGATTTTTCTAATTTTAATGAATCATTCACACAGCATCCAAAAGAATCTAAAGTACATTATTAGATTATAATCTTGTTCCTGTTTACCTCTCCAGTTATCATCTCCCCTACTTTTTCCTTAAACACCCTTCTCTGTGGCAGTGAATATGCTCATATCCCCAAATATGCTTCCTTGCTTCCTCATGCCTGTAGATCATCACTTAGTTTTCCATCTGTGACGCCATGCTTTTCTTCCTACTCTCACTATGTAGCCTGCCTCATATCCATTTTCACTGGACTTTGGCTGCATTCTGTACATTATTTGGACCTGAGTTTCACATTACATTTCTAATCAACACAATCCTCTATTGACTTATTTCAAGATGAGATTATTTATGTTCTTCCTCAATCTCTTTCAAGCATGTTTTATCATGTTATTAAAGTAAGTATCGATTATATTTTACTTTCTCACTAGACTAGGAACTTTATGTAAAAGGAGTCTACATTATTGTGTTCTCAGTGGGTAGCATAGTCTCTGTTACATAGTGGGAGATTAGTCAATGATTTTATTACTAAATGAATGAATGAAAAATTACAGAATATGCAGTGGATCTTGATCTTGAAGGAAAATGTCCTGAAAGACATACACGTTGTTCTGAATTAAGGTTTAGAGAGGATGTGTTTGTATCCTCTGTTTGTATCTAGGACATCTCGATCAAAAGCTCCAAAGCAAGTAATGGTGATAAATCAATATTTGGTAAGTTAAGGAAAATAATAAAAGTAAAAGGAATAAAAGAAAGTGATTTTGAGGTATAATAGAAGAAGTGGAATATGAGTTTAATAAAATAATATATTTTTGATTGGAAAGAAACCTTAGAAACCATAAATTTATATATAAGAACATTTTCATTCAGAAATATTCAGCGACATCATATATATAGATATATATGAGATATATTTATATATCTATCTCTATATCTATCTCTGTCTCTATCTGTATTCTCCACTAGTGGTAGAATGAGAGAATGATATTGGTTCTCGATTCACTTGAGTTTTTGATTCTCAGTCCAGTACTCATTTTTATTACATCAAATTGACACAAGTTCAGTTTATGGCTCATCCCATGGATATTTTGAGGAAATACATAAATACATAAAAATGACCTTATCAGGCAAGTAAAATAATATGTTAAAGTGAGACTTGGGGGGAGGGGGGAAGGGCATGGAGGAGGACACTTGTGGGGATAAGCACTGAGTGTTATGTGGAAACTAATTTGACAATAAACTATTTGTAAAAAAAATAAATAAATAAATAAAGTGAGACTTAATTTTTCCAAGATTACCTGTTTTGTAATATGAAACATTTTTCAACCTGAAAAAACTTTGAAGATGTGATGAAAGCCCATTTCCTTGCAAAGTATGAAATATGATGGATTGAATTCATTCCAAATTCAATGTTTAAATAAGAACTATTGAGAATTTTACCAAATAGACTTCATCTCTGATTTCTGATTCCAAGTCAGTTCAAAAGACCAACATGCCTCAAGACTCTTAATATCTATAAGTGACCATCCAGAATTCAGAGAAAAAGAGTCCAGTCCAGGCAAAGGTGAACACTTGAAAACTTTTGAAATAGGCAAATGTGCCTTTCATCTCTTTACTCTGAGTAATTTTTCTTGTTCCTTGTAACCTTCTTCTCACTTTCCCCTTCCATCTCTTTACTATTCTCAAACAATACTCAACACCATACCTTTTCACACTGGAATCACCCTGGTCTTCTCTGCCCTCACATTAACCCCTTTGCAGTGTACTTCATAATCCAAAATTCCTTTCTTTACACAGCCATCACATTTCCCACATCTTCACTATTATACTCTTAAATAGCTATTAGGAAGAAATTGAGGAAAGGACTTAAAGCAGGTTTTAATTGATTTGTATATCTTTATCCTAACGTCCATGGTATCTCCTGCCCCAGAAAGTCATATTTTAAATAGAGTATGCATATAACTTATACTTCAGGGAATCTCTAACTAGTTAAATTTCTAAAAAAGAAATACAGTATTAGAAAAAAATTGGGGGTAACAGTGCACTCATATGTATAGACCTCTCTTGCATGGGAATTTACCTGTAGGGTAATTTCTCCTAAGGTAGTTGCTATGATCTGAGGGAAAGGACAGGGTTCATATCAAAAGTATTGATAGGGTACTAGTATACTAGGATACCAGATGAAAACTTACAGAGGTTTGAGGTTGAGCTTCTTCAGTGTTTCAAGGTTAAGAACTGCCCTCTGTCAAAAATCACTTTTTGAAGGTAAGTAGATTTTTCTCTCCATCTACTTCAGAAACCACTGGTCCTTAATTGACAAAGATGACTCTTTTTTAATCTTTATTTATTTATTTTGAGAAAAACAGATACAGAATGAGCTGGGGGAGGGAGCAGAGCATGACACCTGGCTTGAACTCACCGAAACGTGCAGTCATGACCTCAGCCAAAACCATGAGTCAGACCCATAAGTGACTGAGCCACCCAGGCATCCCTGACAAAAATGATTTTTAAATAGAGACCTTTGAAATAGTGGTACACCAGCCTCTGGTGTGTGTGTGTGTGTGTGTGTGTGTGTGTGTGTGTGTGTGTGTGTGTGTGTGTCTGTCTGTTATGCATGGGAATAGCGGATATTACACTGAAGGAAGAATGGGAGATTGTGTGGCCATTTGTATTTATTAGATTTTTATGATCAATATTGGTGAGGACGTTCTTGAAACTTGAGAGTTTCTTACAAACAAGTCTAGATACTTGGGAGTATTCTATAGTTTGATTTCCTTATAACAAGATCATTTGTCACATTCAGTAGCAGATCTCTTACCACTAAGCCAGAGACCTCTTGTATATAATTGTGTCTACAATTCATATTGTTAAACCTTCAAAACAAGCAAACAAACAAACAAACAAAAACATTCTGATGAATCGTCTAAATCATTACTACAAAACAAAACAGTAAATTCTAATTCTGCCTCCTTTGAGGAATTTAAAGTATTCTTTCCTGTATATAATGATGTTTTTGATTTTACATTTTATATTCTTATTTATTTGTTTATTTATTCTTTGACTATTCTGTTATTTGGTATGTCTCTGCTTTGAAATATGATTAATTAAATGAAAAACAGAATAATTCCATATTTAGGAAATAGGATGCTTTCCTGTTTCAAGTACTAATTTTAAAATCTGTTTGTACTGTCTACTAAATTTGTTTTCCTCCATGCTTTTCCCACTTTACTTAAGATTCTTGCCTTTTCTTTGTATTATGGGCTCATATTTTTCAATTTTACCTGGACAGTGGGAAAAGCTAATGCATAGACATGGCTGTTAGCAAGAATAATAGACTGAAACATTTTGTGCTTAAAACCACCCTGGGTATGAAGAGCACTCTGAGATGTGTGTGACCATTTCTAGGTTTCTATAATCCATTATGATGTGGGCATAATAGACTACATTTTACTAGATTGGTGTTGAGTGCCTGCTCTGATTTGATAGGCCCATTCTGTTTTTTGAAGTGCCATGTCATTATCTCAAGAAATGTTTTAGACATGTTATTTTAACTACTTATTTCCATTCAACTTTTGGAAGTTAAGCATTCAGAGTAACAATTTAAAATCTTTCATCTCATGAGTTTTAGTTTTAATATTCCATTCTTAGTTTATTACACTGTGAAAAATGTTTCTAGATCCTGATTGTAACCAAGACTGTAAATAAACTTGATGAAAATATTAGTAGCTGAATGATTATTCTTCATCAGAAGTAAACCATAGACTAGTATTCTAGGGTCCTGCTACTTTCTTGCCCTATCTGAAAAGTAAATCAAATGTTTTATAGTAGTTGTTTGAATTGAATTGATTTTACTAAAACTTAGAAACACCATTATATTAAATCTGATTCACATGGACATCTGAAAGCAAGTATATATTTATTTAAATAAAGGAATGTGTTTTGTATACTCAACAGCTCTTATATTTCTTTAAATTATTATTTCTTGTAATTCCCTGTTGTTTTTGTATTCAGATAATGGTAAAGGTTACCATATGGTTAACTTAACGCATACCTACACATCCCATTGGTAAAGTAATCAGAACTCTTTAACCTACTGGGTGAAGTACCTGTTCTATTTTTTTTTTTTTTTTAAAGAATTGAGATTGCATTGTGTTAAAGTTTGATTTCTACTAACTTTTTTTTAGTGATTACAATTAGCGTTTAAATTCTTACCACATTATTAGAATACAAATAAAGTGCAAAAAATTGTACCTTGCTAAGAATCTGGCATGTGTAAAAGGCAAGCCAGAATTATATGTGATATAATAAGATGGTTTAAAAAGTATGTGTATGGGGGCGCCTGGGTGGCTTAGTCGGTTAAGCATCCGACTTTCGCTTAGGTCATGATCTCACGGTTCGTGGGTTCGAGCCCCGCATCGGGCTCTGTGCTCACTGCCTGCTCAGAGCCTGGAGCCTCAGAATTCTGTGTTTCCCTCTCTCTCTGACCCTCCCCTGCTCACGCTGTCTCTCTCTCTCTCTCCTAGAAATAAATAAAAATATTAATAAATAAATAAATAAAAAGTGTGTGTATGTGCATGTATGTCCATGTGCACGCAAGTGTGAACTTAGAAAAAAATGAAGAGGAGTGAGGATCATCATATTTAGGTCGAAAATTTAGATAAGATGACCACAGAATTCCTTGATGAGAATGTAATATTTGAAGAGCCAGCTGTATCATTATCTGGGGGGGGGGGAGGGGGAACCCATTCTAGACAGAGGAAAGATCAAGGTGAGGACCCTGAGAGAAGAGCACACCTAACTTATTTAACAAAAGGCAAGGATGTCTTTGTGGCCAGAGCCGATAAATGAATGAGAGAGTAGTCGTAAATGAGTTCAGGATGATAACCTCTCAGTTCCTGTAGAGCCTTTTAGAGCCTGTTAGGACTTAGGCTGTCACTGAGTGAAATGGGAAGTGAATATTTTGAAGCAGAGTGGTATAGTCGCATTTAAATTTTAGTAAATGGCTGCAACTCGAAGGCAAGGTAAAGTGACAGGTGCAACTTACCCTTTCACCTAAAACAACAACACCACTGACAATATATATGAAGCAACATATTTTAGATCATTGGTCATTGAGTCATAAAGGACAATATTCCCTGATAGTGATGAACAAATGAGGTGAGAGCATACGTGGGTGTTCCTCTAGGCAGACTCCAGCTACCTCTCTAGTTGACTTGAAGAGAGAGAGAGCTGGGTATCCTGGGAGGCAAAGAGAGCTAGAGTTCACAGGGAAGCAGAATTACAGAGAACAGAGCTGACAAGGGCATCTGGAGACCATAGAGAAGTGGGCTCTATTATTCATATGAGGACACTAATGAGCACATGCTCTGAGGAAAATACCCAAGGCCAGCCAAAGAGCTACGTCTATGAGGTAAAATATTACAGAATTTATGTAAGACTGAGAATTGAGCTTGTTCCTATCTGCCAGAGGGGAAAAACTTCAAAATTCACAGGTCATCTGGTAGACTTAGAAGTATTTTGCCTTAGTAGTTCAGAAACTTTAGCCCTAGCCCTGCTTTAACAGAGCTTAAAATAAAGACCAGAAAGTATCATACCACTTCCAAGTAGCCACTTCACAAAACAAAACTTAAGTTTATTTATAATCATATAAAAATATCTAGCACAAAAGAGTGTAAACTCGCGATATCTTATGTCCAACAAAAAAATTGCCAGCTATTCAAAACAGCAGGAAAACATACATATTTAGGATAAACATCAGTTGGAACTAACCAAATGACATTGGTGATAGAAATTAGTAAAAAAGGCATTTAAAATAGTTACTGTAACTGTATTCCACGAGTTCAAGAAACTAAAGGAGAGATTTGATATGTTAAGTAAACATATAGACATTATTAAAAAGATCTCTAGTCTTTCTAGAATATCTAGAATTTCTAGTGATATAATTTACAATGCTCAGGTGAAAAATACAGTACATGGGAATTATGGAAATTAGACATTGCAGAATAGAGGATTAGTACATTTGAAAATACAGCAATAGAAATACAAAATAAAATAGAGGAAAAAAGACTTTGAAAATATAAATAAAATATCACTGACTCAAGGAACAAATTCAAGCACCTTACCATGCAAGTAACTGCTCCCTGAAGGAGATACCAGAGAGAAGGGAACAGAATAAAGAGCATTTGAATAATTACTGGCCAAAACTTTTCCAGATTCAATGAAAACTACAAAACCACAGATTTAAGAAACTTAGTGAAACTCAAAGAGTGGAAAATGAAGAGAATTCTGAGGCATTTTATAATCAAATGTAAATAAATTGATAAAAATCTACAAAGTAGCCAGATTAAAAAAAAAAAAAAGACAAAGCATGTATAGCTGAACAAAAATCAGGAATGAAAACAGAGTTCTCATCACAAACAACACATGCCATGAAACAGTGGCCTAACATCTTTAGTCGGAAGACAAACAAACAGATCTTAATGTAGAATTCTTTGAAGTGAAAATAAACTTTAACAAAAAGGACAAGGATATTTTCAGACAAAAAATTGAAATAATTCATCTCTAGCAGACCTGCAATTACAAGAAGGGATAGAGAACTTTAATAAGATGGAAGATAGGAATCTGAAACCACACAAAGGAAAGGAATGATAACCACATGGGTAATAAAAAGCCTTTTTATTATTCAATTTGTAAAAATAAAATTGGTTGTTTAATAATTGTATGGTGGGGTTGATAACACATGGTAAAATAAATTGTGTAACATTAATAGCAAAAAGGATAGGAGAAAAATGGAAGTATACTTGTAAAGTTTTATACTCTGAGTGATGTGGTCTATATTACATGGAAGTACATTGTGATAAGTTAAAGTTGTATATTTGTAATCCCCAAAGAAACATACACAAAATTATAGTGAATCAATCAATAATAGAAAATGGATCATAAACATAGTACTTAATCCAAAGGAAGGCAAAAAAGAGAAACAATAGAAGCCAAAGTAGATGGGCAAAAATAAAATGGAAGAGCAAGACAATAGATGTAAGACCATCTATATCAGAAATCACAAGAAGTATCTTCTAAATGCTTTAATTAATACAGACAAAGATGGGGCCCCTGGTTCACTCAGTCAGTTAAGTGTACAACTCTCGATTGTGGCTCAGGTTTTGATCTCACAGGATCCTCAGATGGAGCCCCAACTAGAGCTTACACTGACACCATGGAGTCTTCTTGAGATTGTCTCTCTCCTCTCTCTCTGCCCCTCCCCTCTCAAGTGCACATGCTCTCTCTCTCTCTCAAAATAAATAAATAAATAAGCATTTTCAAAAATAGGCAGATATTCTATAAAAAAGGAAGAACCAATTATATACGTCTTCTAAGAATCTGATTAAAATATAAAGGCATAAACAGGTTAAGAGTAAAGGCATGATATTAAAAATTGCTGAGGTAGCTACATTAACATCAGACAAAGTAGATTACAAAGAATATTGCCAGCAATAAAAAGGGATATTTCCTAGTGATAAAAGTGTGAATTTATCAAGAGAGTATAATAATCTTATACATTTATACACCTAAAAATAGTGCTTCCCCACCCCCAAAATACATGGGGGTGGAGGGAGCAATGTTAATGAATCACAAGAAAAAATAGACAAATTCACAATTATAGTTGAAGACTTCAAACCTACTTTTCAATAACTGATCAAAAAGTAAACCACATCAAAAATACCTGATCAATGTTATCAACTAACTTAACATACTTAATATTTACAGAACATTGCACCAAATGGCAGCAGAATCCATATTTTTGAGTGCAAAATTTCCCATTCATAAAACAAGTTTCAGCAACTGTAAAAAAAGATTCAGGTTATACAAAGTATTTGTTTTAAAAATTAATATTAAATTAGAAATCACATAAGTGGAAAATCTCCAAAATTTGGGAAACTAAATTGCACTCTTATAAATATCCCAGAGACAAAGAAGAGATCGAAAGAAAAGTTAGTATTTGAGCTAAACAAAATATATATACAAAAATGTAGCACTGGATACATGTATTAAAAATGAGAGATCTAACTAGATAATATAGCACTTATCTGAAAAAACTAGAAAAATAACAAAACCCAAAGTAGGCACAGTGTAGGAAATATTAAAGATTATAGCTTAAAAAAAAAGGTTTAAATTATTGGAAGAAAACAACAACAGTAAATCAGTTAAACCGAAGCCATTTCTTTGAGAAGGTCAGTAGAATCTATAAACCTCTGGTCAGACTATTATGAAAAAAAAAAAGAAGGATATACCAATTACCAAAATCAGGAATGAGAAAATGGCATTAATAAGAATACAATGTATATTAAAAAGATAAAAGGATACTACAAACAATATTTGACCAATAGATTTGATGAACTTCACTGAAATGGACAGTTTGAAAGACACAATTCTAAAGCTCAAAGAAATGGATAATTTGAAAAATTAATATGTAGCTAAATATCTACACTTAAAGAAACTACAGGCTTAGGTGGCTTCACTGGTGACTTTCAACAGACATTTAAGAGGTAAATATGTCAATTATACGCAAACTCTTAAAAATATCAAAGAGGTGAGAATCACTTTCATACTCATTCTAGGAGGCTAGGCTTAGTGTGGCACCAAAAACTAGACAAACACATTACAAAATAGAAAACCAAAGAGCAAAATCATTCATGCACATAGATGCAAAATTTCTTAAACTTTTACCAAAACAAATTCAATGATCTATTTTAAAAGGTAATGCTTCATGTCAAGGTTGGTTAAATATTCAAAAAGCAGTCAATGTGATTCCACATAATAACAGCACAAAATAGAAACAGAGTGTTATCTTCTCAATTGGTGAAAAAAGCATTTGACAAGAACTGTCATCCATTCCTTATAAAAGTTCTCAAGAAACTGAGAAGGGAGTTTCCTCAGTTTAATATAGGGCACTTGTGAAAAACTTACAGATAATATCATCAGGGCCAAAGACAGTGCTTTCCCTCTAGGACCATGAAAAAGGCAAAGGTGTCTGCTCTCACCACCTCTATTCTATTTTGTACTAGACATTCCAGCCAATGCCAACAAAAGGGGAAGAAAATAAATAAAAGACATCTAGATTAGAAAATAAGTGAAACTTTCTTTTTTGCAAGCAATATCATAATTTATATAGAAAATTTTATCAAATTTACACAAAAACCCTCTAGAATTGTTAAATGATTTTAGCAAGTTTGCAGTCTATAATATTAATATAAAAAATCATTTTCTCCTAGGGACACCTGGGTGGCTCATTCGGTTAAGCATTTGACTACTCTTGAAATGGTTAAAGTCATGATCTCATAGTGCATGAATTCGAGCCTGGCATTGGGCTGTGCGCTGACAGCAGAGGCTGCTTGGGATTCATTCTTTCTTCCTCTCTCTTGCCCTTCCCACATTCATGTTGCTCGCTCTCTCTCAAGATAAAAAAATTAACTTTTCAAAATCATTTTCTTATATATAATGACAACAAGCAATCAAGTTGAAAATTTTTGAATACCATGTACAATAGCATAAAATAATTTGGGAAATCTGTCAACCTATATGCAAGACTATACTCTGGAGACTACCAAACATTGCTCACAGAAAGAAGACCTAGATAAACGAGGAGGTATACCATATTCATGAACTAGAAGCTTTAAAATCAGAAAAGCCACACTATTACTTCCTAACCCTAACCCTCAGCAATGTCACATTCAAAAGCATTTGGCAATCATGCCACCAAGATTTTTCCTGATGAACAAATGCATGCAACATCTCTATCTCCTGAAATAGTGTACAATAGAGAAAAGTAATAATGAAGTTTGTTGCAATTTAAAAAATAAGGTTCGCATACAGAGCTCTGATGTCATGATTGTAGTGGAAAAGGGGAGCTAACCAGCATCCATGCGAGTGTAATACAATCTTTGACCTGGAGTCATCACCATTTAGGGAGGAACTACATGAAAGGTTCAGATAAAAACTTTGACTATATAAAAATAATGGTATGTGAAGGATGTTTATGATAGCATCTTACGATGCAATGCTTAGCAACCAAAATAAATAGCTCTAGAGCCCAATTGGCTTAAAAACCCATTGTTTTTTGTTGTTGCTGTTTCTGTTGCTGTTGTGGTTATTGTTTTGTTTTTAATTTTGGGGTTTTGAGGTTTTTTGTCTATAACATATTTACTGAAGTGAATATATTTAATTCACTTAGAGCTTGAGAATGCCACCCCAGAGACACTATAAAAAGGTGCACTATGTTTGCATGATTAAAGAGCAACAAGTATCAAATGAGTATGCTAAATGACTAGGTGAATTAAGAATTTTCAAAGGATGAGGAAATTAGATTTCAAACACCAAAGAACTGACAGAACTGGTAACAGAGCACAGACTTTATAGTTTGAAGTTAATGTTATTTCTATCAAATACTGACTGACAAGGTGATAATCATTTGGTGAATTACTGTTTTGCCATAATGTATTTTCATTTATTCAGTGGATTAAGGTTGTGAGTATTCATAGGATATTCCGACATCAGTGACAAGCCAGTGACAGATATTGGGCAAAGGTACATTTCAGTGGCCCTAACATTTTTATTATTCAGGGTAGTAACACTGGTTACTATCATAAATATCCTTTGCATACCATTATCTTTATGTAGTCAAAGTTGTGTTTGTTTGTTTTTTTTCTTAAATCTGTACGTTTCAGGCAGTTCCTCTCTAAATGGTGATGACTCCATGTGAAGGATTGCCCCATCTTATAATTTTGATATTTTAAAAACCTGACAAAAAGGGGGGAAAAAAGTGTGAATAATCCCACAGATGGTTTTATGGCAAGATATGGACTTAATCTGCACCATTAGTCTGTTTCAAAGGGCTCATTTCTTAAAGATAAATGAACCCTTTCCTCACCCTCATGTTAAAAAAGGAAAAAAAAAAAAAAAGACAAGGAATTGCACGCTAAAACTTTGAAATGTGTTGAACAATTTGAAAGAGAATTGATTTCATCAGCAAACGGGCCTGCCTGGCATTTCTCATGTTGGGCTTGTAATAAAATTGGCAACTAAATTGCAAGTAATCAGGAAAAATAGTGTTGATTGTTCTTTCCATTTTAACAGGCATTACACCAAACTATTCAAAGTTGAAGGGGATTTTTCTTCACTCAAATCAACACAAAAGTCACAGAAGTTAGTTACAAAACTGTAAATGGGATAGAGTGATCAAAGAGTAAATGAGTGCACGTTTTGAGAAGGTTTACACTGTAGTTACTTCATGCTGTTAAATTGTGACTCAGGAGAAAAGTTATTTGCAACTAAATATTTTATTTTGTTTTATTTTAACTTGAAAGCATCTTAATTTTGAGGCACCTAGGTGGCTCAGTTAAGCATCCAACTCTTGGTTTCAGCTCAGGTCAAAATCTCGAGGTTTGTGGCTTCAAGCCCCAAGTCAGGCTCTGTGCTGACAGCACAGAGTCAGCTTGGCATTCTCTCTCTGTCTCTGTCCTTCCCTCACTCACACTCTTTTTCTCTCTCTCTCAAAAATAAACAAAAGAAAGGAAGGGAAGAAGGGAGGGAGGGAGAGAGAGAGAGAGAGAGGAAGAGAGAGGGAGAGAAAGAAAGAAAGGGAGGGAGGAAGGAAGGAAGGAAGAAATCACCTCAATTTCAGACTGAAACTGGTTCTCAGTTCCTTGTGGGTTATGCAGGAAATGCTACACTGTATCACTGCCCTATCCTGTTGCTCTCTGCTTGTGATTTCTGTGATCAGGTTGTTTATTACTATGCCTTTTATGTCTATTTGAAATTTGTTGCCTACAGCCAGTCATAGCCTAGTGCTTCTCGAAATTTAAGGCCTAGAACATCTGGGGGTGTTGCTAAAATGCAGACTCTGATTCTATAGGTCCAGGTGAGGGCCTGAAGTTAACTCATTTATGACAAATTCTCAGGGAATGCTAATGCTGCTGCTCCCTGAGCCATGCTTCGAGTCACAAAACCATTGACTTCATTGCATCTAAGCTTTCTCAGTCCTCGTATCCTAATTTCTCGGGTCTCCTAGTTCAAATTAATAATCCTTACTACCTAATCTACTTGGACCTCTGTCTCTGATTGTCTAAAATACTCTTGGCACATATCTGTCTCTTTTTATTTTTTAAACTCACAAGAACCACTGTTTTCACCAGATGCAATCTATTTATAAAATTCTTATCCAGAGCTCCTCCATTCTATGCCCATTTTTAGTGTAGCACCAAGAAATAAAGAAAAACAAATGAAAAGGACATATGTAAAGCTATTAAAAATGTGATGTAAGCAGTATGGCATAGTAGGAAATTGCGTGGTTCTGGGAGTCACACTGATCTGTTCAAATCCCAAGTTTGTACTTTTATAGCTATGTGAACTGTAACATCTGATCTACGGACCTCAATTACCTCATTGAGAAAACTGATATATGGGAGCAAAGTTAATAAGTATACCTTACAGGTTTGTCTAATAAGTATACTTACTATATGTTCTTGTTAAAAACATATATGGCAACTATAATAGTAATTCAACCCCTCGTCATCCTTAGTTATTAATGTTTGCAAGCAAATGACAGAACAAAATCAATATCTAGTTAATTTAAAAGTTAAAAATACATATCTTTGCCTTGTTGATTTTGTGTCCTCTACACAAAATGTCTTTGTCTTAACACTTGGGTTGATGATTTTTTCCATTTCCCTTTGAGGTCTTATATTTCCTCTTCCCAAAAGTCACAAACTTTTAATTTTTTTTTTAACATTTATTCATTTTTGAGAGACAGAGAGACAGTGTGAGTGGGAGAGGGACAGAGAGAGAGAGAGGGAGATACAGAATCTGAAGCAGGCTCCAGGCTCTGAGATGTCAGTACAGAGCTGGATGCGGGGCTCAAACTCATGGACTGTGAGATCATGATCTGAGTTGAAGTCGGACGCTTAACTGACTGAGCCACCCAGGCACTCCGTCACAAGCTTTTAATTATATAACATTTCTATTCATTTTCTCCCAAAAGTATCTTCCGAAGTGGGTAAAAACCATTTCAGAACAACTTATCTCACCCTGTAAAGCTAATATTTAAGAAAATATATTCTAGAAATAAAAAAGACAAGAAAATTTTTAAAAATCAACATAAATAACTTTAGTGAGTTCTTGACATTTTTAAGTAGTATAGACATTTTAACTATGTTATTTTTCTTTTACTTTTTTAAACGTCTTAGTAACTTTTGGAGAGAGCACGTTAGTGGAGGAGGAACAGAGAGAGAGATGGGAGCAGAAGATCCATAGTAGGATTTGTTCTGACAGTCAGCAAGCCTGATGCAGGGCTCGAACTCACAAGCTGTGGGATCATGGTTTGAGCCAATGTCAGATGCTAAACCAACTGAGCTACTCAGGTGTCCCAACGATATTATTTTTTTTTAATCCATAAGCACAGTATATGTCTCCATTTATTTGTTCTCTCATCTTCTTTCATCAGTGTCTTATAGTTTTCAGTGTACCAATTTTTCACCTCCTTGATTAATTTTTTCCTAGATTTTTGCGTTTTATTTTTAACGTAAATGGGATTGTTTTCTTAATTTCTCTTTCTGTTAATTTGTTATTAGTGTATAGAAACACAACTGATTTTCATATATTGATTTTGTATGCTGTGACTTTACTGAATTTGTTTATTCTAACAGTTTTTTGGTGGAACCTCTAAGGTTTTCTACCATATAGTATACAAATGTCTACAAATAAAGACATTTTACTTCTTCCCTTCTGATTTAGATTCTTTTTATTTTTCTTGCCTAAATTTTCTGAGTCTTCCAATACTATGTTGAATAAAATAGAGTGGGCATCCTTGTCTCATTCCTGACCTTAGACAAAAAGCTTTTAGCTTTTCACCATTATGATGCTAGCTGTGAGTTTGTCATATTTGTCCTGTATGATGTTGAGCTACATTTCTTTGATACCTACTTTGTTGAGTTTTTTATATGAATGGATGTTGAATTTTGTCCATTTTATTTAACTCACTATAGCAACAGATTCAAGAATAAATTTGCAAGAGGGCAAAATTGTCCTTACAGATAATTTAGCAAAGACTCATTAAATATTTAATGTTTAAATATTCTTTATCATGTGTATCAAAGTTCATTATGTTTCATTACTAAGTAGAGTTTCATTACATGGCCATGCCACAATTTCTTCATCCACTCAAAGTCATCTGATTTATTTCCAGTTTATGGCAATTATGAAAGGAGTTTTGCTATAAACATTCATATATGGGCTTTTGTGGAAACAAGTTTCCATTTTTCTAGGGGACTAGGATTTCTAGATCATATGATGTGTATGTTTATAAGAAACTGCCAAACTGTTTCCCGGAGTGACTATACCATTTTCCATTCCTAGCAGCAAAATATTAAGTGTTCTTGTTCCTCTCCATCCTTGTCATCATTTGGTATTTTCATATATGCATATATGTTTTACTTCAGTCAGTTTAATAGGTTTACAGGGGTATAACTTACTGTGTTTTATTTGCATTCTTCTAATAACTGATAATGTTCAACAGTCCCTCTTATACTATTTAGAATAGTTTGGAATTTCTATTGTACATTTCAGGAAGGCAGGGACACAGAGCGATGGAAAAAGGATCTATTTATCTATCTACCTGTGTGTGTGTGTGTGTGTGTGTGTGTGTGTGTGTGTGTGTGTGTTTGCCTGTGTGCATACATAAAATACATAGAAGGATATATATTTTGGAGACCAATGGTTTTAAGTTTTGAAAAGACCCAATTTATCCATTTTCAAATTTTTATGTCTTGTTCTATTCACTGGTGTCATTTCTAAGTACATTTTGCTTATCCCCAGGTTATGATTTTTTCCCTCTGTAACTCCCTTCTCTATTAAACAAAACATGTGAGTTATCAATTTGTTTTATTATTTAGCTTTTAAATTTCCATTTTTTCTTTATACATTCTATTTCTTTGCTGACTTTCTTTTCTATTGCATGCATTTGAAAAATGTTCATGTTCAATTGCTAAACACTATCTTTTAAAGCTGCCCTCAGGTCCCTCTTAGATAATGACAATGTGTGTATCAAGCCAGTAAAGACATTCCTGGTTCAGGGTGCATCCAACTCTTGATTTCAGCACAGTTCATGATCTAAAAGTTTGTAAGTTCAAGTCCTATTCAAGCTTTGCACTGACAGTGTGGAGCCTTGTTCGAATTTTCTCTTCTCCTTCCATGGTTTTGGCTTCTGTGAGATCTCTTCGCACTGCTGCCACTGCTAGTGGCCACCGTGAGACTGACGGGCTAGGAAACGAGAATGGAGAAAAGAAGAAAAAGAAAAAGAAAAGGGGCTTTCTGCTCTTTGAGTGTTAGAAGTTCCTTTCCTGCTTCTGTACCGAGAATTGTAGGGATTTTTCTAGAGCTCTTTCTGTCTGCATCAAGGTTCCACATGAGTGTCACGTGGCCTTGAGTTCAGGTCAGGAGATAGATACTACAAGGAAAAGTGGTAAACTGCAAACCAATTCAGCAGCACTTGGAATTCTGGTCTTCTTCAACACACCTGCTACTATTTAACTTTTCAGAGTCCTAATTAGCTGCTCCATGCATTCTGTCCAGATTTTAGCTGCATTCAGTGAGAGAGAGGTGAAGTGTCCTGATTCTCTCTTACCCAGAAATAGAACAAGCCACTTTAGTTTAATCTTCATTTCTTATCTGGACTATTGCCATAGTCTTTGCTAAATTATCTGTAAGGACAATTTTGCCCTCTTGCAAATTTATTCTTGAATCTGTTGCTATAGTGAGTTAAATAAAATGGACAAAATTCAACATCCATTCATATAAAAAACTCAACAAAGTAGGTATCAAAGAAATGTAGCTCAACATCATACAGGACAAATATGACAAACTCACAGCTAGCATCATAATGGTGAAAAGCTAAAAGCTTTTAGTCTAAGGTCAGGAATGAGACAAGGATGCCCACTCTATTTTATTCAACATAGTATTGGAAGACTCAGAAAATTTAGGCAAGAAAAATAAAAAGAATCTAAATCAGAAGGGAAGAAGTAAAATGTCTTTATTTGTAGACATTTGTATACTATATGGTAGAAAACCTTAGAGGTTCCACCAAAAAACTGTTAGAATAAACAAATTCAGTAAAGTCACAGCATACAAAATCAATATATGAAAATCAGTTGTGTTTCTATACACTAATAACAAATTAACAGAAAGAGAAATTAAGAAAACAATCCCATTTACGTTAAAAATAAAACGCAAAAATCTAGGAAAAAATTAATCAAGGAGGTGAAAAATTGGTACACTGAAAACTATAAGACACTGATGAAAGAAGATGAGAGAACAAATAAATGGAGACATATACTGTGCTTATGGATTAAAAAAAAATAATATCGTTGGGACACCTGAGTAGCTCAGTTGGTTTAGCATCTGACATTGGCTCAAACCATGATCCCACAGCTTGTGAGTTCGAGCCCTGCATCAGGCTTGCTGACTGTCAGAACAAATCCTACTATGGATCTTCTGCTCCCATCTCTCTCTCTGTTCCTCCTCCACTAACGTGCTCTCTCCAAAAGTTACTAAGACGTTTAAAAAAGTAAAAGAAAAATAACATAGTTAAAATGTCTATACTACTTAAAAATGTCAAGAACTCACTAAAGTTATTTATGTTGATTTTTAAAAATTTTCTTGTCTTTTTTATTTCTAGAATATATTTTCTTAAATATTAGCTTTACAGGGTGAGATAAGTTGTTCTGAAACTTATGCTGAGTCATAAAAACTATCAAAAGTTTACATATTGTACAATTCCTTTTTCTATAAAATTTTCACAAAATTATAATGAAGGAAATCACATCAGTGATTACCAGTGACTAGGGGTAGTGAGAAAGTATGACTTTAAGGGATAACACAAAAGAAACTTTTGGAATGATGTAACTGTTCTATATCTTGATTGTAGTGATGGTTACATAAATCTACATATGTATTAAAATTCATAGAACTGTACAACAAAAATAATTTTATATGGTAATTTAAAACAAAAATAAGACAATCTAAAACTATAACAATTTAAGTAGGTGACACGTTTGAGAAATTTTTAGGCAAAAATTGGCAAGATATGGTTATGAGGCTCATGAAAGTAAGAAAGTAGGGAAAAGAAGGGATTTAGGATGACCTCCAAGCTTCTGACTGAGGTTGAACACACAGTAGTAACCTCTTAATTAGAAAAAGGAACAGATGTTTTGGGGAAATAAGTTCAATTTTGGAGCTTGAGGTGTACATAGTACATCCCAAGCAAATTTTAAAAATGGAGCACCTGGTGGCCGGTTGCTTAAGGGCTCAACTTTGGCTCAGGTCATGGTCTCATGGTTCATGGGTTTGAGCCACACATTGGGCTATGCACTGACAGCATGGAGCCTGCTTGGAATATTCTCTCTCCCTCTCTCTTTGCCCCTTCCCAATCTCTAGATAGATAGATGGATAGATAGATAGATAGATAGATAGATAGATAGATAGATAGATAGATAAACTTTAAGAAATATTGAAAACTATAAGAGGAGAGCAAGAGGAGCTGTGGCCTAGGTGGAGTCGTGAGTTTAACATTTTGAGGAACATCATCATTTAAGAAGCAGGAAGAAGCAAGCCTCTTTGCCATTTTCACTCTCTTCACACATTCAGACTTATTTGGGTCCCAATGATTTCCAGCTCTGGAACATCCAATTATTGTACTCTGTTACTTAAACATCTTTTGGGGCTTCTCATCATTTGCATGATGAGTTTGAACTATCTGAGGGTGGTATTGAGCCCAGCCCACACTCCCAGATTAAGGAAGCCACAGAAAAATGTGGAAATATTATGTTATGTATCCTTGTATTGTTTTAATAAAATCAATCAGTAGCAGTTGAATTAACAACTTTATGTAGTGGCTAACACCATCTTTAGGTCTATACATATGTATATTATATGATGCACACAGGTACTCATACATATGTATCTCTCTCTCCTTTTTCCATTTCTGTATCCCTCCCTTTCTGGAATGTATAATAGAAATTCCACACTGTTCTGTTGGCCCATATTGACTTCGTCTGAGGTCATATGATATGTCTTGTCTAGGTGAGGTATCTCAAAGAACTCAAAATCTAATTCTTATTATTAATTTCTTTTTAAGTGTTTACATACTACATGAATTTTAAAATCCTTAGAATAGGGATTTTTTTATCATAGACTATGCTTATATTAACCTTGCTTAAAATTCTGTAGTTCCTCACTAGTGCTTGAATGATACATTCCAAATACATTTGTATAGCAGACAATGTCTTTGATAGCCTCACCCAAAATTACCACACCTTGTTAATGCTTTTCATATCAGCTTTCCTTACCAACCATAAGAATCAACCTTGCTTAGTGATATTTTCTTGAAAGTTCTATGATTTTTAATGTTTCTTATCTTCCTGTGATGTTACCTATCTCTGGAATGTGTATTCCTTTCCTTCCTATTGAATTTCTGTTCAAAATAGATAGAATCTCTTTTCCCAGATAAAGTTACCATTCCTTCCTCTGCCTTCTATCTCATCTTGGTATAGTTATATATCATCTTACACTATGCCTTATGCTTTTTGTGTGTCTTCCCTATGACATTGTGGATTTTTTGATAGTAAAAACTGGTTTTAACTCCTCTGTAAAGCTACAGAAATGATTTTATTGCCATGTAAAAAAAAGATATAGAATAAATAGCCTTGAATAATGAAATTAATGATTTTCCACTAGTGCGTAGCAAAGTGTCTTCTTATTCAGTCTCTTACTCAAAATAAGGTAATGGAAGACAGGATAAGATATAATAGAAAGGTATCAAATATTTCATGAAGATGTAGATTTGAATCCAGTTAAACTTCTTTAACAAATAATCTTAGTAGATTTGATTTCTAATGATTTCTTTAAAAAATGGATATATATGGATACCCTTATATCTAGAAAGTTCAGTAATTATGTATATTAATTCCTTTTGTAGGATGTTAAAAGAGAAACCATAGATAGAAATGAATTAAATGATTTAACTAGAGATTTCCCACTTTTTTTAGCAACAAACCCATTTCCTAATAAAATCTTCCTTAGGACCCCAGTTTTGGGGAAGGCCAAGGGGAACAGGAGATCAAGAATATCATCATTTTACTCCCATATGCATATATATATATATATATATATATATACATGCACATATGCACACCCTGGTGTTCCCTGAGACAGTTCTGCTAAAATATGATGAACATACAAAAAAGTTATTTTTTTATATCACAGAAAATAAAACACAAAGCAAATCATATGCAGGAAAGCAGCTGATAAAATAAGTGCTAACTTTTGAATCAGAAAATGTGGCTTGATCACTAGGTCTTACAGTTGTATTTAGTAATTGGACCTTTCCAAATCCCTTAGGCTTGTTAGCTTCACTTTTTAAATGTTTTAAATGGAAAGAGTTATGGCCAACTACCCTATTATCCTACGTGTTAGAACAATTACAATTTTTAAGTTATAGACAATTTTACTAATAGGAGGTACTATTTTGTTGTTAGTAGGACTTAGACAGTAAGGTTTTCAATTACTTATGATTTTGGTTTGTGACTATTTGAAGACTATAATGAAGAAGATGTAATGAAAGTTGTACCCATTGGCTGCCAATAGCAGCACCTATGTTCTTTCAAATCAAGAAGAAAATAGAAAGCAGATATATGGTAGATCATGGGATCATAATCGTAATTTGCCTAGATCAAATAAATGATTTTATTATCAGATTAGAAATATCCTAATCCATAAAGTTGGAAGGATGAAATAATTCTTAGTGATATGGCATTTATGCCCTGCTAAATAGCTACTATAAATCTCAAGCTAGATGACATTTGTACAAAATACTGGAGTTAATTTGTATATTTGGTAGTGTTTATGTCTTCAAGGATAAATGCTTATACTTTTGACAATTAGTCTTTATAGTTCTACTATTATAAACCAGAAACAGAAGTAAAGTGTTATATTTGCAGTCTTTTGTTTACTCTGAAGACATAAACATTAAAAAAGTAAAAAAAAAAAAAAAAAAAGACAGTAAAGTGAAGATTATGGGAGAACACAGATGCTAAGAGCTAAAAAGTAAACAATTCTAAACAATATGAAAATCAAGATCAGTTGCCTACTAATAAATGAAAAGAAATGCAGTAAAGGACTCAAATAAATCTGTGATTTTTACCATGCCTTGGTGGTTACTGTACCCTGAGAAACAATCTTTTTTTCATTGTTAAAAGTACGGAATACAAAAAGTCTTTCAAGGACAATGGGAAATAGCTGCAATGCTCTCCTTTATATTTCTCAAAAAAGCAAAATGGAAAAAAAATCAGAACACCAACAAAAAACAACCCGCCACAGTGACCTGTTTGAGAAATGCTGGTCAGGGCTGGTAGTGTCTTTGACCTCTTCATTTTCAGTAGAAAAGATGTAGTCTGAACTGAAAGATCACAGACAGTAAGAGTAAGAGTATTCTCTTAATCATTTTCAGAAAACAGTCTTTGGCAGACAAGTAGGCAATGAGTTTTTCTACAATAATTAATTTTTAAAAAGTCAAAGGTCAAATATAGGAAAACAAACCAATGCTTTTCCCTTCCCCTTAGACACAGGAGAAATGACCTACATGATTGAAGCACATTGCTGAAAAAATTCATAGCAAAATTGATCATTGAGTAAGCATTGACACATCATCTAGGAAAGAGAAATGGGAATCTAGGTACAATACCATATCCAAATTTGATAGAATGTATTTCATGGTAAGCTAAGTGATAATAGGTTCATTTCACAGAGGAAAAACAGATTCAAGAAAGTAATCAAGTTATCAAACTCTCTACTAGGAAATAGGTTTATATAGTTAAATCTGTGAAATGAGATTTGTCCTCACAGATCCTATGGTCTAGAGGAGAAGACAGACAAAAAAACTCAACAGTTATAGAATTCTGTCATTGCCAGGATAGACATATGGGGAGAACACTAAAAGCAAAAAGAAGTGAAATGAGTAAAACTGAGTAGCTTCTCTAGGAAATGCTCACCAGGGAAAGATGACCTCTGAGATGAGTTCTGAAGTGTGGAAGAGAGTTTGTTCAATAAAGAAGAGATGAAATCACCTGTAGCATAGAGATATGTAATGGGTCTAGGGAGCTCAAGTAGGGGCCTTTGGGTAGAACAAAGGAAATCTAACAAAGAGAAGAGAGTACAGAGTTGGAGATAAATCTTCATTAACCTTACATATTTCTTCACATCTAGGTGTTAACAGAGAATGTGCTCAGATTAATCTACATTCTTTCATACTAAAGACCGAAAATATCTTGCTCCCAAAGACATGACCACATAATAAAGATAAAGATGTCTCCCTATTCATCCTGGAGAAGATTTGCTCACACTCTTGGGTAATACAGACAATATTCCTCTCCAGAAGGAAAGGTTAGATTTTGTGTTTTAGCCTCCTTATGAGATAAGGGGTTTCTTGAGCTCATTTCCTCACTTGTGACATAGACCTGGGGGGTGCAACATCTATCAAAACTCGTGCCCACATCACCCCAATAAGACTCGAGGGGAAAGGAGAGTTGAACAAAAAACTATTGCAGCCTTCTGTTCGATGACAAATAAACTATTTATTTGAATTCATTGTCTCCTTAGCAGCCTAAGCTATGGAAGTGCATTGAGCCAAATTAGCAGTTACCATCATAATGCTGATTAGAAACTTCCTGACCATTTGACAGTGGTAAGGGTCAGGAAGGATATAGGAAAGGCTAGATGAAGAGGGTGATATATGTTAAATCACATGCCAATATACTTCTTGAACAAAAGCCAAATCAAAGTCTACTCCTATACACACAATAATATGGTTAGGTAGAATGCTGTATTTAGATACGGAGTCTCATTTGATTTAAAAGATTATTAGCAAAAAAGAATATTTCATATTATCTTTATGTTTAAGAATATAGAACTACTTGGAATTTCCTGGAAAGGGGATAGTATTCTTTGATCCTTATTGAATAAACTTGCGTTTTATGATATTACTTTTCAAACAAACTAAATAAGGAATTTGGGGGTTTTAACAATATATTTCCTAGAATTAGGAAAAGAACAAACTATTGCTCTGCTGTTATTATGTGTTAATAAATCAACTCCACAGTTTTGAAATTTTATCACATAATGTGCCTATACTGCAAGTTGATGTTGAATTCTTCGAGTTGCCTTAAGTCATATTCGAGAAAGAGTATAAATTTTTCATATGGAACACATATAGAATGCATTGACAACCTCATATTGCTGAATAAGACTTGTAATGTGAGGTTATCATTTCAGACTTTTATTTTGTTTTGTCTTTTTTTTTTTGTTTTATTCTATAGTGACTGATCTTTATGTCAAACTAGAAGTTATATAAGCTCTATGTCTAATTTGCATTAAAAAATGTAAATTGGGACACAGGGCTTTATTGACAGATTTGATTTTATTGCATCAATGTGAAGACATATCGGTTATTTATAATGCTGTTTGTGCAATTTTTGTGCAATAATTACTTAATCTTCAAATATTATGTGGATGTTTTGGTAAGAGACTAATACAAAAACCCTGAATTTATTTAGGAGTTAATGAGTACTCATTTTGCTCACTATCCAACTATAGGGCATCTTTACTGAGACTTCTTATCTGCAATAGTCAACCTGGGGGAAAATATTCAGTATAAGTAGGTTTGACATGATATCATGAAATAAATGCATTGAGCATATAATTCATACATAAAAATTCAGACAGAACTTCGTCTGGTTTTCCATATAACGTATTTTGTCAGTATAGAAGTTGACTCAGTTGGATGTTTTCCTTTCTAATAAAATATTTAGAGTTTTACATAAGCAGGGGCTCTCCAAATATCATAAATCTGAATATTTGATCCTTCTAAAACTAGATTTATAATGCTTCATTTATCTGGAAATCACCCTTCTGGTATACTCATCTTAAGACTCAAGCTGAATATATACAAAACTTTTATAAGCACTACAAAACCACCGGTTGTAAAGTTTATGTATATTCTTTAGGTATAGTTACTAAGAGTTGAAGGAAATTTCAGAGATTATTAAGAAGACTTTTCTATTGCTGATAATGAAGCTAGAATTCAAAAAAGGTAATCATTTGAAGGTCACCAGTTTATTGGTAAATGAGACAGTAGAAGAATCCAGGCCTTCCAGAGGTCAACTCACTTTTTTTTTTGTTTTTTTTTTGGCAAAAAGTACACTCATGATCACCCCCTGCCTCCTCACATGCTTCAAATTAGGTTACCTCATGCTAAAAATCGCTACTTGAATCACAAAAATTTGCCTGACCCCAGCATTTATGATGTAATAGTCATGGACAAAAGATTAACACCTTACCCTTCTCTTCACTCTCTGTATATTATAAGATCCATGAGGAGAACATCTCCCCAGAACAGTAACCAAATTAGATATGAAGACAGCATTACTATTAGCTTTACTAGAGAAAGATATCCAAATGTAGAGCTCTCTTACAATCCAATTAGAGGACCTAAAGCTTTAGTTTTAAGTGGACCCTGTTACTGCCCTTAAAATGGAATTCTGGTTGTGCTGCATATTACACGAAGCTGAAAGCAAAAACATACCTATGTGATCCTGTGAAGGGTGGCATATTGCAGGAGGAAGGGGATGAAATGGAAAATGAGAAGAGAATACAAAGTAGCTGGTAGTTCTTGTTTAGTTTACTAGATGATAATCACAGTTCTAGGTATATGGATATAGTCTCATTTAATAATTGCAATTCATTAAAGTAAGTGCTGTTATTTTGTGTTTTACAGATGATAAAACTGAGGTAGAGACATATTCTTCCAAAGGTCCCACAGCAGAGAAAGTTAAGATCCCAGAACCAGTGTTCTAAACCACTATGTTCAATTGTCTATGTACATAAATGTGTGTGCATATGTGCATGTGTGTACATGTATGTATACAGATATATATGTTATACCTATACACAGAGGGATGAGAAGGGCGGGTGGGGGACACAGAGGAGGAGGGGAAGAAAAAAGGAGGAGAAAATGATGATGGCGACGATGATGACGATGACTGGAAAAACTGGATAATTAGCATGCTTCCAAAGTATAGCATAAGAAATTTGTCCATATAGCTATATGAAGGAGAAGAGGAGAAAAACAGATTATATTTAAAATCTTCATTGACTATGGCTATTAGTAAACGAGCTAATCAATGGTGTGAACTCTGGTCAATCAGCTCACATTCCTTCCTCTTAGAAACCAGCCAAGGGATACATACATAGAAAGAGCCTGGTGGAACAGGGATATCATTGTGCAATAAAAATAACGTGTATATTCTGAGGAATACAGATGGGGGTTTGAAACTACTCCCGCAACCTTTGAAATTTATTAAGGCTTGCTGAGCCTCAGTTTGCTCGCCTATACCTAGCACCTATAAATGCTATTTTAGGAAGTTCTCATTTATCCCTATTTACTCCTCAGTGACCTACAGTTTTCACAACATCCATGCATTCACTACTATGGCCATCACCACTAGCACTGCTACACGGAGAATGTTCTTGCAATTTCCTACCTGCATTTAGCAGTTCCTAGCATTTTACTTTACTCAAATTCCTGTATCCAGCTACTTGGTTGGTAAATTCCTTATATCTTTCAGGTATCTCAGTTGAAGAAGCCTAAAACCAGACTCATCATCTTTGTTCTCCAATACTGCTCTCTTTCCTTCGTTGCCTGTTTGAATAGCATTACCTTTATTCTAGTTACTCAATCTGGATGCCTGAGAATCATTCCACATTCTTTGCTTTCATAGTCATGCATAGTCACCTCTCATTGTTAGTTCCTTTCTTTTTACTCTCCTTTGTCCCACCATTATTTTTCTACTGTATTGATACATTAAGTTAAATGCAGGTCTTCCTGTTGTGATATTTCTCCTGATTTTCTGATCCAGCCATGACTCCACTGCCAGGATAATGCATATAAATGAAAATCATATGTTACTGCAGGGCCTATAATCCTTCAATAATTTATCAGAGCTTTCCAGATACAGTTCCAACTTTCTGGTTTACCACACACATCAGAATCCCTCAACCTTGGCACTATGGACATTGTGGGCCAGATAATTTGAGGAGGATATTGAGGTAGAGGAGTGGGGACTATCTTGTACATTATAAGAAGTTTAGTAGCAGCATCTCTGACCTTTATTAGATGCAGTTGTACCCCCTTGGTCATTGTAAAAACTCGATGTCCTGGCATTGCTAAATGTTTCCTGGAGACAAGAATCTTCAGTGGAGACAAGAATCTTCAGTGGTTGAAAACTTCTGGTATACCTGATCTGGCTACTGCATTTCCACTTTTCTGCAAAAATACACAACAGACATATTTTGTAACTTTTCCCTAACACAAATTCTTCATTCCAGTCATCTCAACTTCCTCCATTTTTCTAAGCCTATTCTGCTTTTCCATTCCCCCACACTTTCCCAAAACTGTGCTCAGAGTGATCTTTGAGCTTATAATGTCTTTTCCTGCATTTAGGTAACTCCTACCTAGCAATGTAAAAACTCATCTCAGGCATAACTATGTCTTTAGAAGTCTTTCCTCTTGTTGATATAGATGATTTCTGAAACTGCCTTTATTAAAGTAATTAAAATGTTTTCTACTAAAACAACAAAACACTGGTTTCTATCATACTGTATGTCTCGACAATAAATATTGTATTTTATTTGGTTTATATTCTCAATGTCTTGCAACAGATGGAAACCTGATTGATGTTTGTTTTTGTGAATGAATATACTCTTCATGGGAATAAAGGAAAACACTTATGTAAAGCATCATGTTCAGTGTCTTGCATGTGGTAGTCATGAGGTTAATGATAATTGTTTATTTTTAATCATTTCCTAAACCACCTAATAGGATTATTTATACGGGTCAATAAAGAAAAACAAGTCTTTGTTTTATAGTTTTCAGATTTTGAAATATTGGGTAAGGTGTTAGAGACTTGTAGCTCATGTTTTAGCCACATACACTATCAAATCAGTAAGATAGGTCTTTACATAATCATCTTTTCATGACCAGTGAAGTCATTCTGGTGCTTTCTAACACCAGCCTTGCACATTCTCCCCTACATAACCCTCTGACCCCTCCAGATATATAAACCTTAGAGGCCACCACCATCCCTATTTCTTCCATGAAGCCTTCTCGTGACTCTACAGTTGATGTCATTTTTCCCCTATCTTGAGAAAACTATGCGTTTGTGGCCTTTAATCACAAAATTCTAAACAAATTTAGTTCATTTTTCTTTTTCCCTAAATTAGAGGGAAAATACTGTAAAGAAGACCCATTAAAGACAATCAACCTCAAAATACAGGTAATAAAAAAAATCTGAGCATCAAACCTGGAAGTAGGCTACTTAATGAAGTCTGACTGTTTGCAAAGACTTTATTTATTATCTCAAGAGATAAATGTTGAATAATTGCATTATTTGGGAAATTATGGAAAAACATGATACACTGTAGAAGATTTCCTGCCAAGATAGTTAAAAAACAGATTTAACCCTTGAAGAGACACTTAGTAACAGAAATAATCTTGCTTTTTTGCAGCTCTTTATTATCCTAGAATGCAAGAAAAAATAGATACCTGTGAAAGTTGGTTTGTTTTCCAAATGGTGTCTGCCTTCAGCCTGTGTCTATGACTTCTTCCTGTCATACAGAATTTGGAAACCTATCTTATCAGTTTGTGGTATTAGCCCTGAAACTGCCACAACGGCACTGCCTCTATAACCTCATTTGCAAAAGAAAAAAGACTTTAATATTCAATCTGTGAATTTAATGGAATGATTGGTATTTTTTAACCCATTTTCTATGGAGCTGCAAGGTTACAAATACTCTATTTATAAGAAGAGTTCTTTATAATTTAGTTTTCTATTTCTCATATTGAATGGAGGCCTTTGTCTTTACAATAGATTGCTCACTGGGGAAGGGAAAAGCAACACCATGCTGAATAAAAGATTTTGCTCTGGAACTGTGTATGGGAAATTTTTAAATGAAAGGAAACTTACTGTGCTATTTTATATTTGGCATGGGTTTTGGTTTATCAATAAGCAGTTAATAATTTCTTTCTATATAAAGAACCAGTACCTGTGCTTTTGGTGATTGACATTATCTTTCTTTATTATTTAGACTTTTAAATACAGGAAAAGTGTCCTCAAAATCAGGCTTCATGCTTTTGTCTCAATCTGTAATTTAGTACCATTTATTACAAAGATTGAACAATACCAAATGCATAGAGCCTTTGTGAAAATTAAATGAGAGGTGCAAATAATACCCAAATGAAACCTATTTCTCTCTCCAACCTCTTAGTCTGAAGTAAATATATTTTCATTTTAGATCTCTTGGTAAACATGATTTTAAAAATTGAGATGTAGAAGGAAAATAGTTATCTGGGGAGGAAGGATCTGAAATAACAGGACTGAAGCAAAAATTATTTACCATAACCACATACACACACACACACACACACACACACACACACACACACATACATGGAGGAGGAGGAAGAAGAGGAAGAGAACCAATAAGTGTTTGCACAAGGACATTGAGTATACTTTGAGAAGGGTTCTTTCTCTTTTGCCTTTTCCTTTTAATTCGGTGTACAAAGAAAACAACATGTGTTTTATGTCTATTTTACAATTAGTATTACTGGGTTGCCATTTCTGCTTATGCTATTGTTTGGGGGAGATTTTGCTTTTATTTGTATTTGTTTGTTTTTGTTTTGTTCTACTGCAGCATCTATTTTTCCTCTCTCATCCAGGCTCTGTGTTTGTAGAAAGGTTGGGAAGAAGTTATGTAATGCTCCAATGGACTAGAAAATTAGTGATGAGTGAAACTCTTAAGAGGTCTAGAGGTCCAGCCAAGTTGAGGTTAACATCTAGGAGTCTAGAGATGTTTATTGGGAGTGGCAAAAGACCTTTTGAGTCTACATAAATGGCCTGTGAATTTTGTGATTGAAGGCATTTTTGACAAGGTTTTCAGGATTTCTTGCGTTCACAGAGAGCAGGAACCTATGAGAAGACCCATTATACCTTAGATTGGAATATAAAAGTTTAGGGAACATAAAAATGAAGGGGATGGGAAAAATAAATTTCTTCCATTGCAAAAGTTGGAGTTTAAGCTTCAAGACCGTGTTTGCAGGTTTTGTATTTTTTCTTTAAAATAACTTGTTTATTGAGTCCATTAAAAATAAAGATTTATTGTATACTTGGGTTTTGGATTTGAGAAATATGCCAGGAGATCTATACTGGAGTTTCTATTACTGTTATTTATTTTCCTTTGAGGAGTGAGAGAGAGGGCATTGTGGAACTACATAGAGTGTTAGGTTTTAAGGTAGAAAAAAAGATAAGCAAGGGAACAGCTCAGAGTTTTCTTCTGTATCAAGGGTTTGTGTTTTGTCATAGCTAGTTCCCTTATCTCAGGAAGAAGTAGCTAAGCCAGAAGGGATGGTGATGGTGGTAGTAGTAGTAGTAGTATTAGCAGCAGTAGTAGTAGTAGAGTAGTAGGAGGAGGAGGAGCAGCAGCAGCAGCAGCAGCAATTATAATATTAAAAAAAAAATCATTGTCGTTGCTCTAGTAGTTGTTATTATAACCTCCAGAATATCACATGCTGTGCTAAGTATTTTATATGTGTCATTTAATCTTCTTTATAACCTGCTGAGGAAGATATTATTGTCTTTGCTTGACAAGGAGTAAACACATACAAAAATTTCCTCGAATTAAAATAACAAGTGATAGAGCTGAGATTTCAGTGTAGAATATTGAGACCCTACAACCCATGTTGTAGATACCATAGCTTTTGAATTTCTAAAATTAAATTGAAGATGTTCGCCAATCTATATTTCTGACTCTAAGAATAGATAAGAAGGGAAAGATGTGAAATTGTGATGTAGGGGAGAGATTTTCAATTCACATCTTTGGTGAAAATGCTTAGCATCTTAGATTTCTACCTCGTCTCATGCTCTTCAACAAGATGATATTTAATATATTGGGAAATATGCCATCTTTTAACTGAGTCTCATACCAAAGAGGGATATTTTAATATATTGGGAAATATGCCATCTTTAACTAGGTCTCATACCAAAGGGATGGTTCTAGTTGGTTCAAGAATCACATTTTGCAGCTGCTTCCTACCAGATTTCAAAATGGGAATGAGGTACTATTGTCTTTGCCCTCAGGGCATCCTTTAAACAATATGCATACCTGGCCAGGGCTTGGTGAAATTTGAGGCATAGCCTCTGTTGTCTCTGTTTCTCTATTCTTCTTTCCAAAATATTCATGTGGCACACAAACAGAGATTTTCTCTTCTCTTTATTAAACATTTATTAGATTATATGGAAGCCCACGTCTATCTTGGTATTTGCTGTGCTATTCTGTATTTGAAAAAAAAATATTTTACCCACTCATAAAGACTGATGTTTTGCTTATTAAAGAGGAACATGGCTGTCCTCTCTTTGTTCAGAATTGGTAAAATTTAGGACTGAGGCTCAAAAGTAGAAAACGTGTAGGAAACAAAATTTAAAGTGTAAAGAAATGCATTCACTTAATATTTTCCAACATTATAATATTAATTCTAAAATTTTCCAAGTCTCAGTAGTCAATGCCACTATTGACAAGGAGACCCCTGCAGAAGGGAGTATTGCCTCCTGTGGGCCCATGAAATGAGGCAGTTTCCTTTACAGGATTAGAAAACAGAAGGACTTCTTGCTAGGACTAGTTGATTGGCTCTGAATAAGTCATTTCTCTGTATTTAAGTTTCTTCTTTACGCATGTACTAGAATAGCTGTTTTTCCTACCATATGTCTAAATAATGGAGGTGAGATTGCTTAATAAACTATAAACTTTAAAATATAAGGTTTTAAAACTCATTTTCATAAAATCTGAGAAATGAAAGACCAAAAGAAAAAAAAATTACGTTTCATTCACCTACATCCGTTAGAGCTATACAAAAGGTTAAGGAGTCTTTAACTGTTTTATTCAAGAACTCTTTGTTTTCACACTTCTTAGGATAATTCAAAACCAACAGAAAAATCCCAGGTGTGAGCAGTAAGAAAGATCTAAATAAAATACTTGCCAAGATAACCTTACAACCTGAACAGATGTGTCATCATAGGTATTTTGAAAAAAGAATAAAAAGGGCTATTGAATGATTTATTATTCCACAGTATCTTCCAAATAAATGAAGGCCATGAGCATATATATTGTAACTTATCATTGCTCTGGTTGCAAAAAGGTTTACAGGGAAACAAAGACATATAATCCTAATCTCAAGGAGACCTAATACAAGCAGAAATTGCTTGATATGTGGACCAAATTCATAAAAACATATACTACAGAAAAAAAAAAAGGACGTTTAAACCACAAGAAGTTGTTTTATATATATACCCTGGTTCATATTTGTTATTTTTGTCTCCTGGGTTCTGCTCACCATTTTCTTACTGAAAGAACCCATTTTTTTTTAACTGAATGATCATTTCTTTATATGTTCTTACTTTACATCCTCAAGAAACTGACACTAAGACAAGAATAAACATGCAAGAGATTTAGTGGAGGACGGTACAAGAAAAATGAAGGAGAACTTTCAGGCTGCCATCAGTTCTGACACCTGTGGTGAGAGAGAGTGGGGAGAAGAATATAATAGGAGGAGTTTCAGGTTATAACACTATTTCAAGAAAGGTTAAACTAAGAGATTGGGGATCCTTGGACCAGTGTCATCCATCGAAAGCGCCCCCCTCATTCTGTAAATGGGACCACACTAGTCCTTTGCCTGCAGTGTGTAAGTGTCTAGGATCAGCACATATGAAGCAAGGCCACAGCATAAATGCAGTGACAGGTTAGATCCAAAGGGACAGCATCTGGGATTGTCAGTCAGTTATGATCTTTTCATTTAGAAATCTGCATGGTCTAGCCTCATGGATGTCACAGCTCTCAACCCACCTACTTCTGGTGTATGTTACTTCACTTCTGCCTCCAGGAGATGGACAAACGGATCAGTTCTGGTGACTCAAAACATTGTATTTCCAGTGGCCAGAGCTGTTGGTTCAGAGATGGGTCTATGAGGTACTTCTAGCTAATGAAAAACACTGAACTCCTTTAAGTGTCATTGGAAGGGGAGCTTACATTATCTTTTAAGACCATCTAAACATATAGCTGTTGCAAAATATTTTACAGAGTGCTACCACTATATCAGTATAGCAAAGTCAGAGCCAAGAAACAGAGGCTGAGCTCTGATGACATTTTTTCACCCCTTGGATAAAGCTGTGCCTTTCTTGATTTTTTAGTTTTATGACCAATGAATTTATTCAATACTAGCTGATACAGCTAAGGATTGCTGAAATGATTTGGGTGACCAGATGAGAACAGACTCTGTAAAGGCTTCAACTAAGAACGCTGAGGTCCACGTCATCAAGACTGCCTTACATGTTCCTTATGCCCAGATCCTAACACCGACCTGCCACACAATATGTTTTATTCCACATACTTTGCAGTTAATAAAGATTTGCTTAATGCATTAACAGAGTTTTCACCAAAGAACAAAGTTTTAGGAACAAAAAGAACTCTATAACGAAAATATTTTCTTTTGTCTCATAAGCCCTCGGGAAATGAAGTTCTTTAGACAGTGTTCTTAAAAACAATTCTCACTCTAAATCCTAGAAAAACACAGTGCAGAAGGCCCTTGTTATTCCTTACCTATGTGAAACAAAGGTCTCCTATGTCATTCCATCGAATCCTTTAATAATAAACAATGGAGAAGCAGGTGTAGGTAGAGATGTGTATGGTTCTCTGTAGTTTTAGTTGAAACAGCAAATCCTGTAAGTAGAATGTCAAGAGAATGAGGAAGTGCATCATAACTTTCTCAGTTGAAAGTAAAAATACTGAACTCCAGTTACTTGGTGACATCCCTCCTTAAAACATCTTAACAAACAGCCAACATACAACTGCCTGGGCAGATCCACACTGCCGGTTTCTGTAGGTCAGATGTACCACTGATTATTGCACACACTGGTTTTAAGGAACGAGGGAGTCCAAGGGAGGTAGGGGTGTCAACCCATAGTAGGTAGCATCATTGATTTTAAATCATACTTTTATTTTTTCCTTTCCTATACACCACAAGATTGAGAATGGGGGATTCAAAGCTTAAATCATAAACATTCTCCAATAGATTTTGTTTGTTTGTTTGTTTTTGGTCAAATGTAAGAATTTGTAATCCTATGCTTTGTTGATTTTTCTTCTATATGGTGAGAAAAAAGTTATTCTAGGAGAACCAAAAAATTCCACTTGCAAGAGTGATCACAATGAAGTCAAGAGGTTAGCATAACTATTACCAAATTTAATTAAAATGAATTGGCAGGCACGATTATGACTATTAGGAAGGCCACACTTCCTTTACTATAAAGATGGCTTTGAAACTTCATGATGAATTGTACAAAATGTTGTTGAAGAACCTAGCCATTCAAGCTATGGCCCATAGTCTAGAAGCATTGGCATCATCTGAGAACTTATAAAATAGAAATCCAGATTCCATCCCAGACCTACTGAATCAGAATCTATCTTTTCAGAAAACCCCCAGGTAATTTGTATGCTCACTAAAGTTTTAAATGCACTGCCCTGGATCAGAATATCATAGGATCCAGAGATATTATTCTTTATTACAGTTAAAAGTCTAGTTGCTTAGGATTTAGGTTTTGTAACCTATAATATCATTGAATGTTTGCATCCCAATTTTTCTTCTCCTTTTCTTGTAACTCAGCAAGACAGATTTGACTCATGTATTACATGTTGCTATATAAAATTGAAACAAGAAAAGCACTTCAGGTTCCAATTTGATACGCAGTGACAGACTATGGATCAAGAAGAGTACATTTGACAACTGTTTTATCTACCTGAATATGCATGCAACAATTTGGCTAATCCCCAAAGTCAATGTTGGTTACAGTTGATTGATAAAAATGTGACTCCTCATTCAAGGTCAAGTTAATTTGTAAGAATTTTCTTTTGCTTACCGAGCAGCTTCCATGAGGAATCCCAGTCTGACATTATAGCTGTGTGTGCACTTTCTAGATGTATAAAACTAAATGTATAAACCTCCCCTCAATTTCAGTGTATCTGATACATTATATGAAGACACACACATACACTCCTCTGGAAAATTTCAACTTACTCAGATTTGCCTCTCGTGACCTGAAATAATTTAAAATTACAGATGGTACTTGAGAATGTCCTGAGAGTACTTTTATCCAAGAGTGGAAAATAAAACTACCTTTTGGAGACTACATTATATGCCTGATTTGACAATGTTGATGATTGAAGAATAAAAATATTTTAGGTTCATGAAAAACAGGCTTTTTTAGCCTCAAGAATAACCATCTTTGTTTATTGTATTATAAAATTGTCAGTTTGCTTTACTCAAGTACACAATATGGTCCTTAGATGTTAGAATTAAGAGCCCTCTGTTGAAATATATGTCAATATCATTTGATCTAGGGAAAGACATTGAACACTTTTTTTTTTTTTTTTAAATCTCTTTCAATATGATTCCTGGTCTTGTTAAGCAGAAGGAAAACGGAAACAGTTTAATTTTGCTGAACTGTTTTGCATTATAAGAAAGCTATAACAATACTGAAAAGTTGTCCCCCCCTTGGGATTATAATGAATTTTATTACAGTGATACAGTTTTTAAATAAAAACACATGGTCACCTTTTCCAGTTATTGTTTACAAGATCTGAAGGGGGTGGGGATTTAGTCAGCAGATTTTTTTAATGAAGCATTTGTAAAATAAATCACCTAATCTCAACAAATAAAAATGGATAAGATTTAACAGTTGATTTAGAATATTTTGGATTAGTTCCTCAAAGAAGTTTTTTTGAGTTTACTTATTTTTTTTTGAGAAGGGCAGAGAGAGAGAGAGGGAGGGAGAAAGAGAATCCAAAGCAGAGTCTACACTGTCAGAGCCCAAGGGAAGGCTTGAACTCACAGACTGTAAGAACATTACCTTAACTAAAATCAAGAGTTGGATGCTTAATGGACTAAACCACCCAGGTGCCCCTCAGAGGAGCTCTTGATTACTTAAACTAACTATGGAAGTAGCATTCTTATTTCCATATTCAAACTTCTCAAACATTTTTTGTTGTTCCTCCTCCAAGTCTTAATCATGATCTCCATTTCTAGAATGTTGGATGAGAGATCCAATATCTGCACCTTCTAAAAGAGCAACATGAGAGAGAGTAAAGACTTCTGCGGGTTTCTCTAGGTCAGAATGCACCTATTTAAAGTGAGAAAAAAAGCGAAGAATTCTTCCTTTACTGGCCTCTCTCCATCACTTCCTATTTGTTAAAAAAAGTCCATATTTAGTTATACGTTTTAAAATAAAAACCAACCCTACATCATGTATATAAAAATGATCCTTCTTTACTTCATTCTAGTAAGACAATTCTTATCTCTAACCCTTATAATTTCTTATTGCCTTGTGCATATTTTCTGTTCATAGTACATTTTTCTAACTTGACTGAGAACAAACAATTAATTTATGAATATTTTTATTAATATAATTCCTAGGGCAGTACCTCACACATTGCTGATTCAGTTAATGTCAGTCAGATGTTTCAGTAATGAAATGGATGAATCCAGTTGATCAACATAAATCCTATTTAGAAAATCCAGGCTTAGCCTGGTAAATATCAGCAGTTAACTATTAGTGCTTTTTTATAGCCTGAGGAATCTACAGAGTGAGAGTTGCTCAGAATGATTAAAATATTATGTTTTAACAGTTCAAGATATATGCCGCATAGAAGGCCACTCAGTTTCAGACTAATACTGAGATTTCCCCACCAAAAACATCAAAGAGAAATATTTACAGCTATTAAGAATAAAATACTATGTTAGGGTGTTTTTTATATATTAGCTTCCTAAGTCTTTACAACAAATCTGCTATGTAATTATTAATATCACCATTTTTACAGAGAGGAACTTAAGTTATCTTGTCCAAGGTCAAACTAGAATAATAAATGGCCAGCTAGAATCCACACTCTGTTCTGACACCCTAGTATATCCTCTTTTCAATATACTATTCTGCTTTGAAAATCATCTTCAAAGGACATTGTTGTGGACTAAATCCAGCCCTTAGCCTATGCTCTCCAACTCTTAAGTTAAAGCCCAAAGCTCCAATATGACTGTATTTTGAAAAAGCACCTTTAAAGAGGTAACTAAAGTTAAATGCAATCACAGAGGTAAGGCTGTAATCCAGTATTACTGGCGTCCTTATAAGAAGAGGAAAGGACACCAGAGAGGTCCATGCACATTTAAAAGGACCTGTGAGGATACAATCAGTAAAAGGCTAAATGCAAGAAATAGTAGAAACCTTAAGAGAAACAAACCCTGCTGGGACCTTGAGCTTGGCGTTCCAGCCTCCAGAACTGTGAGGAAATAAACTTCTGTTGTTTAGGACACCCAATCTGTGGTATTTTGTTATGGCAGCCTTAGTTGACTAATACAGAGATAGTATTAAAAATTAAAATCACGCAATAATGGAAACATTCTTGGGTCTAGAGACTAAGAAATTATCTAGAGATACAGATTCTCTGTGCTTTCTGTGGCAGCCTCTTGCAGTCATTGCAAAGCAAGAGGTAGTCATTGAATAAAATGTCCCTGCCAAGTCACTGCCAAGTGTAGGCAGTAAGGCTTCTGAGGCTCTAGATTTGGCATCTCTTCTTGATCTCTACAATTCCCTTTTGTAGAACCACCTCTCTAGTTTATAGCTTAATAAAACTTGGCGTTATTGTGCTTTGCCAAATACAAACACTGCCAATTCCAAAAACTGAACTGCCCAGTACTTGCTGTGAACTCTGTTTTCCTAGGAGGGTGATGAACTGCAAATGAATAGTGTGTCAGATTCTGCTTACTGAGGTGATAACACAGTCTCCCAGTTATTCCTTTCCCTGTTTCGCTCTTCATACCACTTCTGTGCCCAGACAATTTTTGAGGTTTAATGTTTTTTCCTCATCTCTGGGAGATTGGAAAGATATTTAATACAAATGACTGGCCAATCACTGTTTCTAAGAGGGGGTTTGTTCCCCTTCCTCCTTTTTGCCCTTAGCTCTTTAGTTTTCTGGAGGCTGATTTGTTTTAATGTTTATTTATTTTTATTTTTAAAAAATGTTTTAATGTTTATTTATTTTTGAGACAGAGAAAGACAGAGTGTGAGTGGGAAAGAGGCAGATAGAAAAAGAATAGAGAATCCAAAGCAGACTGCAGGCTCTGAGCTGTCAGAAAGGAGCCCAACACGGGGCTTGAATTCAGGAACCATGAGATCATGACCTGAGCTGAAGTCGGACGCCCAACCGACTTAGCCACCAGGTGCCCCAATGTTTATTTATTTTTGAGAGAGGGAGAGAGAGAGAAAAAGAGAGAGAATGCAAGAGGGGGAGGATAGAATCTAAAGCACGTTCCAGGCTCTGAGCAGTCCGCACAGAGCCCAACCTGGCCCTTGAATCCAGGAACCATGAGATCATGACCTGAGCTAAATCAGATGCTTAACTGACTGAGCCACCCACCCAAGTATCCCTCGGTTTTGCATTTTTAAATGATTTTATTTACATAATATTTCTTCAAAGGTATTGCTCTCTGAAAATAAGATGATGGAAATGAAAACTATTGAGAACTCAGAGCTGAAAAATGTCTTGCTTTCTTGATTCAGTCTGACTAGTGGGATAAAACGTTTCTCAATGTAATAATGTCATTAAATGACAAGGCAATCAAGCCTTCAAACTTCATTTTTCATTTGAAAAGACAAACTTACAACTAGTATTGTGGGAGGCATGACATCTGTAATCAAAGAAGCTTGACTTTAAAAGGAAAAGAATCTTATTAGGCTATCCAAGACAGGAGATTATTTTTGTCAAAATCATTAGCTCCCCATTAAGTTCAAATAGAATAAAGCCTTTGTTAAATTACTGGGAGATGATTCTCTTGTCAGAATCTGATCTCCTGTCCAAAATCCCTGGGAAGGAACAACAGTAATAGTATGGAGTTTAAGGTCTGTTACCATTGAGCATTATGGTGGATAGACATTTTTTTTTTAAAATAAGAATCATGGTATAATTGGAAAGAGTACAACTGCCAGAAAGTCTTATAGATGCTAATGCCGAGATGTGAAAGGAAGGCAGAGTAGCAGCTAGACCAATTTCTGCATTTTCCAGAGGTATCTTCAGAATTTTGCAATACCAGGTAATCCCAGGGACAATTAAAATAAAAAAAAATTCTGAAAGACCCTCTTCAGGGTAAGTGTCAGGACAATGAATTTAATCTCTGATCAAATTTGACCATCAAGGTCACAGAACTTTATTAGACTATTTCCTTTTAGAGGAAATAATTAGAAACATCTTCTAGAGTTTGGATTCATAGGTATTTGTATGTAATAATAATTTATGCATAAAATACATTTATGATATACATTAGTTCTATAATTCATAACAGTCCTGCATATAGTCTTTTTTATGGCCATTTTTCATATTTGTGTAATCAAAAGCTCAAAAAGATTATATCTCTCATCAAATAAGTGTCAGAGATAAGGGTGAATCTATGTTCCTTTGATTCAAAATCCAGCACCCTTTGTGAGAATACCATATAGTTTCTGCATGTTTATTTGGAAATCATGAGATAGCTAACAACCATTTTCCACCATTTCCTTTTTTCTTTTTTCTTCTCCTTTTTCCCCTCACTCCTTTCCTTTCTTCCCTTTCTCTTCCATCAATTGACTGATTGATTATATATATATTTTAATTCCATATGTAATTTTTTACATCTTAGGCTATTGGGATAAGCCTGAGCTTCCTGAAGATATCTTATGGATCATTTTTTTAAACCCCTGTTAAATTTAATTGCTTTGCAAGGAAAAAAAAGAAAAAAGTCTCCTGATTTTCTTTTAACTATATATCTGCTAGAGGACACATTTTTTTCACAACTTAAGCAAAATGCAGTTGATATGCAGTTATATGAAAGAGCTGGTAACCATGAGACTGTGCAGTAACGTGTATAAGTAAGAGAGAATTTACCTCTCTAGAGAGCTACAAAAAGAATGTCTTATATTCAAAAGAAGGAGGCTTAGAAAAAGTCACATTTGAAGACAGATATATGTAGGGGCTTCTGGAAGGTCTTTCACATTCATTGTCCTTAAGAATATGGTTTTTTCTTAAGAATCCATAAAATAGAATATAGGTATGATTATAGTCAGCTGTACAGCAACTTTTTTCCAATTAAAGCAGAAGTGAAAACATAAAATTACTGATAAAAAGTAACAGTTTTGTTTTCTTAATGCTAACCCAAAGGCAACAAGTAAAAAAAATAATGAAAATCTGAGTAGAGAAGGGTCCTAACAGAGTTCAAGGCATAATTAATTTGGAAATACTGCAGGAAGACTTGCAAAGAAGTGGGGGAGGGGATTTGGCAAAAAAAAAAAAAAGATTACTGATATTTGAAGGAAAACAATAGGAGTGAAATCAGGAAAATAACATAAAAATTAAAATAAAAAAAACACACTGAGACTAGATAGAAAGAGGGAAAGGCAGAAAAGGAATGCAGGGAAGAAATTGTGCAAATATTGTTATCAAGAGCTTAGTTCTTTGAGTTATTTTTATACATGTTGCTGCTTATACCATAACCACCTACTTTCAGTGACCACTAAATGTTCTTACTGAGAGCAATTTTTCCCTGAAGTGCCACCTTTGGAAGCTTAAGCTGACAGTTAATTGAGTTCTGATGTTTTCTCATTCCAAAAATATTCAGAATCCAGGAAAAAGTAAAAGAGGGCAAGAAAAGAGTGTTTCTTGGCTCCTGGGTTTTGACCTAAATTCCCTCAGCCAAGTATACACTGCCTATTTTAAAAGAAGCAAAACCGAGCAAACTGTTCTTTGCTGATTCTGAAAATGTCTCCATTCTATTTTGCATCCTTCCCATCCCTGAAAGTTTTCAATGTTCTTGTGATTTTAAATTACTTAGCTTTCAAGTGTCTGTTCTTTTTATAAAGTAGTGAGAAACTAAAAATTTCCAGGGAGCATACAAGTGCCAAGCTCTAGCATGTATAACATTTTATAATCAAAGGAATAACCTAATCAAAGGGAGACAGAGTAGACCAGTATGGGATTCGTCTATTATTGCTACCTTAGGAAAATGGAAATATTTCTATGTTGGTTAGTCATAACGAACAAGGCAAGATACATCATCTCTTGATATATTTTTTAAAAATGTTTTAAATACTTACTCATTTTTGAGAGAGAGACAGAGTACGAGTAGGAGAAGGGGAGAGAGAAACACACACACACAGAATCCGAAGCAGGTTCTAGGCTCTTAGCTGTCAGTACAGAGCATGACGCGGACATTGAACCCATGAGCAGTGAGATCATGACCTGAGGCGAAGTCAGAACTTAACCAACTGAGCCACCCAGGCGCCCCCATCTCCGGATTGTTTTAATATAAAACTATCACAATGTTGTATTAGTTTCAGGTATACAAACAACAATTTCATGTATGTATACATTACAAAATGATCACAAATATTCTAGTTAAGATCCATCACCATACATAGTTACTTTTTTTGTCTAGTTCTGATGAGAATTTTTAAGATTCGCTATCTTAGCAACTTTCAAATATGCAATGCAGTACTATTGGATGTAGTTACCTATCTGTACATCACAGCTCCAGAACTTATTTATTTTGGAAGTTTGTACCTTTTGGTCACCTTCACCCATTTCTCCTACCCTCATCTGCCACCTCTTTCAAGACCAATCAATTCTACAAGGTTTGTTTTGTTTTTGTTTAGATTCTACATATAAATGAGATCGTACACTATCTGTTCTTCCCTCTGTGACTTACTTCACTCAGCATAACACCCTCAAGTTCTATCCATGTTGCTGTAAATGTTAGGATTTCCTTCTTTTTTATGGCTGAACAATATTCAATTGCATATAGACAAAATTCTCTTTATCTATTCATTCGTTTATGAACATTTAGGTTGTTTCCATATCTTGGCTATTAGAAATAAACTTACCAGGAGACCATGGGGGAAGGGAAGGGGAAGAAATAGTTACAAACAAAGAAGGAGGGAGGCAAACCACAAGAGACTCTTAAATACAGAGAACAAACTGAGGGTGGATGGTAGGGTAGGGGAGAGGGGCAAACGAGTGATGGGCATTGAGGAGGGAACTTGTCAGGATGAGCACTGGGTATTGTCTATAAGCGATGAATCATGGGAATCTACCCCCAAAACTAAGAGCACATTGTGCAACTTGACAATAAGCTACGTTAAAAAAAAAAAAGTATGTTGCAAGAAAAAGGAGGGTGGGGATAAAATATCTTTACGAGCCAGTGTTTTTATTTCCTTCCGATGACTGTCCAGAAGTGGAATTGCTGGATCATATGATAGTGATATTTTTAGTTTTTGAGGAACTTCCATGCTGTTTCCCATGATGGCTATCCCACTTTACACTTCCACCACAGAACACTAGGGTTCCCATTCTCCACATTCTTACCAACACTTGTTATTTCTTGTGTTTTTGATACTAGCCATCCTGATAGATCTGAGACAATAATTTTTCATTGTTGTTTTGATTTGCACTTCCCTGATGATTAGTGATGTTGAGAATCTTTTCATGTGTTTGTTTGCCATCTGTATATCTTCTTTGGAAAACTGTCTATTCAGATCCTCTGCCCATTTTTTTAATTGGATTTTTTTTTTTTTTTTTTGGCTACTGAGTCTTACCAATTTTTTATGTATTTTTGATATTAACCCCTTAACAGATACACAATTTGCAAATATTTTCTCCCATTCTAATTACATTTTCATTTTGTTAATAGTTTTCTGTACAGAAGCTTTTTAGTTTGATACAATCCCACTTGTTTGTTTTTCTTTTGGTGTTAAAAAAATATCAACAAGATCAATGTTAAAGAATT